>NC_020496.1:10531424-10559113 GCF_000184155.1 Fragaria vesca subsp. vesca
AATTGTTAAACTGATCCTTAATTTGGAGTAGTGTCTTCCTAGCTTGTTAAGATTCTGTACTGACTGTACTTACATTCTTTATCCTTTGATTATTTGTGCTTCTTTTCTTAAACCATATCATATGGATTTTACATATGATCATGCTCATGAGCTTAATTAACTATATCAAGTTTTACATGGCAGATCTCTTCGATTCGTTTTTCTATTCAGTTAACGATATTAGAAGAGATCGAGGATTTCAAACTCGAAATATCAAAATGTTGGGATGTTTGTCGATCTTGACAGTAATATAGGGCGCTTGGTTTTTGGCCACCTAAAATCCAACAGCTAGCCTAACTTGTTCTGTGCACAGTGTGCCCATCGACTTCTCGTTCTATAATTAGGTTCCTACAAGTACGTCCACAAACTTTGGCTTTAGCCTTTAGGTGTGTGTAAACAAACAAACCCGTTCTAATTAAGTGGCCAAAAAGCTACAAAATGAACTCTAAAGTCCCTTTAGCAAACAATATGAAAAATTTATAATTTGGAACCAAAAGGGAAAGCCAATATGGATCTCTTTAGCTTTTCCAGTTGCTCGATCATTTCCATACCAATAATTAATTTGGCAATTCTAATTAATTGGTAAAGCTATGTGCATTCCCTTTTTCTGGCTGCCAGATGTTCAGCATCAAGGTAACTAAATCAGTTTTTCACAAATGCATGCGAATTGTGAAGATTGAAGGTCACCCCCATATCCATTCAAGCTAGCTAAAGCGTGAAATACTGTACTGGATATTGATTTTTCATAATTTTCATCCTTTCTGGGTTTGAGATAGCTATAGTTAGCACTTAGCAGCAACATTGAATGGATATGACTTGAGGAGGTTAATTGAGATCGAGTTTCACCCCCTAACGAATGATTAAGAACTTAAGATATATATAGATCGATCCAGAGTTTAATGTATATATGCATTCAATGATGCATAGGACATCTAAAATATGCTTTCTAGTATTTACATATCTTCTCTTTATTTAAACATGCGTAGATGGCACGTACCTATCTTACTCTTAAGTTACAAATTAAAGACTATATATACTTAAGTAGAAATTCCCTAATCCTGTCGATCCACTACTATTTTCCTTACGTCCAAACAAAATTACTGATCACAAAAGCCAGTACCAAATCAATCAATATCTATCTGTTCATAGATCTACTAGAATTATTTTTATTGCTTCTAGTTAAGTTAGATTAGGACAAGCTTTTTTGAAGTATAATTTCCATCCACAAATATACATATAAAAGTATGATATTATGTATATGTGTGATCTAATGTATGCATGCGTTTGGATTTCTGAAAATGTAATTAGGATTGAAAAATAATGAAAAGATGCATACTTTGAATTGTTATAAGACCTTCCTTTTGTTAGTGGTATGAACTTTATATTGTAGGACGTCTATAGTTTCTCCACTCTCCCATTCTCCCAACCTTTAAGCTAGCAAAGGCTCTCTTTTGCCGGTCGCATGTATATGCAGTACTAAAGGAGTAAAGCAAGCCTTCCCACTTCGCATGCAGCTGAAGGTTTTGAATTAGGACGCCATTAGTATTTCCGGTTTCAGCTAGGCACCTTGTTTTGTTCGATCGTCACAATACCATGGCATATACACCAATTAAGTAGTTATAAATAAAGAGACACTGTTGACCAATATATTGGGAATGCTTAGCCGTTTACAACTGACCGAGATGAAAGTTTAGCAGTTGTAGCAACTAGCAAGGTATATACATATATGTTGCTCGTATTACTTGCGAGCTTTAGGCCTCCTTTAGTTCGCAGAAAATTGAAAAATAAGCATCAAGAAATGAACGTTGTTCAACGTGAGAACATGAATTTAAACCCTAGATTATGGAACTGTGAGATTAAACGTAGTTACTCACAAATGGGGTGAACGAACATATACATTCACTGTGAGCACGGAAAGCTCTCTGTTTCTTATTTTCCCAACCTGCTTTGAGCAAGAGTCTCTTTCCCCGGCTGCGCGCATGTGTAAATAGTATAGAATTAAAACAAAGGCTTACCACTTCCCAGGAATCCCAGCTGATCAAGGTCTTGGCACTCTGTTTAATTTGTACGTACGTCCCAATATCCTGGTATATACACTACTTAGTTGCTTATAAAGACTAGAGCCTCTTTTGACCACTAATTGGGACTGCTTAATTTAACCCAATTCCCACTCACAATTGAAGATGAAAGCTTAATTAATTGTAGCAAGGTATATCCTAGGTTGCTTTTATCAATATCAAAGGAAAGTAACCTTAACCCTCTCTCAATTATTAACTAATTAAACCATATATTTGTTTGATACAGTATATTGAATTATATGAAGCTGTAAGATTAGAATTTGATAATCCTAAGTTGGATTATCAGGTACATATTATCATATGTCAAACAAAAGAGATCATACAGATGAAAAGCATGTCTAAATCAGGTACATATTATCTAATATAAACGAAGAACAGAATTCAATATAATTGAACTGGCAAATCTACAGCTAACTGAGAAAATATCTACTGCTTGCAGCAAAAGCGCCTTGAAATTAGGAGTTTGGCAATTTGATAACCTAAAACATCAATTCAGCTCAAAATACGTATAAACTTTCAACATAGATATATATATATATATATATATATATATATATATATATATTCAAACATTCCTCACTTGTCATTATATATGCATTATTATTCGTATTTGACATTAACTCGTTCTCCTTAACAGCTGTTTCGAAATAACTAATTAATGACCCTTAAACAACAAGAACAAATCAACTAACTTGTAATCTAGTGATTATATTCTCTCCCATGCATCTAATTAAGGGTAAATTACCCTAAACAAGGAGCTGGATTCTGGATAATTTAGACTCATTATTCATCCAATTTTGTCATCTATCATGCGTGCATGGTGCCTCATATAATCTAAGCTTCATATCAAACACTACTATATTAAAAAGAAGTGCAAATTGGTCAATTTTTTGTTGTCCAAATTAAGATTGATCAGGATTCACAACTAACAGCATGATGAACATAATTAGATAAGTTTTTGGACTGAGATTTCAGTTAACTGATGATCCATCAAAGTTACAAGTGTTTGAAAGAGTACAAGGCTAGATTTTGAAAAGAAATGTGCCTTGTAAACTGAAAGAATAGAGTGGGGAAAAGCAAAACTATGCGCGCAACAAGTAGAGTGGGGAACATCAACATCCTTTCACTGCTTAATTACAAACCGTCTCTTCTAATATATGTCCGAAGGAAAGAATAAAATTCTCTCTTAATAGCTAAGTCTGCGTGCCTAGCAAGTGTTTTTCTTTATTCAAATGTTAATAATGCATGCAGATTATCAATCAGTGATTGTGAATTACACGTGAATTAGCATGTTAATCTTGACCAAATATGAGTTCCAAAGATGACATCTGTCTAGCGGTTTTGCCTTGATTTCTTCTTTTCAAGACTCACCTAACATATTACCTAAAACTTTGGCTCCATGGGAGTTTAGATTGATAGGACTCTTTATAAAATGCAAATCATTTGAAAAGTTAAAGCGACGTCTTGCAAGTAATTATAGTTTGTAGGCAAATATCTTTCCCCACAAGAAATAACAACATGATCTGTGCATCTCACTTTCATATCTTCAATTGGCCGGGATCGACATGAACGTTAAATTCGGGTCTTACCGGCCAGAAATTAATTAATACTAATTGGCTAGCATATATTGGCTTTTTGTCGAGGCAAAGTTTTGGTTTCGAGTGGTAACTTTGGCTTGCTGATATTCTGTTAATGCATTCCCATCGTTCTTGGATAGTGCCTGGGAAGATTTCTTGACGTTGGACATTTCTTATGCAGAAGTTTCCTGAAGAATGCATGAGAATGATGGAGACGTGAATAACCAATTCAAGGGCAACAACTATTACTCCAATTAATTCTAAATTCTAACTTAGAATTTCAGTTGTTTATGTCAATTCTATGTATATTCCGCTATGAATCAGCTGATTTGTGTACTCTACGTAAAAATAAACAATTTCCATCAAGAAAATACTAGAGATTTTGAATGAGACACGCGAATGAATGAACTTGTCGTACCAATTTCTTGTATTATACGCGAATAAAACACGTACTTACGCTTTTTAGCGCTAATAACCATTAGAGGGAAACTACAGTTTATTGATTAATATATGATCTGTCATCTATATACCTAATCCATGTCTGCCAACCGAGCAGATCCAATGTGAATTCTGTTTTGAATTTAAATAGCTAGAATTGTTGAAGTTGATATGCACAAGTTTTCCTCATTAACTTGACCAACTTTTGTACTGTTTTTTTAACTTCCTAAACAAAACTTTTGATTAAGTTTATTATTACAGGGTTGCAAAATAAACTGATCACTCACTAAGTTTCATGCATCTGCATAATCAAATGTGCTGGAGTATGATTTGCTTTGAAATTTCAACCAAGGTTTAAACTTTTCATGGCGTTTAAAATTGTCGGGGTCATGATCATCGGCCTGGTAGCAGGTCCTAGCTGTTCAGTAAAGAAAGCTCGATCTTTACGAAACCCTAATTAGAGTAATAGTGCTGCATTTCTTTTTATTTGTATTTGGGTCTGAAAGATGTTACAAATCTTCAAAAGGAGCCAATTACCAACCTAAAGTAGCTGGGTTTCCTATAAATTTTGATGTAAAAACAAAGGAAAAGGAGAAAAAAAGCAAAAGCATATACATAAGAAAGGTGATTATACTTTAAGGGGCCAGCTAGCTCTACTACATTGGTTCACTTTAACTTAGTGGAAGCACAACAGGACCTCTTAGTGGTGGAAGTGGGACTGAGAGAGAGGCTGTAAAAGCCATTTGATGAGCTTTTCAATTTCATGAAAACAGACAATATGATATTCCAAAGTCTAAAACCTTCAAAGATAAAACTCCAAATTAACCCTTCAATGATTTTGGTAGAAAACCAGAATATAATTGTTGGTCCTTGTGAACTGGAGCATGCATGACTTTTATACTAAGATTCAAATGATTAGTAGGTTAGACTTTGCAACTCACTCTGATTGAAATAACAGCTGCATGATAGAAATATTAATAACAATGGTAAGTCAAGCAATCCCAATTTAGAAATAAGAACTATACAATTTTTATAGGATTAGCCATGAATTAACAACGAACCCTAAATTTTCTAGCAGATTAAGTACAGACTGTACTTTGATCTCTCATATAGAAGAAAAAAAAAAGATACGTACAGAGTACAGCCTGTATAAGTTTATGCACGTTTTATTGATCTAATTCGGATATTCACTAGTATATACATGCAAGCATGTCTTCGTTTCAAAATTATATGTGAAACAACATAGAAAAAAAAAAAAAAAACTTTACTCAAGTGGTTCTGCACTCGTTGCTGTACGAACTGGTACCTTGTGGTGAATCTTTTGTATATACCTCCTCTTCTTCTTTTGAATCTCTAATTCCTTGATATTGGAGTATATGCGTAATATCTTTGCTAGCTAGCTTTCAGAAAACCCTATTACTAGCTAGATTGATTGAAGAAGAAAACCGTCGAGGCTAAAAGACCTAAAATCTTAAAAATCAAATACGACTCCAAATGAAGAACAAAATAGAAGTACGTAGTTCAGGAACTTCAGGTTGACATAAGCTAGCTACGTTTCTGATTTATTGTAACTATCAACACTCCCAGCAACAATAAGACGCAAATCCATAGCCAAACTAAACATGATGGTAATACTCCAAAGCCAATCTCGATCTCTCACTTTTGCTTCTGCTGTCTCAAATTCTTGTAAAACCTCTCAATGAACTCCTCAGCCGCTTTGTCCACGTGGCTGTCCTCGTCGGTCTCCCTCAACGGAAACGGTGAGTCCGTTATCCTCAGCTGGCGGACCATGGGGCTCCGCCCAAACCCGGGAAGTAGTGAAGGCGTCTGAAATGGAGTCGGCATCGGAGACGCCTCCACTGCCGCCACCACCTCATGATTATTCAGAATCTCCAGCACTGCCTTAACCGCATTCATTGCCGCCACATCATCTTCTTGAGTGGCAGGCGCGTGGGCACACTTAAAGAAGTGGTTGCTGTGGTGGCTGCGGCGCTTGCCACCCATGAGATGGAAGGGGTAGTTGGGGGTGTTGCTGCAGCTGAACTCATACTCGCGCTGGGCCGCGGCAGAGGCGGAGGCGCCGTGGTGGTGGTGGTGGTGGAACATGAGATTGCTTAGGGCTTTGCTAGCCAGCTTGCCGCGCTTCATCATCATGTTTAGGTCTAGCAGGAGCTTCCGCTTTGAGATGCCTTTTCGTAGCATGAAGAAAGCCACACGTACTATGCTCCATAGTTTCTTGGCTATGACAGGTAGATTATTTTGTTCCATTTTCAACATGATATGGGTTTTGGTTTTCTTTCCTTCTTCCTTTCCTCTAGAGAGAGAAAGTGAGAGATGGAGAGAGGGAGAGAGAGATGATTAGAGAGAGAAGGTTGTTGAGTACGAGTTCTGAAGAAGAGGATGTATGGGGTATATAAAGGGGGGGGGGGGGGACGGAAGGGTTTTCGTATTTTCAATTGGCACTACAATCACATGTGGGTGCATGGCTTTTCGGTGTTACTTTAGTTTGGGGCATGCTCAATTATCTATTCCTAAACGTGTAACATTGTGAAGGCGGCATTTCATTTTCATCGGGAAAGGGTAGGTTAAAAAGGCTTTGTTAACAAAAGATGCAAAATCGATTACAAAGCAAAGAAGAAAAGAAGTTGGAAATGATCGATTCCTAATGCACATAAAAGAAATAGCCAAACAGGTAAGTGCAAAAAATCTTATTGCACTCTGATTTCGCATGCATAATGCATGTAAATTATTTTGGCATATATGCAACTACACTTTTCTTAACACTTAATTAACCTGAACTATATCTCATGTGGCACAATGATTTTGTATCATTCCTTTTGCTGATACGTACCTTAATACCTGATCATATTGCAAGCAAAAAAAAAAAAAAGAACTTTACCGACCAGTTTCCAAACCATATGCTCCATCTAAAATGATAAGAAGACTACTCTTTTATATGTTTGAGCTTGAAATCTAGAAACTTTAAGTTCGAGTAGGATGAGATTACTTGAAATTAAGGAAAATAGTTAAGCTTTGTCTCATGAACATAGGGTAAATCGGGTGCTTGCCGTGCTGCCTTGTGTAAAAACAGTATATTATTATTTCAAGATTTGTAAGCTTATGTGGTATCTATGTCTAATTGAGTAATGAGTAATCTATTCAATATGAACCCATACAAGTTAAGTTATCACCGATTGAATTAGGTTATGGTTTACACTAAATTTATGTTAAGAACATTTGGCTCTATAATGATCATTCCATCATCATCCCTGCCAATTAAAACGGTGTACATCTAGATCAGCCTCCCCAGCCCTTTTAAATAAACTTACGTGACTAATTTCAGTTGTATTAGTTGGAGGCTTGGAGTCTAATCAAACAATAATATTGCCACGTACCTAGCTTGCTAACTTCTTTACTTCACCGAGAAGCCAAAAAGTATAATTACATAGCTAGTTTCCTTGCTCAGTTTGCTCTAATCATAGCCAATTAGTAATGAGTAATGACCGGCAATGATGGCCTTCATGATTATGACAATATCGTAACTAATTTATAATATGGTTATGATAAGAAACATACAACAACATAGAAAATTACACCAGGAAGAAATGACATAGCAAACTCCTTGATTAATTATTACTACATAAATTGAAACTGAAAGCAGGAAAAGTAATCATGGGCATGGGTGTAAGTAACATATAGCAACCAAACTGAGGACCAAAGTGGACGACATATCATGAACACCAAGGTTAATTGTCCTAGCTAAAGAGTTATGCTATCCCCCTTGAAACTGTTTGGATTCAAATCTAATGATAAGTGACAATCAAATTCTTTTGTCACTATAAGTGACTAGGAACGAAACACACAACACTCATCGTATGATGTATCAGCAGTCGAGAGACCTCGTTACCCTTTCTTCTTCTTCTTCTTCTTCGATCTTACTCATCATCTATAGTTCTATACTACCATGGGAGTCTGATTTTTGTTGCCACTTTGGGCCTTCTTCGCATTAGATTGCATTGGGCTGGGCAATTGGATACATACTAATCGAGACTGTCTCTTTTTCTTTGTTCAAATTGGGTTGAACATGGCTGGGTGTTGCGCAGAAATAGAAGAGGAAGATTGCATGCTTGGAAGATATTTACATCTATGTCGACCATTGCATTGTCAATCACATGATGACTGTGTCTGTCTTATTGCTCTTTTTCATCGAATCCTTTTGTCACTTCTCTGCTGGATCCAACAGTGCTGTACTATGTACTATATATCTACCCTATTTGGAACAGATATCCATCACTTCGATCTCTTTTGTCTTCTTTTTTTCTTGAGATTTAATAGCAGAAATATGAAGCCGTAACCTCCGCTTCGCGGTTTAGCCATTAATCTTCAACTTGATCACTTGCTGTGATTTGATATTTCATTTCAGCAGGTTGCGTACGCTCTCTGAGTTCTGACTGATCTAATCGCTGCTCCTGCATGCGCCCACAAATCCCAGGTCAACTATCAAAATAAGCCCTAAAATTATGCTGAAGAATAACCACTGTAAACCAACTGGCCGGTACCGCCGACGTAGTAGAGATTAGAGAATCTAAAATCATGTCATTATCGTAACAATGAAATCCACATATTCAAAGCAGCTTTATTTCTAGAGTAGCTGTGAAGTTACAGAGACTTGTTCCTTGGATATTAATCAAGAAGTCTTCTCTTTTTGTCATAACAAACGCTCAACAACCTCTCGATGGATCACTTGCACAGTCCACACATATATGATATGATGGATTTTACTGCTCGTGAAAATGAGATTTGTGGTTGCTACAGGAAAGAAACCATGTGAGGCAAAGTCCCTTTCCTTCATGTTCTGCCTAAATTTGCAGCTGCTAGTGTTTGAAATTGGTATGGACCATTCATGGAGTGTACGGTTTGAGTAAGCTCGCCCGTGATTGTGAATATGCAACTCGTGGAGTTCGATCTATAGGACCAAATGAATTACTGCTTTCTTTTTGGTGCATGCATGCATGATCGATAGGCACAAATAATTGTTCGAGTTAGGCAATTAGGGCAAAAGGACAATATATTCTTGAGCAAGAAGCGACACTTCGAGAACCAGAAAAGGCTAGAAGACTCTAGCTAGCTAGCTAATTCATGCAAGTAAAATTGCGTTTTGTTCAGATCAAAAACAACTTGTAATATATTGAGATAAATAATAAAAGGTGCGTAGAGTAATATTCTTAAACGAGTCCGGTTCAAAGGCCATCATATTTTACACAAAATTTGACACACCTTGTGAACCCTTAGATTCTAAAATGGTCAATGGCTCAGATTTATTGTTTAAATGATGTCAACATTACATTAAGTGATGTGGAAATTACATGGCATTACATATTCTCAATATAAGATAAAATTCTATTAGAAAAAAAAACACCACAAATTAAAATTTGGAGAATCAAAATCAACAAAAACTAAAAAGAGAAATAAAAAAAGAAAAGGAAGAAGAAGAACATTATAAGAACGACTACAGTTCTTTTTATCAATATGTTGAAGAAGATTACTATGAATATATTGTACCAATCTAATTAGATTATGTCGATCTTCAATATAACTCAATGTAATTAGATAACAACAAAATAATCGTTCTTTATGGTTCAAGGTTTAACCTTTCATATGAATTTAGGTTTTAAAACCCAGAAGAAAAGAAGAATTCAACTCCCTCCATCATCGAGCCTTTAATTTGATCAAAGTTCTTCCATAAGTCTCTCTAACAAGCCTTTAAAACTAATTCCACATATCTCATTTTTTGGTACAGTGAATGGCTTGTCTTAATTGATGCCACAAGGATCATCTATTATTTTTTTTTCTCTTTTGATCGTTTATAATACAATATTGATAAGAATAGTCGTCGTTCTTTCTTATACTGTTTTTTGAGTTTAGATTTTTTTTTTCTTGATTTTGATTCTCCAAATTTTAATTTGTTGGTTTTTTTTTTCTTAATAGAATTTTATCTTATATTGAGAATATGTAATGCCATGTAATTTCCACATCACTTAATGTAGTGTTGACATCATTTAAGCAATAAATCTGAGCCATTGAACATTTTAGAATCTAAGGGTTCACAAGGTGTGTCAAATTTTGTGTAAAATATGATGTCCCTTTATCTGGACCCTTCTTAAACAATCCGATATTGTCATAGGCTACATTATTGTGACAAATTATTTTTGTATTTCTGCGTTGTGTATCAGGGTTCATATCTTAGATGATTATATTACCACATCATGCATTTCAAATGGTGATCACACATTATTCGTTCATAGACAAAGTAGTCACTAACAACTTTGACGTCATGGGTTCAAATCTCATTGACATATGTAGGGTGTGTGAGTTATTTAATAAAAAGTTTAAAAAATAAAAATAAAAAATAAAAAAAAAGTAGTCACTTAACTCGTTCGTATATATATACAAATCATGGCCACCCAAGAAGGATTAATAGTTCATGCTATAATATTTTTGGATCAAAATCAGTACGTATATATAATATGTTAGGTAATAGTATGTCTAATGGTCTGTGATGTGCCACAGCTTTCATACTATCCTAAAACTGAAAAATGAGTATGCTACCTTTTCACCAAGACCATCCTCTTCCTCATAATTTATAAAAAAAAAATAATAATAATAATAATAATAATAATAATAAAAACATTTAATTTCTTTTAGCTAGGCATTGATTTCAAACCTAACAAAGCATAACAGTTCAATTTATTTCAATACTTTCTTGAAAAATCTAGCACGGTCACGACTATTCACACTTTGATTGATAGGACGGGTGCATTAACAAGATCCATGCAGAAGTTCATGGTTCTAGATTCAAGTAAAGAAGAACTACTACTGCTATAAATAGGCTATACGTCTTCACATCCTTTCTACTACCAAGTGAAAATCTTCAAGCTTATATCTCTAGCCAAGTTCTTGCTAATTCTCAGTAACCTAAACCTAGCTACCAAAGCTTTAACAGCAACCTTAACCTTTTTTCATGGCGCCTCATGGAGAAGCTATTGCTACCAATTACTCTACCTCCACCAGAAACATCTCCAAATCCAAACCACCAAGGCTCTCATTCTCATCCGATAGCCTTAAAAGAACCATATCGGATATCTCTTTCGAACTCAGCAAGGAGAGTTCTATCGAGGATATCAAAGCACTTCCACCCATTTCGGAGGTTGAAGACGCGAGGTGTGAGTGCTGTGGCATGAGCGAAGAGTGCACACCCGAGTACATAGACCGAGTGCGAGACAAGTACTTGGGGAAGTGGATCTGCGGGTTGTGTGCCGAGGCAGTGAAAGAAGAGCTGGAGAAAAATGGAGGAAACAAAGAAGAGGCCTTGAATGCACACATAAGTGCATGTGTAAGGTTTAACAAGTATAGCAGGGCTTATCCAGTTTTGTTCCAAGCTGAAGCTATGAAAGATATGTTGAAGAAGAGCAAACTGGAAGGTAAAAGTGTGAGGGCCAAGTCCATCAGTCCTAGGGACAAAGGAACAAGGAAGGGTGTGATTGCTCGGAGTTCGAGCTGCATTCCGGCAATTACTAGGGAAATGAGATGAATTACGATATCTCTAGGGGAGATGGGCAAGGTTCTATATTTCTCTCCTAGATCCTCTATACTACTATACTAGTACTGTCTGTGTGAAGCAATTAGTATAGTTCTCCCTCTATATTTTCTTAAACACTTTTAGGGTTTCTCAGCTTCCAAATCTCCCCGTAACTATTATATGTGTCTTTATCTGAAGAGTCAACTCTAAATGGGGTTTTTTCGAGGCCATTCTGAGTTTCCAAGGCTTTGTTTAGCTTTTTTTTCATGTCTAGTCCGTTGGCATCCCACCTTTCAGTCAATTCACTCTCTAGGGTTTTCTTTTGCTGGGATTCTGATCATCAGTACTCCCAAGTATTTCTAAACCCATGCACGTACCGAGGCTTATGTTAGTTACCTTGTTGAAGCAGCATCAAATAAGTGTGTTACCCTCATATGGGGTTTTTTGGGGTTCCTCTAAATATATGCTTCCCTTTTCCCCTCGGCTTTTGTTTCTTCCTTCCACTTAATACTACTTTTGTCTACTGCATAGGGATCAAAGTGCCTAGAATATAGCCCTCTATTAGCTTATGTATGTTTATCATATGCTAGTAGTTGTTTCCCTGAAGAGCTTACTTTGACTCCTTAGTCCATTCTATGTAAGTTTAATTAATCATGTAAATAAACGTATTTTTATTTTAGTAATAACAATGTTGTGTTATTAAGTCATTATTATATGGAACTACAGTTAGTGTTCTATGTATTTTGATTATTTTCTCCTGGTGTTATAGGAAGAATAAATAGAAGACCAATAATTAAGCTTACATTAAAAAATATATATAAAAAAATTAAGCTTACATATCAACCCTTTCAAGTTTAATTCTGAGACCGCATGGACATGAACTGATGAGGAGTGATAATTAAAATGATTTAGTGTATAAAAGTATAAATGAATAATTCATTAATCGGGGCAAGTACAATTACAATGTCTGCAAACGCGAGGCTGATAATTAAATAACAACAAAGAGCATGGTTTCCAACTCGATCATACTAGAAAGAGTGAGAGGAGACCAAACGCTCACTAACCTATGGGTTTGAGACCCTACAACCGAATAAAATAAAACAACAGCAAAAACAAATCTACCACACTCTCCACTTATGCTTGCTAACAATGATATCGCCATCACCGCCAGCAGCCGTGAGGTAGTGAGGAGTACTAAGCCGGAGCAATGACACCCGGATAACTGATGCCAATCACATCCCAATACACAAATCATATGGTAGCCCACAACCGAGAGGAAGAACTCCCTTGAAACAACACCGTACAATCCACCATTGAAATCCAGTTCGCGAAAGAGAAGTGACTGACGAAGGAGAACCAAGAACCAGTACCAAAGAAAATGGGGGGTGATGAACCCACGCGTGAGCACCCATAATCGACTAGGTAAGTGCCAAACTGCACTTTAAGCGTACAAACTCTCACGTAGGTTTACAATGGTAATTGGCAGGTTGTTTTGGTGTTGAGTATCCAAAAATTTGGAAACATATGGGATTGTTTGACATCGATTTGAGGAACCAAGTCCTCCTGATCTGGACATAGCCAATATAATCCACAAAGGGATAAAAACACACTACAAGGGTGACATAGGTCCATAAACATGGTGCCCAGAGTAACATAAATATGAAATAAACAACGAAATTAAGGTAGATACCTCATGGCCCATAATCCAATCCTGGGTCAAGACAAAGGCCCAGACGACCCAGGCCCAAAGCACATGAGGTAGAAGCCCAGTAAGATCCAGGCCCATGGAGCCCACTCAGTTGACCCCATCGTCGTCCCAGCCCAAATGAAGCACTGCCCCGGAGCCGCCATACCACCACCGTCCCTGACGCCGCATCTGCGTAATCGGACACCCACTTCCAGCACTAAACCACCCTGCCTACCTAACTCCAACCAGCCTACGTCAGTTTGATCCGAGTTTGGATCTGGTAAAGTTTCGATCTTCCAGACACACCGGAGAACCCCTCGAAACCGGCTAGCCCATCCAACCACCGTTCCCACCACCTGCGCGTAGCCACCTTGCCTGCCTCTCACCCTCCAACCTGCAACTGGACCTGAAAGAAGATCCGAGTCCAGCCACCGATGACAACCTACCCAGCCATCTCCAATCGCTCCAATAACCTCTGATCCAGCCACCAACCCAAGCCCAGTCTTCCCCTTTATGCAGTAACCTCCGAGAGCATATATGGACGACTACAGGAGCTGCTAGAATCTCTCCTCTGAGACAGATATACGATTTCCCGTCCGGCCGCACTCCTCGCACTCCGGCTTGGCCATAGGCCAGCACCGGCGCAGTCGAACGAGAGCCAGATGCGAAACTCTCTGAACCCTTCCAGGTACATTACCCTCCGCTGCTTGTCCTGAGACTTTTACATGGGAGAATAGACTTTTACTGTTGTCCAGAAATACAAGGCACATACGCAACCCCCATACTTGGGAGAATAGACTTCCCATAAAGATACTGTAAAACCCCATTCAGTAAGTTAATTAAAGAAAAAGGGTTAAGATAGGCACACAGAAACAAAGAACTAGAAAACAAAGAGCATAGGCTCGAGTTTTATAGAGTTTAGCAACAACAATCTAACACAACACTGATCATCGTCATTATCACTTACACAAGATAAAGACTTAACAACAATCTAACACAACACTGATCATCGCCATTATCACTTACAAAAGATAAAGATCGACTTAATAAAGCACAAAGGTTTTGGAGTCTCCCTTCTATTTAACCTATTATAATAGGCTCCTAACCATAAAAAGTTTCCTGGTCCCAACATCACACAAAAGACCAGTTCACAAACAAGAAACATATGCAGTTGGCCGTCTCTTCTTCATTCAACACCTTCCAAGCTACTGCTCTTTCATATGACACTGGTCTTCCCATGCTTGAGAGGCAAATGCCACCTTGAAGACAAGCAAAACCCTACAGAAAGTACACCACCGACAAATGAGAACATACATTTTGGCTATTTTTCACATCTGAATCAATCCAACACGTTCAGTGCGAGTCTAAAATGAAATATAAATATTACAGAATTTTGGTAAGGTCCTATACCTGTTGCATTATCTGCGGAAACTCAGAGAAGAGAGTCTTGCGTCCATGGTCATCAAATATCTTTTCCAAAGCTATGTCTTGCAATGCAACCAAGGTGGTCTCAAGCATGTCAAGTCCCGCCTGGTTTGCAAAGGTGAAAACTGGCACAGCCTGTGCATTAAACAGAATTCTCAATAAGATTGCTTGAAAATGTGAAAGAGAGGGGGGCTGCAATGCTCAATGTTTGACTAAGCAAAGAAGAAATCTCTCTGTTCCTTTTTGCCTTAATTATAATATATGCACCTTCAGAGAGCAGCACATAATCGCATCAGAGTGATGCCACAAGGATTTGAGATTGGATTCACTTCCTTCGTTGCAGGATTTGAGCAGCTCCACACCCAAATATCCCCTGCAACATCAACAGTGTACCTTAAGCATTTTTGATTACAGAATATGTGGTCTCCCACATTAAGGAACAACTTGCAGGGATATGGTCATAAACTAGAGTATTTCATCTTCTTCATATAAAAGCAGTTTTCCATGATTTAGTCACTGTTTCTAAATTAATTCTTAACAAACACTGGAAGTTGGTAAATATCAAGGGGAGTCAGATTTCAAAACTGAAGATTGTCAGAAGGAATTATGGAGATCATACAGCTAGATAACAAAGCACAATGAGTTAAATGGATGACTATTTATAAAACCACTGCAACACAAGCTATACTCGGAACCAAAAGGGTGACATTTATTATGAATAATAGCTCAAACTCAATTTGGTTGAAGACTTGACCAAACACTTACTATTTTCATTTTACTGCATGATAACAGTGATATATTAAGTTATCGTGGTACAGACAATTCAGGGGACTAAGTTAGGCTGCATCCTTCATGGGAGCAATCAGCCACTAAGCTCAATTTATTCAAACTTACGTAGTAAGCAGAAAATCAACACTAACAAATAGTAGTTTAGCCTGAGTTGTTCATCGATTGTCAATGTAAAATTGCAATATCAAAGTTTGATACCAGTAAAGGGAAAAATAGTATTTCTCTTAGTAGGGGTATGAACCAAAAGGCCCAAGTTTAAAATTTGCATAGTGCTGCATATATCTCGGGGAATATTTTGACTTAAAACTACAGAAACAAGTAAAATGAAAAAGATAGAAAGCTTTACAATACCTGTAACTGTTGCATATCCAACGAGCAAGGGTCTGTGCTTCAGGGGTACCAAGTGGTGAACGAAGACCAGCATGTGAACTTAAATGTGAAGGAGAGAGTGCTAGTGCCACCCTCTGAACTGAAGATATGATGCTGCGAACATATTGTCTAGCCATGGATGCTACATGCTCTTGC
Organism: Fragaria vesca subsp. vesca; assembly: GCF_000184155.1. NCBI lineage: Eukaryota > Viridiplantae > Streptophyta > Magnoliopsida > Rosales > Rosaceae > Fragaria > Fragaria vesca. Next base: position 10,547,562 of record NC_020496.1, read on the forward strand.
ATGTGGCTCTCACATGCAAATTCAAATGCTATAGTCATCACAGATCTCACGCAACCCGCATTTGCGGAATATTCACTAGATGCCCTGTTTCCAGTCGGCCCAATTTCAAGAGCAGAAGCAAGATCCAAGGTGCGATTAGGACTGGAGGCTTCCTGAAACATTATCATAGCTCAATTACAAAAATTTCCATAGAACAGGAGTTATGGAATTTAACATTTACAAAGTTTTAAATATGACTCATAGGCTGACCTTTCCAGAATCAAGAGGAATGATCCGAAAACCAGAAGGTAGGAGAGGTGCATCATCAGCAAAGGAAGCATCAATTGGAGCAAAAATCAGTTCAGCACAGGAACCAACAGCAGTCTCGTCCATTCCACTGCATAGCTATTAACAAGCAGGAAAAAAAGTTAATTAGAAAAAAAAATATAACAAACTGAATACTACCTCTTATCAATATCATTCGTACTATTACAATTCAAGATACCATCTTGAAAGTCCCATTATGTATCTTAAATAGAAACCTATGTGTCTTAACAATGCTGGCAAGACTTTGACAATCCAAGATGAGATACGAGACAAGCAGGAAAAACTTGCCCTAGGCAGCATTCTCGTAAAGAAGAATCATCATAAATTCATAATATTTTGAGGAGAAGAATCATATCTTACTTGCAAGAGGAACATCTCTCTAGTTTGCATCATTGGATCATCAGGAGAATGGCCAATACCCTCCAGCTTAATGACTTCCAAGAACTAATAAGCACAAAAGGATAATAATAAGAGAATAATACAGTTTTGACTCAATATGGTGTATAAAACATCATAAAGCAAGACGTCAATAAGAGCAGTAAATTCCTTAATCATCATATTGCTCACCTCTTCATGCTCAATAGTGTGAGCTAGGGGGAGTATAACTTGACCACCAAAACTTCCTACTCGAGACCCCGCTAAGCTACAGGGGCCAACTTTAACAGCTGCAGCTGAGTAAGCATCAATATTGTTGTCTGCCCATTCTGACCTATGCTCCCGTAGGAACCTAAGCAGGATAGCAGGTGGCACATTCTGGGAAATACAGTAGATAGCAAGTCAGGAACAAAAATAAACGTCAAACACATTATCCCCTATGAATTATAAGCACGATAAGATGCTCTACTACTATGATCTAATCAGGACAAGTTTCCAAGTTTCTTACGTATGGCTAACAGAGAAAAAAAAAATGCAAGACAATGGGCACATACAGCAAGGATTGCAACTTAAGAATTACAAAATAATGCTCTTTACCAGCAGACATAAAACCATGTCTGGATTACGCAGTGCTTCTACATTAATGGCATGTCATGCATTAGTGCGAGTCACACGGACACATTACCAAATCCTAAACGTCACCATGGATATCAATACAGCATATTTTGTTGCTATTTCTTTATGTTAACACCGTGTGTCTATCGCGGATCATTGGAAAGAAAAGATGGTAAGCATCCTGACCTGTAGAAGCATTGATGCTTTAGCACATAAGACAGCATTACTGACAGCTGGAAATCCATTACCAAATGAAAGATTTAGACCCATCAGCTTGTCAGGCGATGAGTTTATGAGGATAGTGACATCATCCATGCCATCATTTCCCATCAATGACCATCCCTCATCAGTAAATCCATTCAGTGCCTCATTGAATCCCCTGGCAGAAAATATCCATGAGCTTCCAAGCAGCAAAGCCTTCACTCATGTAAAAGTTTATCGAAACAACCTTAATACTAACCTGCTAAGCCTCTGGCTTAGTGCTCGTAGAGCTGCAGGTCGTCTTCCCCAGCCAGTGACACTAGACTGAGAAACTTCATGGGCTATCTGCCTCAGCTGGCGTAAAGCCTGAAAACGAAGAGACAAATGAAAAATTTGAAACCTACCCATTTGCACTTCATTATTACATTCTTGTGGGACGAATTAGTAGCCATATATATGATCATTACGCATACATGACTGAGCCCTACGAATATAAAATTACAATATCTACTGTCATGTGGTAATCTTACCGCCATTGTCATCTTTTGGGCAAGAACAGCTGAAGATTCATACAATGGGCGCAATACTTCAGGCACGCCACAAGGCTATAAGATAATACACATGTATGAGTTAAAAATCTGTCAACACTACTAAAACCAAAGTATGAAGTACATTATCATAATAAGCATCACAAAATCACCTCCAAATCCATGTGATCAACAATGTGTATAATTGAACCACCTCCTTCACATGGTCGTATCAGGTATCCACTAGGCAGCATTTCTGCTCTGACAAAATGCTGCACCGGAGGCATGGACGGGCCGTTTTGTGTGTTTTTGAGAGATCTCACACAAACCTGAACATTATACATTATAATGAGAACAACTTGATTTGAACTGGTAAACTTCTACATATGCATGCACTTTTATTTTGTGCTGCTGAAGCATTTTAGTGCTCAACAGACATGTCAGTGATTTGGCTAGAAGAATGAATTCATAATTTTGGAATTACATACCACAAGGCTGCCATCCTCCAAAACAGAAGTATAGCGGAGCATCCAGAAATCACATGCAGGCGCCAAAGTGGTCGGCGCATAGAGCTATATCAGGAAAAGAGGAGATTAAACTATTGGCGAGAACGCTAAAATTTTGTACGAAAAGATAGATGTAATTAGATCGTACCTGCATGTAAAGGAGCTCAATGGTTCCACCATTTGCTGTAGGCAGTACATTTAAGACATCTACAGTGCGGCAGTCACGCAACCACGAAGGCAGATCCTTGAGGATCTCTGCAACCTGAGCAGAGAATAATCATTAGTCAATCATACATCCTCTTAAGCATACATATGAAAAATTAACAAAAGGAAAGAAACCATGTTCACTTACCCGTGTAGGCTCTAGACCCACCAGGCCGCAGGCTCGTGCTGCCACTCCAGGGCAACCATGAGAAATAGCAACGATTCCAATGGAATCCGGACCAGGCTACAAACACCAAGAAGAGATGACAGGGGGGAAGAAACATATCAGGCGAGGAAACAATTCAACTTACTAAATAATTGGCTATAGAAATTTGCATTTTACTATTTGCCCAGTGCACCAACAAATAGAGTTGAGGTATATAGTCATAATACTGCACCAAATTTCAATAATCAAAATATATATTTTTTCTAATAAACATTACTTAACTTATTGAATAAGCATGAGAGATTACTTAAATAATCATGTAAAAGCTCTAGATAACTACCTTCATTCCAGGCATTTGGACCCACTCTACAGCAGTTCCAGTTGCCTTTGAAAGAAACTCTGCTAAAGTTTCTTCTGCAATGGACAAAAGTCTAGAAAAACACAAAACATGAATCCATAAGCCACAAACACACAACAACAAGAATTTTACAAAGAACGATGACTGAAAATGACATAACAGCTATATCCCCACTAACCCTGCAGGACTAGCATCCCTTGGCGGATGCTGAGGTGTCAAATGGTGTTGACCACTCGTCACTACTGATTCACAGCTTGTATCTTTGGTTGCAAGCGTGGTCTGTGATAAAGGAAAACATCACCATATATCAGTCACCACGTATTCATATGTCACACAAATAATACTAATATAAGGTTGGTATATTCAAAAAACAGATAAAAAAAATTATTCTTGAAATTGAATATATGGTAGTTGATTTCTAGGATTCATGGTTGTCATTCTCTTGCTACAAAAGAGAGGCAAGAAGTCTCACCGTCTGGGTATGCTGGCGGAAGTAGCCATTTTCATAGACCAAGTGTGACACTTGCTTCTGCAACCTATCGTTTTCCTCCATTAAGAGCTTGTTCATAGCAGTGAGCTTCCTGTTCACAGCTTGGAGGCGTGAGGCCTCTTTCCTCTGCTTCTCTCTACATCTGCAAAGAACAAAACAAAGCACAAACAGACAATGTGCATTGATATCAGACCAGCATGTTAGACAAATATAATAACTGCAACGTATTTAAGATTTCTAGACTACCCATTTTTGCATAAACAAGGAAGATAAGCCTCATGCAACCACTTGTACTAATTCTATTTTCTCCCCAACCAAACATTCTCCAGAAATTATAAAATACATTAAAGAACTAAATTGAAATCCAGATTTAATTTTTTGTTGAGTTATGCTCAAAGAACCAAACTTCAAGATCCAAACCACAAAAATCTTTTCCTTTTTGTTCGTTTAGATTCTCCGAGCCAAAAATTAAACAGAGCACAAAGCCTAAAGATGAAGAAAAAGGCAATTAAGGTAATGGAAAACAAGAATACCTTCTGTTCTGGAACCAAACTTTGATTTGTTTAGGCTCAATGTTAGAGAGAATAGGGCACTCCCTAATGAGCTGTTGGCGACGAATCGAACTGGGTTTGGGGCATTCATGATAAAGCCTCTCAAGGGCTTCAACCTGCTCAGGTGTGTACCTCACATACTTGCCATTATCCATCACTCCTTTACCATCCTTGCAGGACATAGCCATTTTCCAATTCTCACCTCACCACCAAACCCAGAAAGAAAGAAACCAAAACGCCAAACTGGGTGGTCTATCTCTACAAGACTCGCAAGTACTACTACTACTTTTACTTTAAGCCTAAACACGACTTGGGATTGGGATATAAGCCGACAAGGGACAGCACTATCCTTAACTGGAACGGCGTTTGTCCTCGTATCTCCGCAGCACCAAACACAAAACTATACAACTCTCTCTCCTTCGGGATCAGCAAACAAGACCGATCTAACGATCGAACCCCAGTTAGAAACCAAGACGATGAATCTTCAGAAACAAGAAAGAAAGCGATCTCTGAAACTACGACCGGAGAACGAGAGGGAACGACACCGTTTGGCCGATCTTGAAAGTTGCCATGTAAAAACTGCGAGACATTTGAGAAAGCAAAGGGAGGGGCTCAAGTGGGTTGGCGCAGCATGCTTAGTGCGTATGTGGGATGGGGCTTGGAAACTGAAAAAGTGTACAGGAGGAGAGGAGAGGAGAGAAGAAGACTTGGTGGAGTTTGAGGAAGAGAAAGGAAAATCAGTATTTTATGCTCCTCTCTGCTTTTTTGGGTGTTGCTGGTTTTTACTTTTGGGGAAATTACTCTACTACATACGAGTTTTTGGTTTTGTTGCTGACGATGGTGAGGTAGCTCTTGTTGTTATCTTCCATTGGTTCGTCACTTTCGGCTCTCTGCTTGGTTTGCTCCACTGTGTAGGGAAATGGAGCCAGGAAAACTTTTTTACCTTTGAATATTTGGAAGGATTGGTTCGTATATTCAAAATGACCGAAGTGACCTTGGGAGAGATTGAGAGTGAGGATGTTTGATTGGGTTCACTAGAGGCATTACCGGAACTGCCCTTCCTTCAATGGCTTTGATGAGTTGAAGACAAAGGCGAAATGGAAAACCAGCTTTGGCAGAGATAGGGTTGTAGAGCATAATCATACTAAGCTCTAAAAGATTCGTATTAGATACTAGAAGTACGTCTAGAAGTACATCGGTCCAAGAGGTGGTTGCATCAATGCGAAGTTGCGAACCATTTGTTGGTTAGATTTGATCCTTTAATGAATGTCTGATTGCTATTTAATTTTGTATAGGTGAAATGAGTATGGAAAAAAAATCACAATTTAGGTTTATTACCTTAATATGATTTGAGTAATTATCATTTTATATAGAAATGATACATATTTATAATGTGGTATAGTTTGTCTAGTACTGTTTGGTTTAGTGGTATAAGTCTTACCTTATAAATGAGATGTCGTGAATTCGACTCACAGTATTATAGCATATTGACTGTGTATTATATTTGATTAAAAAAATATATGGCGTAGTTTACATTGAGACTAGGAAATCGATAACATAGTCATCACCATCGAATAAACACCATGCTGAACTACCATTGTCAACCTTATGCATGAAAGCATATAGAGGCCAAAAGTCTTTACTACTTCCTTAAATTTGCTACACCAATGTGACGTATTTCTTTTGCTATTGAATATGATATAAACAATGATCAAGACTAAAATGCATCAAGCAGAATGAACGAAAAAGGCAACTCACTCTCATGCTCTCTTACCAACACCTTCATATTCAACTATATAAGAACGCTTTGGAGAAAGAGAATGACAAGGAAAGTAATATTCGACTATGAATATAAACACGAGATAAATATCGACCACACGTAACTATTAACGATAGAAACAACACGTTATTGATAATATAAAACCATACGATTGAAAACTCATATTCTTCTCGACAACATTACCAAAATCTTATAAATAATATATTATTAAGAAAATAAGTAGAGGTTACATTTCATTAATGGAAACATTAATGGTAAATCTCGTTATGGCAAGAACACGTCTTGGACAGAATAGGAAAGCCCTAAAATGTGGGCAAGCAGAAGGCTAGGGGCATTAATGGAAAGGGAAGGGAAAATTGTTAATGGGCGGATGAGAGTAAAGAAGGGAAGGGGAAGGAAGCTTTTGAGAGAGTAAAGGCATGGGAAGTCTGCAGAGGAAGCAGAGGACACCATCATTAGGTTTTTGCATGCGTCTTCCTCGATTACAATTTCAGAAAACAACATCCCCATACAAAAACTAAAAATAAACTTAAATATCATCACCCTTTCTATTTATCTATCATTATGAGGTTTTAGGTTTAGGGTTTGATAATAATAACAGGTCTAGCTACGTCATCATCATGCCAGAGGCCAGAGCGGCAGAGCTGAGCTACAAAGGGGGCCTGGATTTATATGCAGGCACAATATGCTCTCTCTCTCTCTCCGAAGTCTGAAGAGAGGAGACAGAGAGAGGGAGAAAGATAGGGGTCTGTAGGTGCTGCAAAAGCAGAGGCTAGTTCAGAGTAGTATCAGAGGCATATTCATACGTGAATGACCCTTTGACAGGACATGTGACATAAAAGATGAAAAAGAAGAGAGAAAATGTGGAAGCAGTTCTGGCCTTCTGAGTAGAGGGAGGGATGGGATGGTCTTGGTGGAGCTAGCGAGGGCTTGCAATTGGGTGGGTGTGTGAGGGTTAGGTTAGGGGAGGAGCGTGTGATGTCTGTAGGGACAGTAAGGGGGTTGGCACATACAGTGACCGAGAGAGACCTTATCTTCTCTCTTTGTGGGAATTGTCAGCAGCCAGGTTTTACTCACAACTAGTCAAGTGGGATAACGCCATATTGCCATGCCACTCCTAATTTACTTTTCTACAAACCCAACAAATAATACAAAGGCAGTAATCAAAAAAATAATAGTACAAACGGTACAATGCTGTGTACAAATAAAAATTATGTTATACCTAAGCACAAAATAAAAAAGAGAAATATGTCATCTAAGAGCAAGTCAATCTCAAACCTAAAAGCAAGACCCAGACATTTTTCATGTCAAACAAAAATCCAGTCAGAAAAAACCTCCCTCCACCCATAAAATTTCTTTAACCTGGGTCATCACCTTGGTCAGTCCCGGGTCATCAGACAAAGGATTTTGACGACCTGGGCCTTCTGAGCCACCGCAGCTCGCCTGCACCTCACCACATGACGTCGGCCACGTTGTGGCACTGTGACGCCCAGGCCTCAACCCGTTGCTCTCGCGCGTCTTTGGCACGACCGAATCAGAGAGAGAGAGTGAGACGCGTGCCACAGAAGCGTGCCGGAAAGTTTGGACGGCTCCGTCGGTGGAAGATCACCGACGAATCCCAAAAACGCAAAGAAAATGATGCATTTAAAAAAATAGAAGCAATTCATGAAATTAAGGGTAAGAGAAGATAGAGAAGAAAAATGTGATCACAAGTTCGCAACCATACCTCTAGCACACAATTTGGTCACCGAAAACCTAAACCCTAGTCGGAAAAGCAAAAGCTTCCTGAAGTCGATTGATCACCACGGTGAATGCATGTGAAATTGATGATGGGGGTTTAGGATAGGGAAGAAATGTGATCACAAGTTCACAACCATACCTCTAGCACACGATTTGGTCACCGAAAACCCAAACCCTAGTCAGAAAAGCAAAAGCTTCTTGGAATCGATTCGATCACCACGGTGAATGCATGTGAAATTGATGATGGGGTTTAGGATAGGGAAGAAAGAGGAAGGTTTTGGCCAAGTCTGACGCCGTGGGGTGGCCGGAATCGATGGCATCGTCTTGGGCGGTCGGAGAGCAACACAACTCTTGGTCATCTTCGAAGAAGAAAGAGTTTACCTAATTTGGGTCAGTTGACCTGAGTTGGGTTTTTATAAAGAAAGTGAATGGCCTAGATTTAAAATGAAGAGATCAAACGGTTGAGAATTAATCATGGATTTCTAATTTCTGTAAAATAATTTTGTTTTATCGAAACTTTGAAAAAACATAGACGTACCGAAAAATAATCTGAATACATTGGTGACCTCGTGTCGACGTGTACTACCACACATGAGCCTTAAATCGAAGACTCGACATTTGAGGAAAAACTCAAAAATAAACCGAACATACAAAATACTAAATATAAAATTCAACAAACAGTCACTGCCACGTGACGACCTAGAAACATAAATCGTGGGTGAAAACTGCAGCTCAAAATCATTGTCACGTGACGACTCAAGTCTTCCCAACAAAGACCCAGAGGGTGGACTTGCTCTAAGAACCGAGTTCTCCCTTGTGCAAATTTGCTCACGTGGTGGTGTCCGAATCGATGATGGCCTCTAGCTTAGCAGGTCTTCAGGTTGCTGCTAGATGGGCATCTTATATAGTTTCAAGGGTCCTTGATGGTTGAGGTTGAGCTCAAAGTATCTAGCCGGTTACGGGGTCTCTCACTTCATACATATGTCATGCTTATGTTTGTGGGCTTCTTAGATCGACGGCATGGCTCCAATCAATGGCGGGTTAGGAAACGACGTCAGATTTGGAAGTGGCATCATGTTCCTAGGTTGGCGTGGTTTCGAATCCCATCAGGACTGTTGACAAAGTAGTGCGCGGCGATTGAGTTGCGACAGTAACTCGAGTGGAAGCGATTGGGTCACACCACCTTCTGCCTTGGGACGGTGGCACATGATTTGATGGAGCACATGTCGTTTTGCGCATGGTGGGTAGAGAACAGACCAATCAATTAGGCTTGGAGTTGGACCAGCCCATTGGACCCTCTTGGCTTTCTAAGTTAGGCTAGGGTTTTACTCTTGGCCTAACCCCTATGTTTTTAGTTTGTCTAATTACAATAAATCATTGTATTAGACTATTAGGAACTTATACACGTTATCTCTAGCGTCTCTAGAATAGTACCGAATGAGGATATACGCTACCTACCTACGTATTTGCTTGTAAAATGAGTAGTTCTGTTTTCTATATATCACTTATGGGTACTACCACTACTTAACTCTCTGTCTGTTTAAAATGGCAACAAGAGAGTATATAATAACCTATTCTAGTTTCAGATGACTATATTTCTACCCGATTTGGGATTGATTCACACCAAAAAAAAAAAAAAACTAGATAAATATGCATGTTTGATGTTTTTAATCAACAACATCACTACGTCATTATAGTAAAAGTAATTGAAAATCCCTCATAATATGTGATATGTGATATGTCTGAACAAGCATTGTGTAACAAAACTTCTGCTCCTACTTAAACATTATCATAGCAACTGAATTGACAAGCATGTATCAGCCAAGTCCACATAACGAAATAATGTCTACTCTCTGCTCTGGGCGCACTAGCCCTCATAGTTTTGTTACTAGGTTTCTTCCTAAAACACGTCTTACTGTAAGGATATGACTCTGCACATATAAGAACAACATGTTGTCTTCCCGGATCGATGTGGGATGTACATGCTAGCTTGTCAGTGCTTCTTGCACCTGCCCACACAGGTCACCAATCTCCACCCCCACCCCCCGATTATTAAGGAGCTTGACATTCTCGTCGACACACTTTTAGTCGGAGTCAGACTTTAATACCATCTGCAACAGCCCACTTCAAACAACAAAACACGTTGTACCTCTCCGCTCATCAATTGGCAAGACCTAAGACCAAAGATATAAAAGACAAGGGTTCATCGAAGCTCAATTATTCAAAGCAACAGGATAAATATCGGTAACCCTCCCAGGGCAGGGTACCCTTCTTCAGCTCTTCCACTACATGTCCCCCAACTTCAGCCTCCAAAGACGCTGCATACTTAGGCTTGTTCTGACTACCATCTGGACGTTTCTTTTTCTTTTGCATCTTGTCAATGGCCACAACAACAACCTCCACCAAACTCTCATCAAAGGTACCGAAAAAGGCTAGTTTTCCAAGAAAAACACTTCCCACTAATAAATCGGTCCTCTTCACAGAGCTTACGCACTCCCAAATACTTTAGGGTTCTTTCTAGCGGTAATGAGAGGCTCCACCAGCATTCAGCCTCTAAACATACAGGCCAACGATAAACCTTTATTTCAAGGCAATTTCTCCAATCAATTTGGATTTGGGTGGCTTCGAAAGGATTTTGGGTTGCGATGCGCAACAAGCAAGCCCTAATTCTACTCATGATTGCATTTGGAGTTTTTCGTCAAGGTCGACATGCATCTGCTTTAGCGGATGTCCATCGACGTATATGGTCTCGATGTGCCTACAGTTTCTTACAAGAAGTTTTGGTTTATGAAAAATGCCACGAGATATACGCTTGAGTGATTTTTTTTTTTTTGTACTGGCTGAGCAGCCTATGGTGGTGTCGAGTTGCATTACTCCAAAACACGAATCTGGTTGTGGCAGCTTAGAGATTATTTTAGGATTGAACTATTGAAGGCAGCATATGTATCACTACTTGCAGGAATTTTCCAAAACCGGAAGCTCATTGGAGAGCTTTTTGTTATCACCTATAGACACACACACACACAGTCGGGATCAGAGGCGGACGTCCGCACGCCTTTAAAGTGCGGACGTCCCTCCGTTCTCCACCGTACGGCTCCGACGACGGCGCGCCTCCACCCTAGCGGCCTCCAGCAGCGTCTTTGATCACTTTCCCTCCCCGGCGAGTCCGCCGAATTCCAATTTTCTGGCAAGATCGATTTTGTTTGAAGTTTTGGGTGATCTCGCCGGAAAACTGGAATTTGGCGGACTCGCCGGGGAGGGAAAGTGATCGGAGACGCTGCTGGAGGCCGCTAGGGTGGAGGCGCGCCGTCGTCAGATCCGTACGGTGGAGAACGGAGAGACGTCCGCACTTTAAGGGCTGTGCGGACGTCCTCTTTAGATCCTCTATGTGTGTGTGTATATACATATATAATTCATTTACAGAGCAGGACACCGTTTTGAAATTAAAATGTGGTGCTTCTCGGAAGCTCATTGGAGAGCTTTTTGTATCACCTATATAGTTCCCTTTCAGAGGAGGACACCGTTTTGAAATTAAAATGTGGTGCTCCTTATTTCTCTCACTTTTAGGTCACATTTTCACATCTCGACCGTTCAGAGTTTAGAACATAGTGTGTAGATCATTCCTGCAAAGTTTCGTCCAATTTGGAGATCACAAAATTTGTCTAAATGGAACCGTTTGTGTAAATCACGGAAGCTCAAATGATCTCCAATTTAGATGAAACTTTGCAGAAAT
>NC_020496.1:10559228-10562300 GCF_000184155.1 Fragaria vesca subsp. vesca
ACACTACTATATATATATATATATATATATATATATATGGTCACAACCATCATATTCGTTTTAATATGGTTGGAGGGCTGAGATTAAATGAAAGTTCTTTGACTCATATAAGAACTAAACAACAATTAAACCGCAAGTTATTTGACTCATATAATTAAGAACTAAACTACCAATAAATGATAGCGTGTTTAAACTACCAATAATTAAGTACATGGAGTCCTTAATCACCCAACCATCGAGTCAAGTCATGTCATTTGAACTAAATGGCATGGCCACAAAAACTTCCAAGTTCGTTTCGGATCAGAAGAATCTAAGTCCCAAATTTTAAGTTTGAGTCTCGATCAAAATAAGTGCAACTCCTTGAACATTTTCTTTCCCCAATAATCAAACACAACAAAACAGCATTATTGTACTAGTCTATTCTCATACCTCATGCAGGGTCATGACCTCAATCAATACACACTTAAATTTGCTACTGTCTTTTGCCCATTGTTTCATTTGTTTCATTTAGTTGTGTAGATTTTGTTCGTCCATCCACCCCAAATTGGTGAATCAATTCATTAGAGGCAAATCGGACAAGGTTGAGCTACTCTCAGACGTAGGGGCTTTTGACTTCGTTGTTCTACAACTCAAAAGCCGGCTTCACTGCTATATTACCGCCATGCCCGTATAAAAAGGAACACACACTCATATTCATCAAATCTTGACCAAAAAAGTATACGTCACGTAAAGTCAATCCGTATGTACAAAGCCGTCGTATAAACATACTCTACATCGCACGTGACCACCACAGGAGGGTCCGCGGGACCCGACCAGGAAACAGGCATGACCCGACATGAAAAGGTGGGGCCCACCGAGAAACGAGTCGATGACGTGGCGGAAACTAATGATGGGCTTTTTCGAGCTCGGCGTCGTGACCGTCGTCTTCGGCATGTCCAACACACTCGAGTTTTGCGTGCTTTCGAAGTCTGTCTCCCAATTGGGCCTAGACTCTTAACGGGCTTTCGTTTCGTGAACCTGGGCCTTATTCAAATTACACGTACTTAGCCCAACACAAATCGTTGTTATAGAAACCGAAATCCAAATACTTGCTCTATTATTTCCACAGCAGCAGAGAGAGCGATTCTCCTCGTCCTGAAACTGCGTCCTTTGAGATCCCTAGGTAAGATTTCTTAAAGCTTTGATTTTGATCTTAATTTCGGCATTTTTGTTTCTGTTTTGATTTTAAAATGTGAAAACCCAAATTTAATCTGCGTAAAAATTCAGAAATCGATGATCGATCTTAGATATTGGTAAACGGCGATTGACTTATGTTAGATCTCACTGATTAGATATGCCATAGGGATTGGAATTTCATGATTGTTGTTAGTATTGAAAATACGAAACACGAGACTCATGGCTTTAATTTTCAATTTGATATTCTTTTACGACGATTATGATGATTAGAAGAATTAGTAATCACATAATTGGAGGATTTTGGTTTTTTTTTTTCCTGGAGGAAAGCTTAGAAATGAGGGCAATGTAGTTTGATTTTTATGTCATTTTAGGTTGTTATTTTGAATTGTTGGAACAGCTGAGAAATGCCTGCGCAGAAGGTTGAGACTGGTCACCAGGAGACTGTCCATGATGTGGTCATGGATTACTATGGCAAGCGCCTGGCCACTGCTTCGTCGGACAACACCATCAAGATAGTGGGAGTGAGCAACTCGGCCTCGCAGCATCTTGCGACGCTGACTGGTCACCAGGGCCCTGTTTGGCAGGTTGCTTGGGCTCACCCCAAATTCGGGTCTTTGCTTGCTTCTTGCTCCTATGACGGGCGCGTCATTTTGTGGAAGGAAGGGAATCAGAACGAGTGGACACAAGCTCATGTTTTCGATGACCACAAATCGTCTGTCAACTCAATTGCTTGGGCTCCTCATGAACTCGGTCTTTGTTTGGCTTGTGGTTCTTCTGATGGGACTATCTCAGTTTTCACTGCTAAAGACGGTGTTTGGGAGACCACAAAGATTGACGAAGCTCACCCGGTTGGTGTCACCTCTGTTTCCTGGGCTCCCTCAACAGCTCCTGGTGCTCTTGTTGGTTCTGGTCTGCTTGACACTGTTCAGAAGCTGTGTTCTGGTGGTTGTGATAACACTGTAAAGATCTGGAAGCTTACTAATGGTGCTTGGAAGATGGACTGTTTTCCAGCTCTTCAGAAGCATGATGATTGGGTTAGGGACGTTGCTTGGGCACCTAACTTGGGTCTACCAAAATCTACTGTTGCCAGTGCATCACAGGATGGTAAAGTTATCATCTGGACTGTGGCCAAGGATGGGGATAAATGGGAACATAAGGTGCTGCATGATTTCAAGGCACCTGTTTGGAGGGTCTCATGGTCACTTACTGGGAACATATTGGCTGTGTCTGATGGGAACAACAAGGTGACATTGTGGAAGGAAGAAGTTGATGGGGAGTGGCAACAGGTGACAACAATTGAGCCATAAAATCTTATTTTCAAAATTTTGCTTATGTTTATTAGATTATTTCCAAAATGTCTCCTATAAACATAGACATAAAGACGTCTTCTGAGATTTTGATAAATTGAGTACTGTTGATTGATGTCGATCAACTCTACATTTCCTACTGTACTGCACTTGGGATACATATGGGATCAATTTCAAAGTTTTGTTTTCTCTGACAATTTGGAAATGGTATGATTTGTATTCTTGAAAAAAAAAAGGTAGAAGAAGGAAATGCTATGATTTGCAGTGGCATATTTCAGATTGCCACCTTAACCTGCAGGTTGATGCAATTCACAGAATCACAGTGGAGCCAAGACCATGACTTTAAATAACACTTCTAATAGTCTAGTGATCTTTAGATTTTTATTCTTCATTGATGTTATGACTTCATTATTGTAGAGTTAGTCACCTGCCAATATATTTGTCTGAGTTTGTATCTATTGAAACTTGGTTTCTAAAAATTGATTGCTTCATTGTTTAACTGGAATTGTTTTTTGAGGGCTTAGCTTACCTCAGTCATTAATCATCATGTGTTGGGTTACCTTTTGGGTTTTTTTTTTTTTTTTTTTTT
>NC_020496.1:10562321-10588074 GCF_000184155.1 Fragaria vesca subsp. vesca
TTTTTTTTTTTTTTTTCTATTGGGCACGTTGAAGCTTAATTGATCTTGTTTTTTGTACTTCTTCAAAGTTTTGGTGTATACACTGCTGCATTTTGTTAAGCTTTTGTATCAACTCTGATATGCACCGTTTTCCCCATTTAAAACTTGGTGTTGTTATCAACCAACTCTGATATGCGTCGGGTTGCCTTGTCAGTGGCTCATTATATTGATACTTGTGCTTCTTGAAACAGATACCTAACGCGGAATATGGACCTCAACCGCCGCCTGGTGTCCGTGGCTTAATATATTGATTCTTTTGCTTCTTGAAACAGATACCCAATGCGGAATATGGACCTCAACAGCCGCCTAGATCTGATTGTATTGTGTAAATGCACCTGAAGATCCTCATTGTTTCATTCCTTTAGTCGACAAATAGTGGGTGCGAGTGTGTGACCCCTTTCCAATAGATATGTTGTTCTGTAGTTTATTGAGGTATGTGAATGGGACTGCTCTACTTGCTGCCAATTCATCATCAATCGAGAATATGAATTATCTGACGTGAGCTCTTATCAAGTTGTTTTGGATTGCTCAATTATTATTCTGACATGAACCGGAAATGAGACGACACCAGGGGCCGAGCTGAACCAAAAGAACCCTAGCAGCTACGCTGTATAGTATCCTTCACTCTCCCCTCCCTTCTGTGGCTCCCAGCCACCCTGGCGTCGTGTACCTAATAGCCACAAATGCCTCATAAAACATATGAAGTCTGTATGTCTTTCAAGTTGTACGAGCCTGCAATGTGCTTGAGGATCTGAGGGAATGTATTACGGCCGGAGAAGCATGAAAGATGCATTTTGGAGAAACTCGACCTCTTCTTTGCAGAGGTATCTATCCTGGGAGGCATTGCCTCTCCAACTCGTGTCTCTAACAGTACGTTCTGAATCTCCGGAATTTGCTATGCTATAGTTTCTCTGATAAAATTTCTCGTTTGCCAACAACTTCTGTAACACGCTAGCTAGTTTTCACCGGTCCAGCAACCCCTACCTTCAGCCTCTTTCAGGCATTTCACAATGCATCTATCGCGACGCAAATAGTTTGCTAAATGAGCCATTTACGGTCCGAAATTCAACCTGTATTGTTGCAAAATCGTAATAATCTCTTCTCCAATGGTGAATTGATCCTTTGTTGCAGTAAAGGCAGGGGAGTGAGTAAAGCGCTAGTGTGCAGTCCACAGTGTGCACCAGTGAGCAGTGCCAATAATTGAGGGAAGCTAATCTTATAATTAAGCTACTCCTCCTCAATCAATTAAGGTCTAAACCCATGCATTAAGGAGAGAGGCACGTGACCTACGTGCACGTGCTACCATGTTACTGTTTAGACATGTTAAGCATAATGCACGTGTGAGGAAGCACCAAAGGAAAGTGAAACTCGTCATCAACAGATTCCAGACTTCCAGTCACTACTCGGAATCGTTCGACTTGACCACCACCCCCGTAACTAACAAAATTAGAGAAAAAAAAACTTTTAATTTCCAAATTCATTTTCAATTTTAAGACGTGCGGGGCGGATTATCAATTCATCATAATCAGTACGTGATGCATGGTTGAGAGTCGGGACATTAAGCCATTGCATTCATTTGGTGCGTTGGACTAAACTAATGCTATTTTCAAACCCAAATCATATTACTTATCACTAAAGATTTCATCCAAGTGTTGAGACTTAAGACTTTCGTAATGCTTTCTATGATCATTTAGTTTTCTGGTATAACTTTTCCGTTAAGTAGAAAACTGAATGATCATGTATTAATTGTTGCAAGTAATACATAACGTTCATACGGTCCAGTAGAAATGATTAGAAGTGTCGTTTATTATTTGGTCGCATTGTTCGTTCATAGCTAAGAAGTTTCGGTTACAAGTTACGAATTTATAATTTCAGTAGCATTTTGCATACGATCTCATTGATGATCAGTTTTACATACGTTTATAAAATTGTCTAGCGCACGTTTGTTATGACATTTGACACCAGCTTTTTTGTGAGTCATATTGGGAAAACCTCTTAAACTTTTTACTTAGGTCATTGTATCAAGACTAAAGTAAAAACTAGTGGCACGTAATCAAAACTTATTCAGGTTCAATGTTCACTCCCCCTGTAGAATCGATCATCCTCCTGCAGGGTTTGTCGCAGGAGGGAGAGTCTCCTCCAATAATAGCATCCAAGTTTACAGCCGGATTCCTCTGCTCCTAATAATTTTTATCCCTCGGGAATTGTGCTCCGGCTTTAGTTTTTTCTCCCCCTGATTTTTTTTTCAATTTTTTAACTTTAATCGGTTGTACTTTCTACCCCTATTTGCTGCTCCTCCTATCATAACCAGCCCTATTATATTCCCTCACCCACGTTTAAGCACGATGCTTACAGCTCAATTTATGCTAATAACGGTCATGATCTCATCCACGTGGCTTTGTTAGCAGGGTTTTCACTTTAATCCCACCTGCCACATAGGATTTTTATGACCAATCTCCTTTTTGTTCCCCGTTGATTCACATTTTCTCACCCACCGAATGTTTGGTGAACCCCTATGAAATAAAATGAGAACAAAAATCACTTCTAAGTTCTAACCTATGTTTACACTCTCACCTCATAAGAGAACAAATTGGATTTTGTTTCATGTTATCAATATAATGTGAAGTAATTTGGGAAAAAGACTTCAATTATGAAGAACTACGTCGATATCAATCGTTTGGGCACATAAAACTATCAACTTCGACAGAGATAGTGGAAGAGAAGCGGTCCAAAGAGGTGGGTTGTGGGAGCAAATAGACTTTTTGCAAGTAAATTGATGAAATCGTACAAGAAACAAAAAACTTGTTTAAGAACGAAGACATGCTCAACCTTAAAATAAAACATGAAATTTCACTTTAATGTCAGACTTTTTTTTATAATTTTAGTAGAGTGAAAATGTTTGTGTTGAAATGATAATGTAGGAGTAAAACACACACAAAAATTACCAACTACTTATCCTTGATAGATTGCCACATAGTTCCTAGATTTGAGGATTTAACCGAGTGTTTAAGCTCAAGAACTAATATTACTGCCGCGGATGCCGTACTATCCATTAGCAATTACTACAAGGGTTTCCCCAGACTGAGTCAGCTGGGCCCGAGTCACCCGACACCAATCCCCATGAAAATTGGGACCCGGGTAAATATCCGGATAAGGTTTTGTTTAACACCTTCATTTATTACCACGAAAAACTTTGTCAACCCTATTTAATTTTTCACCCAGAGTAAAAATTCTTCTCTTTGAAAAATTCTGGAGACGAAAATGGTTCGGGGGTGGGTCCAAAAAGCACGTGACAAAGGTGGAGGCATGTCAGCGATCATGTGAGACTTCTTAAGGTTCGGTTCAAAAAGGCCAGCAAATGGGGGAATCACTTACCCTATTATTTAATACAACCTCTCTCCTTCTAAAAACCCTCCAATTTCCAATTATTACATATCTAGCCCTCTCCTCACTCCTCAAACCCCACACCCTTCACTCTCTCTCTCTCTCTCTCCCTCAAGACACTCGCAAACCAACACACTCTTCTCTCCTTTTTCTCCTTCCTTCAACGACTTGCATTAATTCCAATACACATTTCCCGATGGAACTGCCGGAATTATACGTCGGCGGATACTTCGACGACCACCTCTCGCCTGAGAAGAGGCAGCTCGTCGACCAGAAACCCCCCGCCGGCGGCGAGCAATTCACCATCGACGACCTCCTCGACTTCTCCAACGAGGACGCCCTCGTCACCGACGGCTTCTTCGACAGCGCCGTCGCTGGTAACTCCACCGACTCTTCCACCGTCACCGCCGTCGACAGCTGTAACTCCTCCGTCTCCGGCGGCGAGCCTCAATTCTCCGGTAACCGCAGCTTCGGCGACTCCCAGTTCTCCGGCGACCTCTGCGTTCCGGTAATTGGTTAACTCCGCAACTAATTACAGTAATTCAGTAGAATTGGAATTTAGTAATTAATTCTCTTTTAATTCTTTGAATTCTGCATGCAATTTGCATGACCGTGACGTTAATTTTGTCTTTATTACTTTAATTAACCGAAAATTAATTTAAATTTCGAAATTTGAATAAGTACTGCATGCAAATTTGGAATTTGAAATTTGTAACTGAAATTTTGATGCGCAGTACGACGACTTGGCTGAGCTGGAATGGCTATCGAACTTTGTGGAAGACTCATTCTCAGCGGACAAAGACCTTCAAGCCCTTCAATTCCTCTCCACCACCACAGCCACCGCAAAGCCCCAAACCCCGGAAACCTCCTCCTCCGCGGAAACCCCGCAAAACCCGCCGCTCTTCCACAACGAGACGCCTCTCCCGGGAAAGGCCCGCAGCAAGCGCTCACGCGCCGCCCCCGGTGACTGGACCACGCGCCTCCTCCACCTCATCACTCCCAGCAACAACACCGACCCCAAGCCTCCCAAAACGACGTCGTCGCAGAAGAAGCGGGAAGGCGCGAGCTCCAACTCGGGTTCGGACTCTTCTGGCCGGAAGTGCCTCCACTGCGCGTCGGAGAAGACGCCGCAGTGGCGGACTGGGCCCATGGGCCCGAAGACGCTGTGTAACGCGTGTGGGGTCCGGTACAAGTCGGGTCGGCTGGTGCCCGAGTACCGACCCGCGGCGAGCCCGACGTTCGTGTCGGCCCGGCATTCGAATTCGCACCGGAAGGTTCTGGAGCTGCGGCGGCAGAAGGAGTTTCAGAGGTCGCATCAGCACCAGTTTCTGAGCCCGACTTCGATTTTTGGCGTATCCAACGGTGGGGATGAGTTCTTGATCCACCACCACCACCACCGAGGTGCGAATGATTTTCGACAGATGATGTAGTGAATGCTAGTGTAGGTAAGGTAGGGTGGACCTCCGAGGGTTTAACAAAGAATTTTCCAGCTTAAAGTAAGATTAATTTTGCGCTAATTATTGTTGTTCAAAATTTGAATTTGTAGTTAAGGGTCATTGGGCAAAAGTTGTAGAATTTGGGAAAAGAAAAAAGAGGGGGGAAGAAGAAGGCCTTTGTAATTGTACGTTTTCTCTTTTTGCCAAAAAGATCGGCAAATTTAGAATTCAAAATATTTTGCTTTCCTTTTTTGTTAAATTTAATAAAGTCAATCTTTATTTATCTTTGTTCGTTTTGCTATTTGTAATTGTTCATCTAGGCGTTGGGTTGAGCCTCCATCTAGGCTAGGTTCCAAACTTTTTTAAAAAAATAAAAAAATTGTAATCGTTCATGTATAGTGGAACATTGTAGTGTAAATTTAGAAATGACTATGAATTGCGAAGGCAGTGTACCTTGTGCTAGCTCAAAAGTAAACAAAATTGTTCATGTAGTCAACTCTTCCTCATTTGGAGTTTTGAACTTTGTTGATTCAAAAATGAATCATTGAATCACTTTTAGTTGCCAAGACTTTGTGCAATGTTGTCTATACGTTTTAGGTATTTCAAACTTGGTATACGAATGAAATGTGTTAAAAGGATTAGATTGGTAACTACAAGGCTTAATTTGGCAACAATATGGATTCAAGCATGGAATCTCGTCATTATGAAATCATTTCCGAAAAGAACTTAAATCAAAATTAGGGATGTATTTGGCAAGTTCCCTTATGTTTTATGTTTGTAAGTTGTTTTTCTTTGTATTGTTACTTATATGACATTACCACTCCGGTAGGGATGGCAATAATCCCCAGCGGGTAGGGTACCCACGGGTATTCGACCCTAACGGGGAAGCTATACGAGTATAAACGGGTAACAGGGATGGGGATCCCCAGGATTCGGATTCTTAAATTGGGTACGAGGCAGGTATGGTATTTTGATATTCGTCCATATCCCCACCCATTAAGGATGAAAATATTATTATATATAATTATATAATTTATTATATATATATTTATATATAATTTATAAATAAATATTTATGTAAAAAAATTTATGATTGAAACATGAAACTTATTTATTTTGGTATTTGATTTTAATTTCATACTTTTATATAATTATATTTCATATTTTAAAAAAAAAATTTAATTTAATACATAATTTTTAACGGGTACAGGTTTGGAAACGTAATCCCCAAAGGGTACGGATACGGGGAATCCCCATTATCTAATTACGGGTATGGGGACGGGTACATGGATGAGAAATGTAAAAGGGTATGGGTATGGGTATGGTATTTTGATCCCCGTACCCTACCCTACCCTACCCATTACCATCCCTACACTCGGGTCATTAAATATTAAATGTTATATATGAGTGAAGAATTTATTTTCCTCATACGCAAACATAACTTACTTACCGGTCTTTTGGTTTTAAGAATTATGACTTCCAAACTGCTCATAAGTTACAAAATTTCGACAATGCAATCATACATGATACGAATACCATGTAATGAGGCAGGTCAACACATAAAAATTTGGACACTTAGGTTTGGAGGGTTTCCTTGCGCACATTTACAAGAATTGTTAATTTCTAAAACATTTCAAAGATAATATCTATCTATTTTTGGAAAAACAATAATGTGCAATGTAAACATAGAATTGAACTCGTTTTTTGATGATGATGATGATGAAGGGGTCCAACTTTTGAGGCATCAGAGAATAACAAGAAGCTGGGTAGCTACCAATAAGAGCTCGCATGGGTTTCAGTGAAATGATGATATGGGAATTTAGTACTCTCATCGTCTTCTGTACGTACCATCCTACCATTAAACTCGGTTTTAAAAAACTTTGAAGGAAACCAATGCAGGAAGCTGGAGTAGAGAAACAAAAGCATTCAACAAAATTGAAGGGGGTGAGGGCCGGGCATTTGGTTTGATAGCTTGCAAAATGGTGCAGGTAGCAGGAAAGGTTAAGGTCATGTGGTGATGAATTAAACAAATAATTAGGTACACTCGGGGACTGATATAATTGTCCACCTGATCCTAGACATTTTGCTCTTCTATGGGCTCCCACTGTCTTTGAGTTACTCCTTTCCATTACATTTAGCAATCTCCTGTATTCTTCTTTGTTACAATTCACACTTGGTTGTGATTAGAAGAGGATGAGTAACTTGAAAGTCTTAACCCAAGGTATCAGATATCTTTTATTTCTTCCTTACACCTTATTACAAGCTCGCATCAGTCAATTTTATAAACACAGTGTGCTTGAAGCGACAGAGCCGGACCTGATATGAGTTCTAAGAGTTCGCCGACTGAAGACCTTAGACTTGAGCTTCCGAGCGCTTTGGTGTTTCCGGCTCAGATTCGATTCTCCAGGCTATACCTGAGAACCCTTTTGACAATTTGAAACGTCCAGGGGGTCATCTCCAAAGTACATGAACTACATTCAAATACCAGAACTTAGACACTGAATCAATGCACATACATATGCCCATTCCTTTTGATGCATATAGCAGTAATGTGATAGAATGGGGCAGAATTGAATCGAAGACAAAGCCAAGTGCAGCTGGGCCATGCAATCCATGCTAGCTTAGCTATCAACCTTTTGAAAAGTAACAACAATCATATACGTAGAACCTAGAAGAAGGCTAGCTTAGCTAGGGTACACAAAAGTACACAACATTTGTACACATACACATAGAATCATTGATATTGTTGGTCTTCGATCTCTAATGACATTGGTATAATTGAAAATGGAGGTTAGCTGGGAGCATATATGATAGAGAATGTGATATGAAGGAGGCATGTGGATGATGGAACCCAGCACATGCTTCTCTCTACGTGATATATATTCTGCATTGGATAATATAAATTTCCCAGCAGATTAATTTCAGGAATATGGCTTTGCTGACCCCTTTGTCTATGGATATGTAGATGGGGATCTTTTCCCCCATGTTATTTGTTTAAGTAAAAACAGATACGATAATACTATATGTTTGTAGCTTGTCCCTTCCCTATAGATGATCGATCATCGATGTATAGCTAACCTTTTATGACTTTGGCATCATTGGCATGGGTCTTTCTTAGTTTGCCTTCTGTAATAAGCAATGTGTTCTTGATTAGAATTCGATCTCACACTTGGATTAGAAGCTAGCTAACCCTTTTGATCATTGTGATACTTGGAACTTTGAGCTCCAAGATTAGTAGGCAATCATGGAAGAGTTCAATGGTTTGGCTCCGACTGTTAAAGAGCATGAACTTGTTCGACACCATGGATATATTGGATAGGGAGGCCAAACTATCAATGCTTATTGTTTTATAATTGTGACAAGAACCAAACCAAGCAAGCTTCCAGATCCCAAAGATTGCATTGACCGGTCTTGAGATAAGGCTAAGCTAGCTGGCTAGCTAGGATATATGAGCATAAGAATGAAAAGCCAAGCTACACGTATATTTCTGAAACTCCTTTTTATGGAATTTTAGGGTTTGTCTATGTTACGTTTTGATGAGCGAAGAGAGTTGTCTGATATAATCAAGCTCTTCTCGCATTAATATAATTGATTCTATATATTTCATTGCGCTTGTACTCCATAACAGATTCAAAGATTATAAACGAGGGGTGCCACTCATAAGCTCATTTGAACCAAGTTACAAAGAAGAAATATATACAGGTGCCGAAACTTGGGAGGTGTCATCCCCCTTTTGAACCTTGATCAAGTAGCTCCGCCCCTGCTTGTACTATTTAACGTCTACGTATTCCATTTAAGTTAGAACCCTAGAGGTACTGGAGGTTAAATTAGAACTACGTAAAGAAATATTCAGTGTAGCTGGAAGCATTGGTATAAAGGTGATCCGAAAGCAGCTGAGCAGGAAAAGGATCAATCGGAATGAAAAGGAAAACCGGTGTGTATTCTTTTGAGATGGATGTTTAATTACTGGAAAAGCATCCCACATGGAGCACCAAATTTGTTTACCCAGCTAGCACGAAGAAAATATGCCCCAACTGATCGAATAGCTCAGCTTATAAATGGTAATGGGAAGCATGACTTCTAATTTGGTTGGAGGATGATGAAAAGGTTTAGGGTATAAGGCTAGGCCTCGTTTTCAAAAGTCCCTGTCCATGATGAACAAACCCCCATTCTGTTCTCTGTGTATATATGATCTTCAATTCCCAATTCACATGGCCTGAGAGATAGATGATTTGTGCATCATGGCATGAGGTTCTGTTCATCTGATCGAGTACATTTGGTAAAGATAACATCTTTTCGTGGAACAATTCTGAAAACACAAAGTTGTTTGCTTTGGTTTGTAACGGCATTATGAGTAGTAATATGAACAAGATGGGTGAAGGAATATACACTTTGTCTCACATCTTCTTTCTCTACCTATAGGATTGGAGTTTGACCACAAAATTATTTGGCAAACTCGGGAAGGTGGATATATATTCAACAAAAAGTAATTAAGAAGCTAAGCCCGATTGTCAGCTCTAGATTCTGAAGTAATTGTGAACAAATTCAGTTTTTGTTTTTTTTTCTTCTTTCTAAGAAGTTAGTTAGTACAAATTCTATTGTATTACTGTATATTAATGTACTCTGAAATACTACGACTAGTTCGAAATCAAACTGATATAATTATTTTCAAATTTAATTGATTTGTTTTCAATCCTTGAGTGTAAATGTAATACCGATTGAGGAAAGATTCTTTGGTCAATTTTTGATCGACCAAGAAATCATGCATGTATCAAATAGTAATATAATGTTGATAATTACCTAACCAGTTAAACTCATATATAATAAAAATCGGGTTAAATAAACCAATGAATGATTCCACCAGAGAGAGAGAGAGAGAGAGAGAGAGAGAGAGTGGGACAAATTATATTAGTCAATCAAGCAGAAATTAACTAGGTAGATAATACTGATGCTGTTCTTGACCAAACCACACTAGAGCACTAGGCTTAGGCAGGGCACATGGTTATGCAAAAACCAGTTGGCTACAGTTGCTCTCCTTGTTTGTCTTGTTAACCTTGTTATGTATGGAGTTAGTCAACATGATTGATAATGCTGCTCCCTGTTAGTTTTAGCTTAATTAACAAACTGCAATAAACAAGTTAATTAAGGTTTGGCAATTGGCACCGAACCTTGAGGTTTTTTGAGCATATCTTGAAATCTTAGTAGTATGTGATAATGCCAAAGACCAACAGATCAGAAATGGGTGGATTTGGGTCATAGATTATAGGTCTGCTTCAGCAGTTTGATAGAGAATTATGTGTGTCTAGCTTTAAGTATTGCTACAATGCTATGTATACCTAGAAATTTCATTACTCCACCCATAAATCATTAGAAACTTGCAAAATACACAACTACTACCCTCTGAGGGTAGAGATCAGAAAAGAAAGCCAACATTAACCATAAGAACTTGAGTTCAAATTTCAGACCAAAAAAAAAAACTTGAGTTCAAATTTTCGATTGATATTTTGAGTTCTGATATTGTCTAGATAGATCGATATGTCCAAAACTCCAAACTGAAAAAAGTTTTACGGTTAAATTAAAGGTCAGAAAAACATACAGTAGTTTTAAACAAAAACACGAATTAGTACCAAAATCATAAGCAAAGATCATATGAATTTTCATTGACTATGATCCCTCATTAGTATTACAGTTAACAGTTGGCATGGCTGACCAAATTTACAGCTCACAGAAATTAAATCATATCCTATCCTCCACCAAATATCAACTAATCGATTATTACATCAGATAATATAGCTATGGCCAAACAACTTCTATAGTCCTATCAGAGAAGCACGGGATGTAAGTGATAGTGAGACTTCGATTTGCTTTATAAGCTTCACCTTACTTCTAGCTCTGTCATATACTCCGTGAAAGATGTTACACCAGAAAAAATATCGGCGACGTATGTCTCAGATGAGTGACTATATATATGAACCAGTCTATATATATACACATATGCACCAACAGTGGTACTAGTGATCGGTGATTCAGTACCACCAATCCACCATTGAGATCGATCAAGTTTGAGTGATCGTTTTCATGGCCAGAGTCTGTTGCTCCATTGAGATGGAGCCTAAGACCTTGAGTCAAGTACAACTCAACCATGCTAGGGTACGTACTAATTTTGATACATTCCATCATTTATGATCTGATCTGCCTTCATATATTATCATTTTCATTGCCATTTAGACTAGGGTTTGAGCTTATGTTACCAGTATCTGTTTCAAAGGGACCCTGTATATTGTTTCTCATATATGATAATTAACCCGGGATACAGGAAAAGGCGGCAGATGTTGTTCAGAAAACGGAATCAAGTGAGGCCTCAGCTACATTCAGTGAGGTGTGGTTTTACTTCACAGCATCCGTTATATCTATATATGCATGAACTCAAACTAAGAATCAGTGTGCTCACCTGAGCGCGCATAGAACTAGTTAAGCATCGATATATTATGTGTATCGCGCGCCTAGAATTGCATAGGGGAGCTTCTTCACTTGATCATCTCTAATCTTATAGGTGCTCAAGTGCATATATATGTTTGAGCATTTTCAATTTTTCATAATAAAGTGATACGATCATAGAAGAAATCATGATCCTCCTCGTGAGTTAGATCGATGTTCGTTGCAAGAATGTGGGTGTAAAAATTGAAGACAGAAGAAATCACGCGTGATGAAATATGTAGATTGTAGACTAATATTACTATATACAGTGAATTTCTATATTTGCTAATGTTTCTACATGTAGGGTTTGAGACCGATTTATTCGAAGAGACAGACGGAGAGAGAAAATACTAGTAAAGAGGGTGAAGAAGTACAGAATAAGCTGATTCTGGAGTTGGAGGAGTCTCAAGTACTGTCTGAAAGATCATGCCAATGCTTGTGTGGTGCTGCCAATATTGAAACCCCGGATCAAGAAAACCTCAAGGAACCCCTCTCGGCCCCGTTTTGAAAGCCTTAATTATAAGACGTTGTAAGTGTAGCATATCATGGTTACAAAGGATTCAACTGCGCTGCTCTGTCTATGATCCCGTAAGGAAAATGTTTCAGAAGGCAATCGTGCATGTATGCCACTCTTATTGAGACGATATGTTCATTTTAATTTTGTAAATTGGAAGTTAAAATATACAATACAAGTTGTTATATCAATTATATAAAATTAGGAGAATGGGTTTGATTATTTCTTTGATTATTAAATAGCAATCAGTAGTTTGTGACAAGGGCCTCCGCAAGGAGCTTGCTGAGAATTTGGATTTTTTTTTTTGGGTCAAGTGCTGAGAATTTGGTTACTCTGCCTCCTACAACCACCCCGAGATTCGGAAGAGACTAGCCCTGATCAGAGGGGCTAGGAGGTAGCCTAATACGAAAAAAAAGAAGAAAAAAAAAGGAGGCTTAGAACACAGTATGGGAAGAAAAATGACAAAAGATAGCAAAGATGGTGTGGCACGGCAGTCCATTTCTGATAGGGAATTGGACTCCACTTATGTTTTGGAAATATGTATTCGTATAGAAATCAGCTAGATATATGGCTACAACGTGTATATATATGTATATATCATCATACCTCCTCTTCAAAACCCTCGATAGGCTACAACGTACAATATATGGCTGCCGGCGACCAATTTGTTTCGATCAGGCTGCAGGCAACAATGGGAGACGAAGAGATTGAGAAGAAGAAGAAGAAGAAACCAATTAGGGCGTCATTGAAACTGATCCACTTAGAGATTGTTCTCCTCATAATTGAGAACCTGGCAGGGTGGCTTCTGCTAATAACCCGCCCCCCTCAAATTTCATTCCCTGGCACCCCCATGAGTAGTGCTCTGATGTGCGGCACCTATTCGACGTATGCTACTGTAATAAGATTCTTGGTCTTCAACGGCCTATATCCGCCGTGCATTGAGATAAAATGGAATCCATGTGTATTGAATCTTTTCTTCATTGATCGAATTCCGGTCTTTTTAGCTATCAAAATTTATTGGACCGGCAGTTGGTATATGATCATCGTCGCTGTTTTCTCCACCATGTCGACTATATGCACTGTCGCCTGTGTTTGCAAGAAGCATTATTTTGACAGGAGAAATTAAGAGAATGAGATCGAGGTCGATGCATTGCTGCTGATTTTTTGAGAAGAACCAGATATGCAATAGCAACATACAACTTTATATTTTATTTTTGATTTCATGTTGCGATAATATATGCACATTGTAACCTAGCTACCTTATTATTATTATTATTATTTTTAAACTTTTTATTAAATAATTCACTTACCCTTAACCTTTTATTGTAAATTTGTAACCTAGCTACCTCTTTTACCATATAATGATATGTCTTTTCATACTCATCGTCGTCTTTTCACAAGTTTGATTTAAAATCAATATGCGTTTTTCACTTCTTGATATTTGGTTTTGCATACCTCTTAATAATGCGTGCACTCAAATTGTTCGATTCTTCAACTCTCAGATTGCTCTCAGGTTAACATGAGCTAAGAGCAATGATATCTAGCTAGCTAGGCTGGAAAACCTTGGCTTAGCCTCATCTTCCCCATATATGTGTTTAGCCTTTATGAACGCGAAACTCTTGAAACTTTTATCTTGCACCGGAGTAAATCATATGTGCTCGAAAACCCAATGCCCACCCTGTGCCACAAATAAGAATTTGACACGTGTCTTTCAATTGGCTCTCAAGTTGGTCATTACATTTAAATTAGAGCAAGAAAAAAAATAAAAATTGGAGGTATAAAAAATATAAAGGTCTAATTAAGTGACAATTTTAGAGGTATGAATAGAAGCACTCATGTGCTTTACAGAAAATAATGTTAATTAGAAAGCTAACCAAAAACAATTCTAGAAACACTTTAATTAGCACAAAAAACTTGCATCCATTCCCAGGAAAAAGAAAAAAGAAAAAGGAATAATGTGGAGCGTGTGCAAGATAAAAGTTTCGAAAGAAAATAAGACCAATAATGGAGGAGGAGAAAGTGGTAATTTAAAACAAATACAACGAATCTAAAGCGAATTTGAAAATGTAGGAAGAGGGTTTAGGGTTTCATATTGGGAAAGGAATGCATAGCTCTCTATAACCAGGAGGTGGAGGAGCAGTGAAACCCAGAACAAAAGTCCTCCTATTTCGAATCCCTACCTTCAATTCTTCAATTCCAAGGTAACTCCATCTCTCTAACCTCATCGCAGTTCTTCCTTTTTAGCGCAGCCGATTCAGTATTCAATTTTTCACTGTTAAAAATCGAAAATGTCAACTGCAAACCATGTGATTTACTGCGGTTTAGTGATTCATATTGTGGAATCAAAATCTAAACGACCATAGGAAAATGAATTGGCTCTTTTCTATTCTAACTATGAAAAAAGTCTGATCTTTATGTTTCTGGTTTGATTGTTTTGTCCTTTGGTTCATGACAAGAGAATAAAAGAGAGTTTGGGTTGATTTTTTCAATTATTATTATTATTTTTTATGTGGGTTCCAATAGTTTTGAACTGCACATAGAATCCTATAGTCTATTTCAACCCCAAACTATGCGATTTAGTGCGGTGTATTTTACATTGTGGAATCAAAGTCACTTGAAGTTTTGATACTACATTTTGCTTTACTTATGAAGATGAATTCGCCGTGTTGAGATTAGTTTGAAAACTTTTCTTTATTATAGATTAATCTGTCATTTGGTTGGCGAGAAAGTTTGCAAGAGGTAAATTGATAAAAGTTGGGATCTTTTTCAGGATTGTATTTTGTTAAGTAGTGTGTGAGGACTGAACATTCTCCAAGATGTTGTTGTAATGAGTGTGTTTTGAACTTTTTAATTACCCTGGATGAATACTAGTTTTCTTGTTTTAATGGAGACTAATTCCAATTGTATCTCACGGTGCTGATTTTCAGAGGCAATCTGTCCTTGAAAAATTCACAGGATGAGTGCCACTGCAAATAGAACTCCTAAATCTGGTAGGCCGACATTGTTTTACCAAGATTTAGCTTCACCTATCTCGTCCCGGAGAGGAAAAATCTCAACTCCAGGACAGGCGGCTGCAGTATCTGCTCTATGGCGTGACAGTTGTAGTGATCGGTCGGACCTTCCCCCTCCTCCTCTTTACACTTTGGAAGACCGTTCAGACTTCTCCCCGGAATCTGGAATCCCAGATTACCCAATATCCCCAGAAGTCAAATCAGATCCTAGAACTCCATTCCAAAGTTTTGGATATGATTACTCAACTCCTGTGAAAAACAAATCAGAGGCCAGCACCTCTTATGCTCTCTCAAGTGGACAGAATGGCCAACAGGGTTCAGCAAGTATGAACTGGTGGTCATCCTCGAAGAGTGGCGGTGAGCAAGATGACAAGGGAAGGAGTTCACCAGTGGAGGGTGTTGTTCAGCCTGGTGCTCTGATCACTCTTCCACCTCCAAGGGAAGTTGCCAGGCCAGAAATGCAAAGGAGTACCATGCCTGCTGCAAATCCCCAAGAGGAAGAATGGGTTACTGTTTATGGGTAATGATTTGACCACACCTTTGCCTTTTGTCTTTTTATCGTGATACATGCTTACATCTTTAGTTTATAAGTATGCATATCTTTTCTAGTTAACTTCTATGTATAATCAATCTTTGTTTGTATTGTGTTATGGTTTCCAAATGTCTAGTAGAGATGCCTAATTCTGCTAAACAACAATCACAAATATCGTTGAGGGATTCTTTAGGTAAATTCCATCTTTTATGGTGGTAGGATTGCATAGTGAGTTAGTGACTTGTATACATACTGTGAGTTTTCAAAATGACTCCTTCTTTGGCACTATTCGGGTTCAAGTCATTTGAAACTCTATCATCTTATTCTACCCCTTCCTCAGTGACATTAGATGTTGCCATTATTCTTGTGGAGGGGCAAAAAAAAAAAAGAAAAAAAAGAAAAAAAGAAAAAAAGGCTCTGCCTTATTCTGTGGTGGGTGCTCTTCAATTCCTGGTCCGGAAGTAAAGGAGTTTACTCTCTTATAGCTACACCTGTTTTTCAAGCTATTAGAGGTTTCAGACATGCATGAAGTAATTTCCCCAAAGAAAAGTAGAAAGATGCAAGTGATCATTAGTGCATAGAAAGAGAATAAGAGCCTATTGTGAAGGCAAAAGCTGTTTGGGTATTTAAGTTATAATATAAAAGAAATATGTCGTAAACTGTAATCTGCATTGTGATTCTAGTCTGTTACCTTGTTGCCACCTTAGTAGTGCGCAAGTTTTTTGTCAATTAATTCTTCACAAACAACGTTTTCCCTCTCTGTCATTGGTTTTGCTGAAGTAATTTGAGTTCATTGTCTTTTGGAACATTTTATAGGACCTGGATCAGTAAATCAAACAGAAGAAGACAGATCTTAATCAATCTCTGATTGTAAAATGGTTGCAACTTGAATCAGTATTCCCAAGTCAGATGGAAACTAAAGAAGAGAAGGCTCAACATAACTTAAAATGTTCCGTAATGAATTAATATATCCCCAAGAAATTAAGTAGGATTAGTTCAAAGGAAATGCTAGACCAAACATAGTTTTCTTATGCACTACTCTAGAGAAATGTAGAAGGATCTCTCTCTCTCTCTCTCTCTCTCTTATTCTTATCTTTCTTATGCTTTTGTGTCTCAGGATTGTTTCCTTTAGAGGCCTATGTTTTGAGCGAATACCTACCTATCTTTGTTTATGTAGTAAACTGTTTTTATTTTTGCTTGCTTATCCACATTCTGGCCTCTTATAGTGTTTGTTCTTTCCAGGTTTTCTGCAGCTGATACAAATTTAGTTTTACGTGAGTTGGAGAAATGTGGTGTCATTTTGAAACATGTTCCTGGCCCAAGAGATGCCAACTGGATGCACATTCTATATCAGGTTCTTGTCTTTCCCAGTAGTGAATCAAATATCTATACCATGCATTGATTTAGCTTTTGCATTCTTTAACTGGACCTATTTGTTTCTAGATGTAACAATTAGGCTCACTATAAGAAATACATGCCAGATGGAGGATGAAAATTTGATTATGAACTAAGAAAGAATCCTGGATTAAAAGATTACACTGGTTGAAATAGCTGAACCTGCATCCATTATTGCTTTTCTTGTATTGAAAAATATTGTACTTAAATTTCTTTGGTAGAACACTTTCTGTTCGAATTGGTGTTTGGTTGTTGAGTAGATGCTCTCTATGGAATTCAAAGCAGGACCTAAAATCAAAATGTATTTCGTCTTGGCCTGTTATTTATTTTATGATCTGGGGTACACTTTCCTTGATCCACTTTGGCATATTTAGTGATATGTATTACTGCAAATCATTATCACTTATTCAGTTATTTGCAATTGGTTCAACATGGAGGCAACTTACGTACCTTGATCACTCCTAGGTCATTCTGTCTAAGAAATTGCAAGATCAAGTTATTATGTTTGGTTTATACTGCTGCTAGGCTATGACAAAAAAAATTTATGGTTATATATGAAATGGAAAGGAAATTATGACATCGTGTTTAGTTCAAATTTTGCCAGTTTAGACATAACTTGATGTAGACCATCATTCTGGTTAATTTTTGATCTTATCTATCTTGTGTTTGGCCTCTTTTTGTTGTCATGATCCGCCCATTCTACAGGATATTTCTGTAGTTGCTAGCATACGTAATATGGGTTTGCCTTTGTTTTCAAAAACTTGCCTTCATTTTCCCATTGTGAATTTGTGATTTACCTGGCTGATGATCTAAACTACTTTTTCTGCAACTGCACTGAAGATAGATATGAATTTGAGTTTGAATGTTCACTTTCTTGGTGGTGCAGAGTTCCTCTGATGCTCAGAAGGCTCTCAGTAAGAATGGGATGCAAATTAATGGGGCATTAATCATAGGTGTGAAGCCACTGGATCCAATGCAACGCCATATCTTAAATGAAAGGCTCATCAACAACCAGGGTTTCATGACTTTGCCCCCTCCATCATCCACGAGACATGCAGAATTAGATGCTTCAAGAGCGCCCCCTTGCTCTTATTATCTTCAAAATGGTAATACCAGTGCCCGGCAATCTGGAGGCACAATTGCTTCCCCAACGAAGTCATTGGTGTCCAAGGTCATGGATTTGATGTTTGGTGTCTAGCTTCTGTGGTTAGCCAACAGGTACTGTGGGATTTTTGCATGTAGATGTAATTGTTGCGGCAATTTGGTTTACCATCCAAACTTGAAGAGGTTTATCTATTCTCTATAATTTTCAAAGCTATTGTAATACAGGTTTCTTGAGATCGAGGTCAGAGTGTGAGACTAGTGATTGGTTTGTTTTAGTTTTCGTGCAACAACTGGTTGATACTGTGGAGAGCGGAGATCAATGATAGTTCTCATGTCGAAGATTTGATGAGGTTCATTGCTGTAATGATATTTTTTTCGAGTGCCATGCAGGTTTATGGCTCCAATAGTAGAGAACATTTAATCCAAACCTGTAGTCAGATTTGGACTCCAACCCTCCCCCCTCTGCTGAATCGGGGAAAGAGGTAAATAAATGCATTCAGAATTTCATCCAAATTATGAAGATCATATTGTTCCATACATCTATGTTCTACATATGATACTCTGATATCATAAATCTTGCAATCACTTATGTGAGTAACATGGGATTGAATGGTAGTCGTCAGTTTAGATGTTTAGAACATAGGCAAGTTGAATACCATCGTTTGTCCCAAACTCAAATCCAGTTGCTTCTGCAATAATAACATGACGATTTAGAAGCTCCCATGGTGGTGCCATTTTCCTCATGTCAAACATTAATTTCCCAAAGTCGAATCCTAGACCAAATGGGTTTATTTTCTTCCAAAATCTTAATCTGATTGAAATTGGAACTACTAATCTTGTTCAGAAAAGGATTCCTACGATCATTTTTTACTGTATAAATGACGAGTTTAGTGGGATTTAGACTCATATATATCACATCTTGCAGGAGCAATTACTTTTGACCTCGAACCATGTCAACTCGTAGAGAAAGAGCAGCACTTCAACCAAAAAGGAGAAGAGAAAAGACATGAACGCAAAAACTAGGAAGAATTCATGCGCTCATCTTGTTGTCCTTCCTGGCTTTGGTGTTTCTGGCAATCCTGATATTCAATTGCAGCCTTAGTTTTCGACTCTTTTACTTAATTAATGGCGGATTGTGTGTTGAATCCGCACTTTGATGGCTGTTTACATATTCTGGTTATTGTTCTAGTTATTAACTTATTATTACCATAAAGGTTCATGTTTTCTAGGGCAATTATATCATCTTAGAGCAGTGGTTATTGTTTCTTTTTTGTTCTATTTGAAGTTCCAAATTAGGTTGGCATATAGATTGAGGCATTGAACTAAGGAACTTGAGTTTGATACTTGGTTGCATTATTAATGTATTATGATGTAGGGCTTTTGTTTCATAGTTTAGCAAACTGTCGGTGTGTTTTCATTTTTTTTAAGTTGATCGAGTTGAAGACCTACATTTTTTGTTTTAAATATTTATTCGGTCTTGGGTTTCGTCCTATTATTAATGAATTATTTATTTTCATAAAAGAAATACGACCCGATAAAACAACATTGCCAATCAAACAGTAACAGGTTATTCTTACTTTTATTTATCCTATTTATCAAGAATGACATTTTTAGAAGAACGTTTCGAAAGTTCCCATGAGAGGGGCAGCCATGGGTCATGGGAATTAGAGGTCCTGGATCATTATTATGTCATCGCAGTGGTGATTCGAGTGAAAAGTCCAACAAGTGTACGTGTGATAGAACTGAAATAGTGTATAACAAAACAAAGGTATCACTTCGAATTCCATGGCGATATGCAGACTCACGGGGGCAGAACTGATCATGATCATATCGATCTGCTCCCCTAAGTTCTTTCCACCTGTTGCTCTGCAGATTCCAATCTCATCCATATACCAAAAACCCAAAGCTTCGTTTTACATACGTAAATATAAACCCGTAATAGTTTATTGACTTAGTTTTAATAAGACAGAACCGGACTAGATTTGTAGGATGAGTTTTGTGGTATTATATCAAAGACTTGACATAAACTGTCGAGTAGGTAATGTTGCATTTGAGTATTTGACCTAGCCAAGGAAGCAAGGCAATGGAAAGAAAGAATTTTGAGTTTAGAATTAATGTATATGAATCTGTAAGTTTTGTGGTTTGAAAAACTTAAATACAATGCAGATAGCTTAATCCAAGTAAGTTCTTAGACGATTCTGGTATACTATGATCTATGAAGAAGTAATTAATTGGTAACAAATTGGATTGGAAAACAACAAATAATATTCTTCAAGGACGAAAAAAAATTTTAACCATTAAATTAATATGAACAAGTTGGTTGGGCTGTTTAGTGTGGAACCAGTTCGAGTCCTAATTGTCAGTTGTTTATGAAAAGTCTCGAGCAACATTCGTAAACTTATACATACAACAAGATGATTAGTTTTGTTGATCTTGATTTTAGTACTGATTGGGTGAACGTGTTACTGCGATACAAGAAAAAAAAGATTAGTCCTGTTGATTTTAATTTTAGAATTGATTGGGTGAGGGTGTTACTGCGATAAAAGAAAAATGGTAATTGACATGGGGAGAAAAACCACATGGAAAAGTAACCGGATGGCCCACATATAAAAACCGCCAAAGTAACTACAGTATATGCATCGCTAGTCACTACTACTACCTCGCAGTTCGCTCACCCAAGTTCTACATTCCAACCCTCTCACTCTCTCTCTCTCTTGAGCAACACACAAGACAGAGCAGAAAAAGGAAGACGATGTTGGGCGGTAGGAAAACGACGGCTTGCGACGAAGAGGTGGCCGAGTCCAAGGCGGTGGAGAACGGAACCACCGCGAGTGTGCCGCAGGCGCCCAACTCATCATCATCTCAACTCGGCGCCTTGCTCCGTAAAGCTGACGTGGCTCACGTGTGCCTGAGGCTGCTCTGCATGGCGTCCTCCGTCACGGCGCTGTCGTCCATGCTCACCGCCCGGCAAGCCAGCATCGTCACCATCTACGGTTTCCACCTCCCCGTTTACTCCAAGTGGTCTTTCGCCCAGTCCTTCGTGTAAGTACAATTACTCAAATGCCCTTCTGCCGGAAGTTACCATATTCCGGCTGTTTTTTCACTTCTTTCTAGCTTCCCAGAATATCATATGCTTGGTTTTTTGCTTTATTTACTGCTCGGTTTTCTCCCAAACTGGCCGGAAAAACGGGGCAATGTATTGGTTTGTTTTGTCATTTTTCTCTTGAGATGAGATTTCGTGTTGACGAAACTAGCCTTCTGTTTGTCACTTCGAAGTGACTAGTTTGAACCCATTCCCAGCTTCATTCCATTCCCGATGAACAGGATCAGACCCGTGATGGATTTTAAATTTCTACCTGGGTTTTCAAAGAGCTTTTCACCCTTTTTTTAAGTTTGATGTCTCCTTTAAAGCGTAAAACTATTTGTCTTCTAGTTTGATATAACCTGGAAATTATTAGACAACAAATGTCAGATCAAATTATTAGGTGGAATCTTGTTATCTAGTAATCTTGATTGAGAATATAATGTCACAATCAACTGTGTCTCTATGACTAATCTACAAAACTAGTTGAAGAACATTTTGCTGCTCATTTTAGGCCCCTTTGGCTGCTATGCATGATACTCATTTACCCTTTTGTGATTTTGAACTTTTAGTTATGTAAATACTTCAGGTTTTGTGGAGGAACCGATTCATTAGGAAATAATCACAAGATCAAATATCATGATTTACCGGCTATTGGGATTGTAGGGAAGTTAAAATTGTGTCAGTTGTGTGCGATTCGTCATGTTTTAGCAATGTAGCATTGATCATTTGAAGCGCATGAATTTGACATTAGGAAACTAAACTTGAAAAGTTGTGAGGTTTACAGTTGACAAGGTTAGTTATAATGATGAGGGCATCTAGCAAATGTAACAACCAAGGTGTAGTTAGAACTTAGAAGGACGATTTGGAATGATTTATAGGTACTGAAGTTTCTGAATCTTTGGTGAGCAGATACGTGGTTGGAGTTACGGCAGCTGTCACGGTTTATTCATTGCTGCAACTACTGATAAGTGGATCTAAGCTGGTGAGGAAGTCTCCGATGATTCCCTCAAGGAATCATGCCTGGGTTAGCTTTGCTGGGGATCAGGTAACTTGTTAACCGGCCTTGCGGAAATGCAATTACAATCGTCATATAATTAAGATCTGTGATTTAATGATTACTTGAATTTTTCATAACAGGGTCTGTGCGTAGTTCATTCTTCTTAGGTTGTAAGCAAAGTTTGTAGTATTAATGTAGCTTGTTTTCTAGTTAGATGTTCTCTTGCTAGTTTATAATAGACAGGTTCATCTGTCTGTTTTTACTAAAGTTGAATTACAAGACAAGATTCAAAAGATTCTCACTTTACTTAAAGTCCAGCATGAAAACGATAGAGAAAATGTCATGTGAATCAGTACTGGATCATAATAGACCAAATGATTCTATAAATTAAAACTAGCGAAATCAGGATGTGTTTTCATCCTCATGGTATAGCTTAGTGCAAGAGCCTTCCCAAGTACTACAAAATTTTAATGTCCTATTTGGTAGCTCTAAAGTATACATTTACTTTCCTAGTGAAACTGAAGTGTCAATGTTTCCCTCTCGCAGGTATTTGCATATGCACTGATGAGCGCAGGGTCAGCTGCATCTGGAGTAAGCAACCTGAACCGCACAGGAATCCGGCACACACCACTCCCAAATTTTTGTAAACCGCTAAATATCTTCTGCAACCACATTGCCATCTCCATAGCCTTCACTTTCTTAAGCTGCCTCTTGCTGGCCACATCTGCTGTTCAGAGTGTCATCTGGCTCTCCAACAATTGAGCTACCTTGCTTATTTGTTTCCACGCAGTTCTTGGTTTACGTAGTCACCCGCTTTCTAGCTATATCATAATTCCTATAACATTAAGCTATTTAAGCATTTTTTGTCTTAAGCCGTCATGTACTTCCTATATATTTCCAAATACCTTTCTCCTATGTGATGAGATGCTTAATGCTTGATGTTTAGACTTTCAGGGCTTCATTAACTAGTCCCACCGTTATTTCCTACGATAGGTTTTGGGTGGGAGTAATTTTAAATACATAACTCTAATCTCTTAATACATACTCTTTACTTAATACACTACCCATCTAGTTTTTCATTTCAATATTATACTAAATACACATCTCAAACTGCTTAAAATACCCTCAATATCTAAAACTAATAATAATCTGTTATTTAATATAATTATTATATATTTACTATTTCACAACTCTCTTTACGTATTCTCTTTTATTTTTTGTTAGATTTTTTTTATCAGGTTAGAAATTTTTTCTTGATATTTTTCAATTTATAATAAAAAGAGTAATATTATATTCAAACTCCAAATCTCCAATATGACATCAATTGGCTAGAATTTGAAGAAAAAAAATATTGAACATACATATTTTTTTCAAAGTTAAGAAACTAGTAGAAGTACAATAGCTAGCCTAAAAACTAGTTTTTAGTCTGCAAGATAAAAACTAAAGTTGATAAAAAAAACCAAATGAATCGATAAATAGTATATGTGATTACGACAGTAGTCGAAATTCAGGTGATGAATTTTAGAGAAGAGGTTTTTATTTCTTTTCTTTTGATGCATACTAATAGTGGAGAAAAGTTAGGTTTTAAGAAAGATAAAGTTTTTTTTTCCCCTAATAATTGACGAATGTTTTTGTAATTAAACATACTTATAAAATCGGATGTGAAATATAAAATAATAGAGGTGTGTATTAAGAGATTAGAGGTGTGTATTAAGAGATTAGAGGTGTGTATTCAAAATTTCTCTTTGGGTGGTGTTGTTAACACACTCTTTTTTGCTGTTAACACACCATTTCAAAGAATTTTGTTTTTAACTGCCTAAACTACCCTTACTTAATTCCTTTCTTTTGAAAATTCTTGTATACACGACGTGTATTTACACGACACAATCTTAACCGTTCATAATAATTCATATGTTTGACCACCATGTTTCTATATTATTTTCTTTAATCCTGATCATCTATGTATGTATGTGAAGATACACGTCGTGTACTGAAAATGCTCTCCTTTTATTTTTTCTTAATATATTTGGTACATCCTCGATTCAAAAGGAACAAAACTAATGTTCTTCAAAATAGGATTGACCTTACTTAACTGCAATCTGCAACATAGAACCAACGACCTCCACAATCTGCCTTTTAATTAAGGAACCTGGGTTCAAACGTCCCACCTAATTCGCTGAACAACTCAAGTGCCTCCTACATCGTGGCCTCATTCTCGTTGTTTAAAAACTCCATCAAAGTCCTCATCATCACTAACATTAGTCCCTCGATTGCAATAATACTGGTGTGGGTAATCGCCGATTCTTAAAGCTTGAGGGAATCAGAGAAGACGCGAAACATGAACTGAAGACGCTCCGAGTATCCATTATCCGGCCTCGGATTGCTACTCATTGGCGGAAGCCATCATGTGGGGAGATTAGGGTTTCAAAAGGGGCTGGGTTGGGTCCGAGAATTGTGTCAAGTTGCGGCTGATGAAGCTCAGTCGACTCGACGGTTGAAACTGGCGACTGGTGGTGGTGGTTGCTGTCTCCGTCTATGGCTTTTGAGATTTCAACGAAAAAGATTAGAAGTCACCAAAAATAAAAAGAAAAAGAAAGGGATTCAAGGAAGGGTAGTTTGGGTAGTTAGAAACAAAATTGTTGAAAATGGTGTGTTAATAGCAAGGACTAAATTTTTGGTGGTTACGGAAATTTCGACCCTTTAAAATATAGAAATTTTGATGCAGTAAAAAATTATGAAAATTGACGGAAATTTGAAGAAAAATAAAGAAATTTTCAATGAAACTTTGAGAGATATTTGTTTTGTCTATTATCTACTATATTTGAAAAGAAAACCTTGTCTAAATCTATAATGAGTTGTAATAATTTAAGATGAAAAAGTAAGTGTCAAACCGGTTTATAAATCTTGATAATTTACTTTAGTTTTAAAATTTAATTTAATTTAATGGCTGTAAACTATTTAACATACTTTATATATATATATATGTATATGTATGTATGTATTGCATATGGAAGGTGTAGGAAAAAATTGTGAGTAGAAAGTTTGTTACCTAAGTTTTCAGATTTGTAGAGACTAGAGATTATATATTAGCGTGGAAGCGTATATTAATAACAAGTGAATGCAGCAGAGATGGCTAAGGCAATCATTGGGAAGATCGTGGCGGAAAGAGTATTGAAAGTGCGGGCATTTCTTTGACAAATTATCGCGAGATATCGGGAATTTCCAAATTTTCGACGAAATAACGGGAAATTTTTTAAAATATTTGACGAGAATCATTGGGAAGTGATTTAAATATCGTGATATGAAAAAAATGATTATTTCGCCGATTTTCGGCAAAATTATCGATATTTTAGTCGTTGTTAATAGCAAAAAGTGATGTGTGATGAAGGATTAATGGTAGAGACAAAGAGATAGCAAGAGAGTCATCATCTTATTCATTGATAGGAGCCCTTTATATAGGGAATTACACAATACCAATATGGTAAGGATATGAATACATAGATCTAGTCTAACTACATATCCTATTGGCATAAGGCCAAGGCACACATAGAGAATATCCTAGAACACTCCCCCTTGTGTCGCGCGCTGATATGCCGATGGTGCTGATCTGTTGCCTCGTCAAAAACCTCGTCAAGTCACAAAAACCCTGTGGGAGAAAAACTGAACCTTGATCGTAGGAGAAAAAGAGTACAACGCACCCTTCACATTTGATAGTGACATGTATGTATGTGCTAGACTCCCCCTGAAGTTCGCACCTCCCCCTGATCTTTACATCAATC
>NC_020496.1:10594271-10603945 GCF_000184155.1 Fragaria vesca subsp. vesca
AAAAGAAAAAAAAAAATTAAATAAATAAATAATCATAAAAACTAACGATTAGTAGGACGAATAACTGTATAATACGGTAAACTTAATTAACCGCTCACGCTTATCTTTAGTTGATCGTATGCACGGATAAAACGCTAGTCGTTATAAATCCAAGCTCCACAATCCTTACCATAATTCTTTAAATGAAGACATGAAGCAAATTGTTGTCTGCATCCCTAACGAATTAGTCTATACTATGTAGGCTCATGAAACATTTGAATGCTGTGAATAATTTGAAAATAGAGTGTGGAAATAAAATGATCTTTAGACTCAATTCTTCTATTGCACGTTTCTCCACAATCAATGGTTTTGGACATTGATTTGGTTTTGGTATTCGTTGATAGGCCCACAATCTATGATACTTGTTTGTCAAGGATCATCTACCAACACGACATGTCGGGATTTACCCCTGGTATGTATCGACCATTTAGGTGAAAGAGTACCTGCATGCTTCTGTTTTGCGAAATTACATGTGTAGTTAAATCACCGACTACATAATTTACTACACAATTGCAATTTGTGGTGTGAAATATCGTTACGACGCTATTGTATAAGTTTATTTTGTATGTTTTGTTTTGTTTTTTTTTTCTTTCATGCATTGACATTGAAACGCTCCGTTTTGGAGGCAACAAAATTACCCCAAACGACGACGTGGCGCTTCGTCGTCTCTAATCTCCTATCTCGTAAATAACAAACATTTCAATTCCCAGAGTAGTGAGCTCTGCAAAAACCCAGCTCAAAAAACTCACCTTCATTCCAAAACCCACCTTCGCTTCTCAAATGTAGCATACACAAGCTTTCCTAATATAACAAACCCTCCACAATGGCCTTGCAATGCCTTCTGGGCTCTTACTCATCCTCATCCCTACCCCCAAGTCCCACCCCCAAGACCCCAAAACCCCCACCCAAATCCTCCATTTCCTCCCACCTCGCCACCGCTCCCGATAACGACGACGACGACGACGAAAAGACCAAAAAGCCCAATTTCGACTTCCTCAGGCTCTCCGTCACTCTAACCGTCATCTCCGCCTCCCTCCCCCAAACCCCAACCTCACGCGCCGCCGTCAAGGACAAAAAGCCACGCGCCTCCAAGAAATCCTCCGCCTCCAGAAAATCCGAAACCTTATCTCCTCAGGAGCTCCAGTCCTGGTCCCAGGGACTCCCCGTCGTCTCCAACCGCATCCCCTACACTCAGCTCCTCGAGCTCAGCCGCGAATCGAAGCTCAAGCACGTCATCAAGCCGCCGGGGGTCGAATTGCGGCAGAAGGCCCAGCCGGTCTTGGTTGTTCTAGAAGATTCGAGAGTGCTGCGCACCGTTTTGCCACCGGCGGTGGCGGACAGGAGGTTCTGGGAGGAATGGGAGAAGTTGAGCTTGGAGTCCTTGTGCGTCAACGCCTACACGCCGCCGGTGAAGCCGCCGGAGGTGCCGCTGCCGTATTTGAGTTTCCTGGCGAAAATGCCGGCGGTGGTAGCGTGGTTAACGAGGACGAGGAAGCCGGCGAAGAAGGAGAGCAAGAGGGCGGCGGAGCTGAGGCAGGCGAGGGAGGCGTTCAAGATGCAGAGGAAGGAAGAGCTGGAGAGGATGAGGAGTGAGAGGGAAATGATTGATAGGGCGATGAAGGCGCAGAAGAAGGAGGAAGAGAGGAGGTTGAGGAGAGAGGCGAGGAAGAAGAAGCACGACGAGTCGTTGAGGGAGGCTCGCCGGAATTACTTGGAGATGGCCAATGTGTGGGCCAATTTGGCTCAGGACTCGAATGTGGCCACCGCGCTTGGGTTGGTGTTCTTTTACATATTTTACAGGACTGTGGTGTTTAGTTATAGGAGGCAGAAGAAGGATTATGAGGATAGGTTG
This sequence comes from Fragaria vesca subsp. vesca, assembly GCF_000184155.1. Classification (NCBI taxonomy): domain Eukaryota; kingdom Viridiplantae; phylum Streptophyta; class Magnoliopsida; order Rosales; family Rosaceae; genus Fragaria; species Fragaria vesca. Next base: position 10,596,163 of record NC_020496.1, read on the forward strand.
AAGATTGAGCAGGCCGAGGCCGAGGAGAGGAAGAAGATGAGGGATTTGGAGAGGATGGAGGGGATTGAGGGCGGTGAGGAGGATGAGGAGGGGGAGCCGGGGAAAGGGGAGCAGAATCCTTATATGAAGATGGCAATGCAGTTCATGAGGTCCGGGGCTCGTGTGAGACGAGCGCATAATAAGAGGATGCCTCAGTATTTGGAGAGAGGTGTGGATGTTAAGTTTACGGATGTTGCGGGGCTTGGGAAGATCAGGCTTGAGCTTGAGGAGATTGTCAAGTTCTTCACCCATGGGGAAATGTATAGGAGACGAGGAGTAAAAATTCCAGGTTGGTTTCTGCAGCAATGCTGCTCTCTTATTGGCGTTATGAGATAGCTTTTTCTTATGTGAGCTTATGTGTGTATTGCATTGGATCACATTTATGATTGCCCTTGTGTTCTAATTTCTAACTTCCGCGAGTGATTGTTGACTAAAATGTTCCTTTTATCGTGTCCTGATCGGAGTGTTTATGCGTGATTCCGGTGAACGTAAATTGACTTATTCTGTTTCTCAAAATATTTTACTTATGTGTTTCTTTTTAAAATCGAAATACCTATATAATAAGAAATTCACTCTTGACAGTGATATATGTTGTATATGTAAATCCTAAATGTAAAAATAGGCAGAATTTGTCCATAAACATGAAAAAAAATAATAGGCTAATGGTAAATCGATATGCTGAAATCATAATAAGGACCGATGAGATAGAAAAAAATAGTAAGTATTTTCTTCATGTATGGCTTATATATTTAGGGTGATTGTTTTGTTAATCAGGTGGGATACTTCTTTGTGGCCCTCCTGGAGTGGGGAAGACTTTGCTTGCAAAAGCTGTTGCTGGTGAGGCAGGAGTCAACTTCTTTTCCATTTCGGCCTCTCAATTTGTGGAGATATATGTTGGTGTGGGTGCTTCTCGTGTCCGAGCACTTTACCAGGAAGCAAAGGATAACGTAAGGGGACATTAGCTATTCAGTTGTACTCACTTTATGTTCCTTCTCTCATTCCTCTCATTACCTTTCATTGATATGTTCTTGCTAATGTATTATTATTGAGGTTTTAGACCATATTTGAAAATGCTATGCCTTTCTTGTTCATCCTGTTTAGTATTGGATGTAGTGTAGTTGCACATTGCATTTCATTGTTGTGTTTGTGTGCACAGGCTCCATCAGTTGTCTTCATTGATGAGTTGGATGCTGTTGGAAGGGAGCGTGGTTTGATCAAGGGTTCTGGTGGACAAGAACGTGATGCAACTCTTAACCAGGTTGGTTATGGATGAATGCTTGAACCTTTTAGGCATTTGTTTTATTATTTTTATTTTTATTTTATACTAAAAAGCTAAAAGTTGTTCAATGTTTTCTTTATACTCCAGCTTCTTGTTTGCTTGGATGGGTTTGAAGGAAGAGGGGAAGTGATCACTATTGCTTCCACAAATAGACCAGACATTCTAGATCCAGCCCTTGTCAGACCTGGACGATTTGATCGGAAGATATTTATCCCTAAGCCTGGTCTTATAGGTCGCATTGAAATTTTGAAGGTAGTTGGCTTTATATCTGGCATTGCTCTTAATTCTTATTGTTTCCATGACCGGCTTATAATTTTCCAGTTTCTTTCTGTGTCCTGATTATAGGTCCATGCGCGCAAGAAACCAATGGCTGAAGACGTGGACTATATGGCTATTGCAAGTATGAGTGATGGAATGGTTGGTGCGGAGCTAGCTAATATAGTCGAGGTTGCTGCAATCAACATGATGCGTGATGGAAGAACTGAGGTATTACCTCCCCTTAACTAACCAAAGAACCTATACCTCTAAACTCTAATTAAAGAGGCAGAAGAAGAGAAAAAGGAGCAAAAGAAAACAAACACTTTTGAAGGCTTAGTTTGCAACATTATGTTACATCCATTGGTGTGAAAGTCATGTAGCTATTATACTTCTGTATATTCCCTTGCTCGCATGGTCATGTACTATGAGCTCTATTAGCAGCTAATGTTTTGAAGATTTCAAATGTTTTTTTTTTTTTTTTTTTGGTTGTTGATTAGGGAGATTTCAGATGTTGTGTCACATCTGATTTAGTTATTTATGCCACATCTTGTGTCCTTTTTTTGAATGCCTGCGGTTGTGATATATGCAGATTACTACTGATGACCTATTACAAGCTGCACAAATGGAAGAAAGAGGAATGCTAGATAGGAAGGACAGAAGTATTGTTACATGGAAGCAAGTAGCGATTAATGAAGCAGCGATGGCTGTTGTTGCTGCAAACTTTCCTGATCTAAAAAACATTGAGTTTGTATGGTCCCCTAGCTCAAGCCTTTCTTCCTTTATTTTTTGGTCTGAAAACTCGAAGCATCTTTTGTTTGACCTTTTCATATTTTGTCTGAAAACTCGTAGCATCTTTTGTCTTACCTTTTCATAGCATAAGATAATTAATTGTTTCTATTCTGCTCTACCTTTACATGTTGGGCAACTTAGTCCACACAAATGTTTGGTGTTTGTTGTTTCTCAAATGTGAGTTAAAGATTAGAATAGACTTTACTTGAGAAATTTTTTGTTCCAATGTCTTTCTTGAATTTCTTGTTCTTTGTCATTGGATTCATTGACTTAAAATCTTAAACTTAACCAAATGTTTTCTTTTAAGATTTTCACAAGTATTATTCCCTAGTTTCACTTGTCCTCTTCTAAATGTACATTTATGGTAACAATGAGTAGAAAGGAAAAGAAAATATGAAGTGTATATCTTATTATAGTTTCTCATACGGTGCAGGTCACAATTGCTCCTAGAGCTGGTAGGGAATTGGGTTATGTTAGGATGAAGATGGATCCTATCAACTTCAAAGAGGGAACGCTTACGTAAGACATACTGATCCCCAATTCTTGGTCTTGATTTAAAAGACAAGTAGCTCATTGACATGTGGAATGCACAATAACTATTGACTATAATAATCAGAGTTCAGAATAGTTATGTAGAGAATAAAAGGAAGAGGTAGTTGATAACATGTCTATTAATCATATGGAAAGTATTAATTCAAACTGACGATAGAGATTTCCTCATATTCATAATAAGGGCATAAAGTAATTTGGATTTTTAAATCGTTACCACAGATATCTGTTATGTTCTTCTTGATTCAAGTTAATTGAAGCTTAAATTGGAAGTAGGCTCTACTTATGAGATGAATGATGATATCAGGAGTACAAATATCAGAATAGATTTGACGACTTTCTTTTGTTTATTAGAAATAAAGGGAAAGAGAGACTTTATTCCTGAATATGGCTCAGCGTACAAGTAAAGTGTCTCTTTTCTGAAGGTTTACCATTTATTGATCAAAAGAAAAAGGAGCGAGTAGGTTTACAGTTTACCCGCATTCTCACTTTTTGTGTATAGTACAGATATTAGGGGTACAATCAGAGCATGTCAACAAAAGGAACTAAAATGTTTAAAATACACCAAACCTGCTTGGTTACTGAAATATGCAAGTCCAAGTAGATGTGGCTTCAGTTCTGTTAGATCATTTGTGTTCCTTATTGTTGAAAGTGCATTAGACGCTCATGTTCATTGTTTTGTTTTCTTTTTTCCTTCTAACACTTCTCATAACTCCAATGTTGTGAAGTCGGCAATCCCTACTGGATCATATTACTGTTCAACTAGCACCGCGTGCAGCCGATGAACTTTGGTTTGGTGAGGGTCAGGTAAAGAAAATCTTCAATTTATGCACAGTTAGTTTCTTGTATGGTAAATTATGGGGCTTGATGTAAGAACTCTGCTGTAAATTATCTTTCAAACTAGAATAACTAAAATATCTTTCTTGTACTTTCGATTGCTCCAGTTAAGTACAATATGGGCTGAAACAGCAGACAATGCTCGGTCAGCTGCACGGACGTATGTTCTTAGTGGCCTTTCTGAGAAGAATTATGGTCTATCTAATTTCTGGGTGGCAGATCGTCTCAATGTAATACAATTTTTATTCACTTATCATTTTCTGAGTTTGGTTTTGGTGTTTGTCATATTACTGATGTAATTTGAAACATGGTCATTGGTCTTTGGCTCTGTGAGTACCAATTTCTGTATCTGTCCATGCTCCTTAACTAAGCAGTGAATGCTAGAAGACTGAATGTACCCTTAATCTAACGTAATGAATTTTATTTCAGGACCTCGACGTGCAGGCATTGCAGATTGTCAACATGTGTTATGAACGTGCAAAAGAGGTATGCCGGACAATCAGTCTCTTTACTGAGGTTTCTCATCATCCTTATCATAATAAAGGGAACATGCCATTGTTTTGCATTGCAGATTCTGGAGCAAAACCGAAAGCTCATGGATGCTGTGGTCGATGAACTTGTTAAGAAGAAGAGTCTGACCAAACAAGATTTCTTTAACCTCGTTGAGTTACATGGTTCGCTCAAACCTGTACCACCTAGTTTACTTGACATCCGCGCTGCTAAAAGAAAGCAGTTCCAGGAAATGATGAAGCAAAAGGAATTAGTTTCAGGTAGTAACTTATGAGCTAGATGTGGAGAAAATCGTACAGCACATTCTTGATCTTTGACGTGGAAGCAAAGTAATACATGAGCTGCTTTTGGTACGTGTATTGGTCATTGATTTTGAGAGCATGTATATCATGCCCTGAGGATCGAATGTAGATGTGTAATGCAGATTAGGAGCAGATATAAAACGGATGGTCAAGTATAGAAACATGACAACCTCATGAGGGGAAACCCTTAAAAATTCTTTTGTTTGATTTTGTAATCTATAATTTTTCAATGGTTTGATTTTCATTTTAACCTATTTGAATCTATTTGAATCTTGATAGGACCATTTGAATCTATTTAACCTTTAAAGGTGAACACAAAAAATTCACAAGTAAACTTAGACAGGCTACTGCATTATGAGGTATCTCACTGTTGATTGTTTTTGTGACTATTTATATGCTTGCAAATAACAACAAAGCAGTTGCAACATAACACGGACATCAAAGGCATGCGCTGATTCTAAGGATAGTTGATTCTAAATTTCTAATCATTTTACGTATGACCCTCAATATTAGGCCATCTTCAGTAATAGAGGCTATAGAGCTAAATCTTAAATTTTGGCCTTATTTTGATCTCCAACAAGAACTCAGAAGAGAGCCAAATGGTCATAAAAGGGCCAAAGGGTCATCAAAAGGGTCAAACATAGCTCTTTGGCTAGCTCGGGCCAAACCAAATTGTGGTCCCAAATGAAATTAAAAAAACTAAAAGTATGTATGTTGGTTGATTGATGAATACTCAAATTATAACAATTGTCAACTTTCTATTGGATTATTTCATTCTCGTCTCATTACAACTGGTAAATTCTCTCAACTCAAAATTCATATGGCTAATATCTTATTTTATTAATATAATAGTTAATTTAAATATTAGTAATTTGGTCCAAATTCAAATAATGTTATAATAAAATAAATCTATAAGTGAGAAATTATATGGTACTTACCCGTATGTGATACAAAGTGACAATATATTTGTATTTAAAGTTACCCGTATGTGATACAATGTGACAATATATTTGTATTTAAAGTGAAAAATATTAAAAAGTATAATGTGAAATCATAAAATATTCAAAAGAGCTAAAATTTGGCCATCTCTTATTAGAGATCATTTAGAAGTCTATAAATAAAAAATAATATTTTTGAGGGCTAAATTATAGCCCTGGCCCCAATATAGCCCTCTCCTGCTGGAGATGGCCTTAGTTCCCTCTTTTACCTCAAATAGAGTTTGCCTCATATCTATCCTATAGTCAGATACCTGGAAAAATCTATAGCAGTTAAATTGGGTGCATGCCAAATTAATCTAAAACAAGTATTCATTAAGTTTAAATTCATACATGGGAAAAGATGAAGAATACAAATGAGGTAATATGTCCCAAACAAATTCTATGTTAACTTCTCTACAAATCTTTGAGTTTCTTATCTCGTCAGTAAGCCAGGACTAATTAAGTTCAAGAAATGATATACAGGTGTTCATGCTGAAATATAAGATGACTTTGTTCATTATTGCTAACTATTGAGTTTATAATACTAATTTCAAATCTAAATTACTTTTACATTCGTCCATAACTTTTCAACACTAAAACATCAACATTGACCTCCGAGTGAAAATCTATGTGTATTAATTTTCTCCATTATCTTAGTGGCTAAAATTAGTGATAGAACAATGAATTAGTTTGGTAAATGAAAATGAGTTCCAGAAGCATGGTGTTCTTATACAAAAAAGAGGAACAAGACATCTGAGGAATTCCCATCCTGTATACCAAAAAGATATGCCCATTTTTTATTAATGATGGAATTTCAAAATTTTCAATAAAATTAACGTAAAGAAACAAGGGATGCAAAAAACGTGACGACATTAATTAATATCATCAGCATGGGAAAAAAAAAAATTCTGAAGCACCCGGTCCAGTATTCGTATTTGAACTGAAATTTAACCGCCGAAAGGCACACAATGACCAAGAGACTGCAACGTGTTCCATATTCTCCACACGATCTCCAAGCAACCGTTATATATACTTACGTCTTCTCTTCTTCAGGCCAGTTTTCAGTTCCATTTCCATTGCTTCCCTAATCTTCTGAGAACAAAAATGGCTGCTTCTTTCGTGGGGTCTTTCTTGATGATGCTTTTCTTGGCGCTTGTTGTTGTAAACTCTTCTGCTACGGAATTCCAAGTTGGTGATGATTTTGGTTGGCAGCAGCCTGGCTCAAACAACTCCGCTGTCTACTCCGACTGGGCTACCAAGAACAGGTTTCATGTTGGAGATTCACTCTGTGAGTTCTATCTTTACTCTCTCTAACTGAATAGTTCTCCACTTTATACTGGGAGTATGTGACTTCTTAATGTAACTGTTGGTTGAATCTATAACTGTTTGCAAACTTTGGCTTCTAATTTGATACTGTTGTTTTGTTTTACGTACAGCTTTCAAGTACAAGAATGATTCAGTTCTTGAGGTAGACAAATGGGGATATTACCACTGCGACACAAGGAATCCGATAATCGCATTTGATAACGGGAAGAGCATAATGAAGCTTGATAGGTCTGGCCCCTTCTACTTCATCAGTGGAGTCCCAGATCACTGCAAGAATGGCCAGCGACTGGTGGTTGAAGTGATGGAACCTCACCCGATTTCGCAATCTCCACTGTCCAGTGCCGACTCACCAGAAGCCCCTTTGGCCGCAGACTCTCCTGCTGCATCCTCAACAAGTTTAGGAGTTGTGATCTCAATTGCACCTTGTTCACTTGTTATTGCTCTTGTTGTCACAAGTTTAGTTTTAGTGTGTTCAGCGCCATAGTCATTTGTTTTCTTATATATTGATCTTGGCTGTTAGAAATTTGTTGTGGATCTGCCTTTGATTATTCGTCCAGTATTGAACCTTGTTACTTAACTATAATAGATGTTGGGATCTATGTTTGCTTATTTATTTTCGGTCCAATACGTTCCTTGCTATTCTTCATTAATATACTTTTGATCATAGTGAATTCTTTCCAAGGCTACCCCATTGGTTGCCCTCATGGAAAAATATGGACCGAGAGAGAATGCATGGAACAAGCTAGCTAGAAGACCATCTATGGTGTGCGTGGCTCAATGCCTTAATGCACCTGCCGGTGACTTTTCTCCGACCACACTAGCTTCATGTAGCAGTGATTGAACTTCACAAAAAAAAAAAAGTGACGGAAGGGTTTGGTGGTCGTGCTCATTTATATATATATATATATATATATATA
>NC_020496.1:10604056-10606066 GCF_000184155.1 Fragaria vesca subsp. vesca
ACCGGAAGTCTCCAACGCCAGCTGCCACCGTCCGGCCAGCCACCAGCTGCCAGCCCACCCCAGTTCTGACCCCCCATCACCTCCTCTCTCTCCCTGGCCTAGCCCCCGAGCCGTTAGCCTGCCGGAATAGGAGAAAACTCGCCGGAGATGCCGGGAAGCTTTTTGCCGGAAATCCCACCTCCGGCCACCATAGGTCGGAATCTTTGGCTCATCTTGTAGCCCTCATCAAGGTGAGTATTCCCTCAAAAGGAATTAGTCTATTTCGTTGTTGTTATGGAGAAATGTATAATTGAAGTTTTTAGGAATTTATGGAAGTTTTGATTCGTTTGCCCTAGTTAGCCTTAGAAATGGACTAAGTGCTAGTTATGAATGTTGTTGAGCATGATGAGAGGAATATTCTGTGAAAATTTGAGAAGCATCGGAGGTCGCCGGAAAACGGCTGCAGGCCGCCGCCGCCGCCCCTTAGGGGCAGTTTTTCATGATTTTGGGTTTGTTTTAATGAGAGGAGTTTAATGAAGTATGGTTGGGAATTTTTGGAGGAGATTTGTTAAGGTTTAGGATTTATTAATGGTTAAAGGATTTAGACGGTTATTCGAATGAAAATCCGGCAGTTGGTTTAGCAGGTTTTAAAGTCTAAAAAGGTTAAATTATGGCTTTCGGTAAGTGCGGAGTAATGTGAGCCTTATTAGGAGATATAATATTTTGTTGGATTATCGAGTTCCACTTATTTTTCCGGAACTTTCTTGCAATTTTAGTTGACACGTGGGACGTGTCAAGTGATTTATATTCTTTCCATGTACAGTTGGGAACTGTACTATGCGTTATGAGTTTATTATAATTTATTTGGGAAAGTGTGGATCTTTTTGTTTTAATATTGTATTTCACCATAAAAAGGGTTGATATATAGATTATTGCTAGCTAACCTTATTAGCGGTCCTCATCATATATGAGTCGCTATTATAGTCTTATTAGCGGTTCTCATCATATGTGAGTAGAGCGCTTAGCGTGGGACGCTATTATAGCCTGGGAGGCAACCAATCGGTATATATATTTATTGTTAGCTAGCCGTTATTTAGTGGTCCTCATCATATGAGAGTTGAGCGCTTAGCGTGGGACGCTATTATAGCCTTATTAGCGGTCCTCATCATATGTGAGTAGAGCGCTTAGCGTGGGACGCTATTATAGCCTGGGAGACTCATTGTTATGGTGAAACCTCTTCCCTATTTTTATTGATTTATTGGGAACCAATGGGATTGGTTCATTAGTTTTGTCTATAATTATTTTCGGAAAAATTTCCAAAAATGGCATGCATAAATATTTTCTCAATAGAAAATATGGGAAAAACATTAATTTGATTTAAATACTCTATCATTGAGTTCGTTCATTATTATTTATTTTTGTCCACTCACTCTAACGTTTTAAATGCTTTCCCCTGGGCCTTTCGTTTTAAATGCCCAGTCTGCAGAGCTCTGTACGGCGAGAGTAGGAGGCGTGTCATATTTCCCACCTCATCCAGTTTTCTCTCATAGATTACTAGTTAACCTACCTATGTATTTCCTTCTTTCTTAGTAGATGCTCTGTATAACCATGAGATGTTTTAAGTGATATTAAGATTGTTTTTATTGTGGTTGTGTGCTAAGAGCTTATGACTCCTCTTAGGAGTGATGAAAAAGACATATCTGGTATGTTTGTATGAGAGATTAAATTCATGAAATTGTTTTGATTTTTTTTATGTGAGTTGAGGTGGTGGATGTTTATTGGGGGAGCGGATGGCTCCAGAAGATGTGGATTAAATTGTTTTAGAAGTGTATGGGCTTTGATGATTTTTCTTTCAGGTAGGGTTACTCATTTTCAAGGGAGGTTATGCCAAAATTTTGGTAGAATTTCCCTTGAGGTGGGTCCCGCAAGGTTTATTCCAGATTTCAAGAGGAAATCCGGGGTAGGTCCTGACATATATATATATATATATATATATACACACAGCTCTTCTCGGCTGCGGACGTCCACACC
>NC_020496.1:10607234-10616058 GCF_000184155.1 Fragaria vesca subsp. vesca
TATAGTCCGGATCTAAAGAGGACCTCCTTAAACTCTTAAAGTGAGGATGTTTTAATTTTAACATGTATTTTGACAATCAAAACCACCCATTCCCTAATTACCTACCCATATATGAATCCTACAAAAAATTAGCCAAAATGAAAAACGTTTAACCATTTGATTAGCACAATATTAATTTTAATTTTATCTAACGGCCTACAATTGTTTAAGTCAATTTGAACCAAATAATTATGGAATTAGTTGAAATTTTGTAGACATGTTTCTTGCATATGAATCTAGAGGATCAATGGTTGAGATCGTTAAAAAAAGTCATCTACTAATGTAAAATAGTAAAAATCTTCAAATTTCTTAAAGTAAACATATATTTTGCCCTATTGTTCTAATTTACAGTGAACATATGTTGCCAATGGTCCTATATTTTGAGAGATATTTTGATGTTTGTACTGTTTTGCTTGAAGAAGGTAAAGATGATGATTACGACGTTAGGAGTAAAATATTGAACTCATGAGAATTGAGAACAATTGATACTCAACTTTTAAAGAAGAGGGATGGAACTGTAGGGTCCTGGAACTACATGGAAACCACCTTGTGGGCTTCCTTATCCGATCCTTCGAGATTCCTACCTATTACCCAGACAGTTACTGCACTCCCTACGACTTTGCTTCTCCTAGTTTGACCAGGAGACCTTGGTTATGTTTTTCTTCAGTTTTCTCGGACTAATTCCTAGGTTGAATATCATGGCATATACATTTAGTAGATAAAAACACAGTAATTACTAATTACCCAACATCAACACTCCGTAGACCAACATCCACCTATCTGATTTTCGCAAGTACATCATGAATGTCAGAAAAGTAAAGACTAAATAAAAACGACATGATTATGGTGGTAATGGAGTCAAAATTTTATCAATATTTTGCCTTAATCGAAATATCGAATTAGAAATGTAAATCCAAGCTACTGAAACAATTAAGTATTTACCTCTTTATATTATATTCTGAACTCAACTTTTGTTTGCCAACCAAAATCTCATCGTTAATATTAATGATAAGGATCTGACAAACATGGAAGTCGAGTTTGATGATAGACTAACTGGCTAATGCCTAAACTCGAATCGGGAAGAACACAATTTCACCACTTCTTTGTTCAATTAGTATGTATGATATCCCAGTTCTACAAAACTCTCAGCATCGGAGTTTGTGGATACTGACGAGCTATATTCTGGTGTTTCCTCTGTTCTTCTTCTCTGTGCCCTTTTATGTGTTTCCTTTATTCTTTTCTGTGCCCTTCTATGTGCTCGTTGGTTTGCTCGTGCTGCTTGTCTTTGTGTTCTTTGCTCTGCAATCCTACGTATCTGTTTCCTCCATTTCAATTTCATCAACAAGTGTCTAGCCCAAGTGACACCAAGAAATAAGAAAACAGATCCCATAGTCCCTGCGCAAACAGATATCAAAACTTCAAGGGTCCAATCGTTTCCTTCACCGTGTCCGTGTGGCATGATTATCCATGAGGCTGCAACGAAAGCTGTGGCCATGAGTGACACTGCCACCCACAAGATTTTGTGAGCAACCATTAGTAGTGTCATCAGTGATTTTCGCCGGAAGGGAATGATGCTCACCAGTACAATGACAATGCACATAGATATGAACAATGCCGCTGTGTTGCTTATTGTGAAGACCTTAAAGGCTGCAGTTTTGCCTACTGTTGACTGTCCTTTAAGCCATCCGTCTTGGAAGACACCACCAGGTGGGTTTATGCCAGCAGTAAAAGTAACTGAGGCAATCAAAACAGAAACTATTGTGATAGTGTTCCTAGTATTTTGCAATGCTTCTCTATATATCTCATATTGCCTAATCTTATGATTTTTATCCACTTTCCCTCTTGGCTTTCGGAGCTTCTGTGGATTCAAGATTGGGGAGCTCATACTTGTTCTATGCGATTCTGACCTAAAGAGAACATCAGAATTTATCACACCTTCATGGCCGGGATTCATCTTTGCTCGTAATGTAGCAAAGTTTTCCATTTGTTGATTGTTTCGAGCCATACGCCCCATGCCAATTTCTGAATCAGATTGATCACTTCCTGGACGCGTGTTACATTCAAAAAGCATTTCAAATTCTTGCTCCAGAGCAGCTCTAGGACTTTCCAATGTTGTGGTAGTCCCAGAATCTCTCTCATCAACCATTGGGGTTAAAGAGAACAGCTCAGTACTGGTCCTGCCACCAAAACTCTTCAATGTATGTCTAAAACCCGACGATCTTCTTAGTTGGTCTAGGATGTCCAATGCTGTTTGACCTCTTTGATTCATACAATTGACATCAACTGTAGTATTACTGATGATGTACTCTGATAGCTGTAAATTTTAACATGGTTTAGGATCATGCAAATTTGAACGAATGAGCTAAGACGACTGATCAATAGTTCAATACTTAAAAAAGTAGAATAGGAAACTTACTTTAGTGTTCCCTGCAGAGACAGCAAGATGTAAGACTGTGTTACCATGCTTGTCAGCCTGGTTGAGCAGATTGGTGTTGTTATAATTCTTCACCAAAGAGGTAAACACATCATATCTGTTGAATCTTACAGAAAGATGAAACACAGTTTCTCCATCCCCTGTGAGTAGTTCCAAGGATATGGGAGAGCTCGAAAGAAGTTCCTCAAGGATTTGGATTTGACCATTCATTACAGCTATGTGCACTGGTGTGTAATGGTAGTGATTGAGTTCAAGAGAAAGGTTTGGATCGATCATCAAGAGTGTTTTTGTTATCTCTACCTGACCTTTCTCGCAAGCCAAATGCAGTGGCAAAAACCCATGGTTGTCAATCTTCCAAGCAAATCGGGGACATGCTTTCAAAATAGTGTTAACAATATCTGCAGGATTAATTGAATACTAGTTTCAGATTATGGACACAGAAGAGCAAGGTTCATGTATATAAACATATAGAATGTACCCCACAGCTTACCTATATAGCCTTCTGCTATACAAAGATGAAGAGGACTGAAAGCTTCATGTTGTTCAAAGTCTAACACCCCTGGTTGGTTTGCCATGTACTTGACAACATCAACATTCCCATAACTGCAAGCAATGAAAAAAGCAGCTTGCTCATGGGTAAGAGTACAAGTCACATATGGATTGGCCTCTAACAGCAGCTTCACAACACTAGTATTCCCTTGGCGACAAGCTTCGTGTAACGCAGTTTCTCCCTTAACGTTCCTAACAGAAACCAGGTCAGGAAGCAGCTTAATGATATAGGCAGCCAGCTCAACATGCCCGAATCTTGCAGCAAGGTGTAAAACTGAGTTTCCTGTTTCCTCGGTTTTCTGCAAGAGAGATTCTCCATTGTATTGAACCAAGTCCTTGAAAGTCCGGATGTCATTTCTTGCAATTGCTTCAAATAGCCCTGGAATCATTTCTTCAAACTTTCAATTTTTTCTCTATGGGAAAATTTAGGGTATGTAGAATGTCACAACCATAAATCAGATATATAACTCTAGTGCATAAGTCATCTGCGTACAGCCAGGAAGAAGAGGAGAAGACTTCAAAGATGTCCAAGTCAAGGTCTTCACACTACTTCCATTCTATTCCATTCCACCATTTACGTACGGACCACAAAATGAGTCAATCATTTCTGTTCAAGTCAATGAACATCAATAATTTCTCAGCAATGGCTAGGAAATGTCCTAGTTCTAGAACGTCAGCTTCATATGTCCAGGCACTTATCTAAGAAATACTTGAGAAGCTGCCGAGAAATGTCGTAACCAATCTACCATTGTTTCACTATCTCACCGTTTTGCATCTTCTCTCTTTCCAACTGCACCCAAATAGCGTTTTGCATTCCATAGGCATATTTTTTGCAATAAACAAGACCGTTTTGTGTGTGCAATTAAAGGTGAAGGGTCTCCAAGATTAAGAAGCAATCCTAACAAATGAATGTATTATGAAGCCGGTCATATACTGTGTGCATTATGAAGCATGAGCCTAATGATGTGTTGTAGGTACTTTTGTCATGAGCATATCATATATGTTGTTCTTGGTTATCTTATTTATTTACTAGTTACACTTGTATTAGCCAGCAATATTAAGAATAGAGACCAAGTATTTCCCCCATTTTAACCGCTAGTTTAAGTTTCATGTCTTATCATTAACTGCTAATGAAATAATGGAGGAAACTAAAATTGAAGTTTTGTTAAGACTAATTCTGTATTAGACAACATTGAGTAGTCTCATGTTTTCGTATAACTTAGTAAATGGTTCAAACTGGATAATAAATTTCTCTGTTTTTGTTTAAACTTAATCCCCAAAGTAGATATTATAAAAATTTGTATGAGAATCTCTCAAAGTATAATCACCAATATAGGTACTAGTCTCAAGTCATCAATGAAATTAACGCCTACCCTTTTAGTAACTCTAGCCGATGTCCTTGAACAGAAACATGTGAAAAATGAAATCCATCAATAAAATATGTATTTGAGTATTTCTGAGAAAGAGTAAATTTTTCACATCTAAACAAACGAATTGTAAGCATCTGATGGTACCCATGCTTCGTTACAGGAATATTGTGACTTCTCTGCAGTTCTTGTGGTTGTACAAGATGGCAGATGCTATCAAGGTTCCATGATCGACTCACTTAATTAACTCCTCCACTAGAACAGGGGGAGTATTAGGTATGAGGCCAGTAGTTTCAAGTTGTGGCACAGGCTCACGAATATCATTTGGCTGCAGTCTGCCCCAGATCTTCACAGTAGCCAACAGAGACAATCAACCTGTAACTGTTACTGGTAATGAGCCTCCAATAAATTAGACCACCGGTACCCCTTTGTGGCCTCTGCAAAACTACAGTATGGGTAGTATTTTGCCTTTAGGACCCTTGCCTAAAGGGACTCATGTAGTTAGTCTCCAAGCTTGCTTAGCAATCAAGTGAATCAACGGTAAGTTAAGGTGATGTAAATCTTAGGACCCCATTACACTAGGTAATCCCAAGGCTAGGTAATCCCAAATTTTGCCAGCCTTTCCAATGGACTCGACTCCCATTCTCATTCGTCCCCCACCAGAAGTTCCCCAAGGCGGCATTCATGTCATCACAAATACCCTTTGGAAAACCGAAACAAGACATAGGGTAGGTAGGCACAGCAAGGGCCACAGGCTTTATCAGAATTTCCTTTTCTGGCTGGCTTGTGATAGCAACTTCTGTTTCCATCCATTCAACTTGTTAACCTGCTTCTCTCTGATATAAGCCAAAACCTCATTTTCAGACCTTCCCCAAATGGTTGGCAGGCCAAGATAAATCCCTGGCTGATCAGTTCCCGTAATGCCCAGCAAGACTGCAAGAGGCACGTGAGTCACTTCATTTGGTCCGGAGTGTTAGGGGCAAAATGTGTTCTTGATTTCTCATGAGCCATGACTGATAAGTTAAGCCACAGCACCATCTATGTGTGCCACTTCATAAACAGATCAACTCAACTGACTCAGAAAGAACACCAGTCCCTAAATGAACAAAATCCCTAGCCAATTCTTCATTATCAACCTTTGATAAAGAAGACACCAGTAATTAATCATAAGGAAAATAGTCCTTGGGTTAATAATTCCAACCTGATTTTTGCAAGGAGTGCATTTCAAAGGAATTTAAGACTAATGGATTCTGTCGAGTACAATTACCAAATTTCAATCTGTCAATGATGTATTGCTGATTGATTACACCAAGTCTTGTCAAACAAGCTAAACCAATTAATAACCATTTTGCATTTTTATTATAATGTAGCATAGAAATGTAAAACCAAGTTAGTTAAACAGACTTATCTTATATTCTCCTACAGTGCTCAACTTTTGTTCCAGTAAGTCTGATCTTGAATGATAAGATATTAAAAAAAGCCAAGCCTAGCAAAAGCCTGGCCTAACCTTGAGTTAGGCCTCGAGTAAATTTCACAGTAAACTCCATCTTCATGTTCCATTGGATTGGGAAGAACACAATTTCTCCACTTCACTTCGTTCAGTACGTATGATATCCTAGTTCTTCGAAACTCCCATCAATGGAGTTGGTGGAAAATGACGAGTTGTATTCTGGTGTATCCTCTGTTCTTTTCTGTGCTTTTATATGTGCTCGTAAAGCTTTTTGTTGAGCTCTTTCCTCTGTAGTTTTACCTCTCTGCTTCCTCCACTTTAACTTCATCAACCAGTGTCTGGTCCATGTAACACCAAGGAATAAGAAAACAGATCCCATAGTCCCTGCACACACAGATATCACTACTTCAAGGGTCCAATTTGCACCTTCACAGTGAGGCATGATGATCCACATGGCTGCAATATAAGCTGTGGCCATCAGTGACACCGCTACCCACATGACCTTGTGAGCAACCACCAGTAGCTTCATTAGTGGTTTTCGCTGGAAAGGAATGATGCTGACCAAGAAAATGACAATGCTTATAGATATGAAAAATGCTGCTGTGTTGCATATTGCAAAGACCTTAGAAGCTGTTGTTCTGCCAACTGTTGACTGTCCTTTAAGCCGGCCATCCTGGTTGACACCACCAGGAGGGTTTATGCCAGTAGTAAAAGTACCCGAGGCAATCAGAACGGCGACTAATGTTATTGTGTTCCTAATATTTTCCAGTGCCTCTCTGTATGTTCATGCTGCCGAGTTTTTCCCCTTTTAGTTTTTCCTCTTAGCTTTGGAAGCCGCTGGCCATTCAAGGCTGGGGAGCTCAATCTTGTTTTGAAACAATCGGGTTCATAAAGATTGCCAGAGTTTATCTCAAGTTGATGACATGGGTTCATCTTTGCTTGTACTGCAGTGAAATCTTCCATTGATTGATCATCTCTAGCGGTACGCCCCATACCAATTTCACAGTCATATTCATCACTTCCCGGATGCATGATACCTTCGAAAAGCATTTCAAATTCTTGCTCAAGTACAACTCTAGGACTTTCTGATGTTGTTGTAGTCTCAGAATCTATCTCATCAATATTTGGTGACAACAGCTCAGTGCTCGTCCTGCCGCCGAAACTCTTCAACATGTTTCTGATATCCGACGCTCTTCTTTGCTGGCGTAAGATGTCCATTGCCGTTTGACCTCTTTGGTTTCTACAAGTGACATCAACCGTAGTATTCTTGATGATGTGCTCCGACAACTAACAATTTGACACAGTTTAGGATCATACACAATAGAGTACAGAGTTGAAGAAGCTTAAGGCAACCAACCAATAATTTTAAGATAAAATAGGCAACAACTTACTGTAATGTTCCCTGCAGAGACAGCAAGATGTAAGACTGTTCCCGTGCTTATCAGCCTGGTTGAGGAGATAGGTGTTATAGTTCTTTACCAAAGAGGTAAACACACCGTATCTGTTGAATCTAACTGAAGGATGAAACACAGTTTCTCCATCTCCTGTGAGACTTTCTAAACATTTGGGAGAGCACAAAAGAAGTTCCTCAAGGATTTTGATCTGACCATTCATAGCAGCCAAGTGTACTGGTGTATAACGATAATGGTCAAATTCGAGAGCTAAGTTTGGATCAATCATCAACAGTGTTCTTGATATCTCCAAGTGACCTTTTTCGCAAGCTATATGAAGCGGTAGACACCCATTAGTGTCAACCTTCCAAGCAAACCTGGGGCAACCTTTCAGAATAGTTCTAACAATATCTGCAGTATATGTTGAAACAATAGTTCAAGCAGAGAAGAGCAAGCTTCATGTTAAGAAAAAGTAACGAGAACTAAGAACCTCTCAACTTACCAAAGTAGCCTTCTGCTATAGACACATGAAGAGGACTCAAAGCTTCCTGTTCTTCAGAGTCTAACACTCCTGGTTGGTCTGCCATGTACGTAACAACTTCTACATGCCCATAACTGCAGGCTACGTAAAAAGCAGTTTGCATTTCATGGTTAAGAGTACCAACCACATATGGATTGGCCTCTAGCAGCAGCTTTACGACATTGGTATTCCCTTGGCGACAAGTTTCGTGTAACGCAGTTTCACCCTTGATGTTTCCGACAGAAACCAAGTCAGGAAGTACCTCAATGATAAAGGCAAGTAGCTCAATGTGACCGAACCTTGCGGCAAGGTGCAACACTGAGTTCTTTGTTTCCCCAGTTTTCTGCATAAGAAATCCTTCATCGTTTTGAATCGAGTCCTTGAAAGCCTGTATGTCATTTCTTGCAATTGCCTCAAACAGCCCTGGACTTATTTCCTCAAACTTCTAGTGTTTTGTTCAGGAGTACACTAAAAATACAAATACTCATATGGAGGATCACATATTTATATGGTCGTTCAGAACTGAAGGTATAAGGACAGTTGGCAATCCTTTTATCCTGCAAAACACTTTGAGATAATGTTATCTGATCAAGAACAAGTGGCGCTAATATCCCTTATGGTTTCAGGTAAAACATGCATATGCATATCACTGTTTTTCACAGAGGTTGCTAACCTAGTACTGAGTCTTCTGCTGTCTTGAGTTTCAAAGTCTGTTATATTAGTTTAATAAGTCTTTCAAATTCAAATGGACAACTGAGTTTGTGGGAAGTGCCTTAGCGCTCAAACCAGTCAAAGGGTTGAGATCTTTTGTTATGCCAACCCGTGACCAAATGGTTTGATGCTCAAGGCTCCAGCTGGGATTTCATGATACGTTATCCTATGTATAGCTGGTCCCTGTGTGATTCAAAGACCAGTCGCTATCGGCTGTGTCAAGGTCCACTAATGGACTGAGTAAGAGGGTTTGAAACCTCTTTGCTCCCTGTTTTGAATCATTCATGTTTTAGGAAAGGGTTATTTGTCTTATTGAGATTGCTTGTGTCATCTCTCTGTTTGGACACATCACTTTCAGTATGG
>NC_020496.1:10616228-10640053 GCF_000184155.1 Fragaria vesca subsp. vesca
TTTTTAGCTTGCATTGTTCATGCTGCTCTAAGTCTTCTTCGTGACTGTAAACCTTAGAGCTTGAACTCAAAACTTCTTTCATCAACTCATATCATGTTGCATACCATGAGGGATGTGTAGTGCAACCAACCCAAGAAGCGTTCAAGGTTGAATCTGCTAGTGGTTAGCTGAATTCACGAACAAAGCTTCGAAAAGTGTCCCATGTTGTAAGAACTTAGAAACAAGAGAGGGAATAGGTCTAGACTAGTTCGGGACTAGGAAGGATAGCACTGTGGTAGTGTATCACTAGAACTATTATTCTTGTAAGAAGTTACTTCAACTTAGTGGAAGTTTTTGTCTCTCAAGAGTTAGAGACACACAGTTTTTCTCCCTGCATTCAGGGTTTCTGCGAGTAAAAAACATCCTTGTGTTGTTTCTTTATTTGCTGCAATTTACTTTCTGCAAACTCGTATCCTGTGATTCTGGGATAGCACAAGTCATTGCTATCCTTGGATACAGAAGACAACGAAAATTTCAAAAAGGCCTATTCACCCCCCTTCTAGGACCTTTAAGAACAGACGTTAAACACTGAGTAAAAGCTAGAACTTCAGTCTTATCCTATTTCAACCCTTATCTACTATTCTACATTTCTACTCCATTGTTTACTCTGAGCTAGAATATCGAAAAGGAAGACAGCAGTCTATTATTTCTGTTTACAAATTCGAAGAGACTCAATTTCTTAGACGCTTCTTGGAATATCTTAGTTCTGAAATGTCATTCCCAATCTATACAAAATAGTCTGTTCCTTTAAAGATCACTACCAATCTACTACAAATACCAATATCATGACAAACTTCATCCAAAAGCCTCAGACCTCATTTGTCTTCATCTACATTGCACTAAAGAATCCATTACTATTCTTTAGGTGGAATATCTAGCATTCGTTACCATTATTTTTATAACCTCGACTGTTTCACACCCTTAACTTTCATCCTCCTGCAACTTGTGAATTTTCCATCTTCAGTGTCTTGTATTCAGCTTCAACACAAGGCAAGTCTTTTAAGCAGAATGCAAAAAGTGATTTCTTTGAGGATAGTCATGCAAGGAAGGAAACACTTCCAAACACTTCCTGTTTAGTCTCAAAATCTCACACAAGGGAATGGTTTTCATACCGTTCACTTCTTTCGAGTTTCTTTCTTGAGATGATGTTGGCTGTCCCTTCTGCTTGACATAAAATGGATAGACCCTTTCCTGCAGGGTGCTCAGACAGTAGTGTATTTTCTCAGTTTTACGCTCATTTGGATAATGACATTGACGACGATCTACCACCTGCATTTACAGACAAATTAGTGAGTACATAATACCAAGGAATTGTTGTTCGCACACTGTTGAAGCAAAATTGATCAATGCATACACTAATGGAAAATCTAAACTAAACACTAGGTTCAAATTATCAACCATGTACAATCCTCCCAAAATCTGTCTTCTCTCAACTCAACATGTTTGCTTTATATTACGTTCCAGCTTCCAACATTACAAGTATCGTCAAGGTAGAAGCAACAAGCAAGCAACCATTACCTCTATAACAACTGTCATCAAACTCAATATAGTGCACCTGGTGTAGAGCCATCCTGCTGAGTTCATGATATCCAACTAAAGCAACACACAAAAGTTGCCAATATTTCCATGTTGGGGAAAACCCCAGCGCACCATCAGAGACACTCAACATTCAAAGCCTTTAACCACTTGAAGACTTGGTGCGTCATCCGGAGCATTCAAGTAACTTATCAGCTTGAAGTTTTTTGTTTCTAATGGTTAGGCAACATATGTCCTGGGACATTTCTTCAAATTGGGTCTTCAACAAGATGTTATCGTCTTGAACTCTCTTATCAACGGCTTTGTTCTCGAGAATCAAGTGGCTGAGGCTGCAGGGAATGCTGGACGAAGATCATTGTAACCCCAGTGTAGTTGCTTTCACCACACTTATGCCTTATGGAACAACAGAGCTTTCATTTTTCATTGTCTTCGTGCAATAATGGCTCATATGCAGGGGCGAGGTTTGAAGGCCAAATATGCTCGTGCATGGGATAATAGGGGTATCAGCTACCCCTTAAATTATAATTGTTGTACTAAATAGATTGTAAAATAGAGCTATTTTTGTTTCTGCTTACTTAAACAATGAGGCTGAGGTCTAGTTGATAAATAGATACTTAACAAACTTGGTTCATGTGATTGCATTGGTTTCTGAAATCCAGATTTGTTATTACACATTCTTTACAATTCATTTATTAGGTGAGAACGATATTCAGTATGAGTGATAGCCTTGATGGAATGAGCTCTCGACATCAGAATTTTGGCTCTCAATTTCATCTGCACCACCCCAGATTCCCCTTTTGAGTTTTCTCCAATTCAGCTTTCTTAGCCAATGATCCACCAGCATCACTCCTAAACCAATGAAGCTTGTTCCCAGAGTGCCACCACTGACAGCCAGTAGAGCCACAAACACAAAGGCCGTCCCTTGATTTCTCGGCATGACCACCCATGTGGCTGCAACATAACCTGTTGCCATGAAAGCCACAGCTACCCACATGATCTTGTGGGAAAACACCAACAGTCTCATCTGCGGTTTTCGTCTAAAGGGTATGATACTGACAAGCACAACAACTATTGACAGTGATGAAAAGAGAGCAATGTAATTGCTTACTGCAAACACCTTGAAAGCTGTTGTTGTGCCTGCTATCGACTTCCCTTTCATCGCTCCATCCTGATAAACACCGCCAGGAGGGGTGATTCCAGCAGTAAAAGTGACTGTTGCAATTAAAATGGCAACAAGTGTTATGGTGTTCCTGGCATTCTGGATCGCCTCTCTGTACATCTTATGCTGCTTATGATCTTCACGGTGCCTTTTGCTCAAAGACTTGCTACGTTGATGATGCGATTTGGTAGAGGGGGAGGACTTCAGTTTGTATGCTTCATTGTCAAATCTCCCTTGAACGTGATTGTGGAGTGATGATTGTCTTGACTTGTATTGGTCTTCTGGCTGAGTGCAGGTTATTTCTTGCAAAGAGGGTAAAGAATTTTCGATTGTAATGGACATGTCTGATTCGAATATGTAACTCTGCCATGCAGAAGATGTTTCTGGTGAACAAGTAGTACTTGTCACAGTAGTGCATCTTTCACCACCGGCTTTATGGAATATTGTCTGAAGATGACGAGCCTCTGCACTGTCTCTGGCCTGACTGAGGAGGTCAAATGCAGTAAGTCCTTTACTGTTCCGCGAATTGATCTCCATCTTTTCTTTGTTCATCAAGTACTCAGCAATCTGAATAGAATGAAAATGAAAAAAACCTTCTAAGAAAAATATATTGCATCAATACTGACATTTACGTAGAATCCATTACATATATGGTGTATCCATTAGGCAAAAGATGTAAGAACCATGCTTGGATATGTAGCTCATAAAGTTGTGGTATTCGTCTATAATATACTACAATTCCACATTATGCTACAATAATAACTTCTTGATTTATTTACTTAAGCTAACATAGACATTTCATTTCTCACCTCATAACGCGCTCCAGAAACTGCAAGGTGCAAGATGGTGTTACCGTAGCGATCTTGACAGTGAAGGAGATTAGTACTGTTAGCAACATTCACCAATAATAACAAAGCTTGATATTTTCCGTATCTCACAGTCAGATGAAATATTGACTCCTCTTCTTTTGTGAGATAATGAAAAGCCGCTGGAGCTTTCAGTGCGAAGTCTTCAAGGACTGATATGTTTCCATTTATTGCTGCCAAGTGCAAAGGTGTATAACCATTGTTGTTATACTGCAAGGCCAGATTGACATCTCGCCTTAGGAGTAACCAGGTTATTTCCCGATGCCCTTTGTTGCAAGCAAAGTGCAAAGGTGAATTCCCATTGTCATCAGCCATTTGAGCATAGTTAGGGCAGATGTTTAGCATCTCTCTAACAATATCTGCACCACCATATCATGTTAAACATTGAATCTAATCGTGCATATACTGAAAACATTGGATCTCATTAGAATAACATGCTAGTATCATATGATATTTTGCAAGACAAAGTAAAAAATCGACGAGAACAATATATAGTTTCATGCAAAAGTACAAGTAAACTTAGGGATGCATAGAATAAGCTACATGCGATTTTCCAACTATACCTGTGTGTCCGTTGGATGCAGCAACATGAATACATGTTTGATCAAGTCCAACATTCTCTAAGCTCTCCATCCAAGGTTGATTCAATAGGAGATTGACTGCATCAAGATGGCCCAGACTGCAAGCTAGAAACAAAGCACTCTTTTTCTGAACATTGAGCTTACATGCTGCTTGAGGATTGGCTTCTAATAGCAGCTTCAAGATGTTGGCATTTCCAAGGCGACAAGCTTCATGTACTGGAGTCTCAAGGTACTTGTTTTCAGCAGCAACCAATTCAGGGCATAACTTAATAGTTTCCAGGACCATGTCAATATGTCCCAGTTTTGAAGCAAGGTGTAAAACTGTGCTGAAGGAATCAGCTGTTCTTTGCAAAATAATTCCTTCATTTTCATGAAGTAAGTCGACAAATTCAGGTACGTTGTTGCTGCTAATGCACACTATAAGCCTTGGATCCATTTAAGGCTTCAAAGTTGGAACACACTTTGTTGTCTGTTCTTTTGACTAGGCTTCAGAATTAGTGGGGGGAAGGAAAAATGCAGCATTGTACGGTGACTATATAGTAAAGGACACTGGAGTACCTAGCCTTCAAAACGTATATTGCACGTCTATACATGTACTGCAAGTTTCTTGGAAATTTTGTTAAGATTTGAAATATACAGGAAAATTTGACTGAAATAGGAATACCTGCATGATGCACGTAACTGTGAATATTCAAGGGGAATATTCACCACCAATTACTAGGCATTTTCAAGGTATAAGGCAATCAAGTATCTCCAAGGAATATTGGTATGGGATAAGAGTACAATCTTCCACAATTAATTTAAAAAGGTAAATAAACATGTTTGGACTTGGAATCTGTATGGTTTTATTGATTAGAAAATGGAGCCAAGTAATTTTCTAGTTCTTGCCTCAACCAATAGTAAACCTGGTTTACTATGTGGTGATGACTGGGACAAAAAAACTACTGAAAATTAGTGAATAATCCTGGTTTATTATGTGGTGATGACTGGAACAAAACTTGAAAAAGGAGCTACTGGAAATGAGGATTAAACCTGGTCTGCTATGACTTATTCCTGCCCTGTACTCAGTTAGTCAAGTCTTTCCATCATCTACTCTAGGAAACTTCCAGATTATATAGTACTGTAATCAATCATACTAGTTTAGAACACAGGTCTTTGTCAAAATATCCCCTCTTTGTACCAAACCTTGATGAACATGTTCTGCAGGCAAAATTGCTTAAGAAATTGAAGGAACCATATGTATATGCCATGTAAATTGTAAATGGCATGTTAAAAAATTTTATGATGCTTACTTTAACCTAATGAAATTCAGAATTTCTGGATGGATAGGATTCAGGCTAAGCTTATTTTGACATATAAATGTTGAACCTCATATCAGTCTAGGATAGACATTTCAGAAAATGTATCACAGTGGAATTTCTGCAGCTGATGGATTGATTGACTTTGTCAAACCTTGTAGCTTACTCCATCAATACTCTTTCGCTTGCAAAATTACACAAGTTCCTATTCACTAACTGATAACTGCTTCGAAGTGTGTTTACATACATGACTCTAGTCTTGGTGTATAACCCATCTCCCTTTAGGAGACTTAAGAAAACCAAGTCCGAGCTACGACTTGGGAATCAGCTGAACAACCTAACTTTGATCAATACTGCTTTCTAGCATAAGCTTTGGAAGTTTTAAGACTGAGAACGTACAATACAAAAACAAATCAACTGGAAAAGTGTTCAACACTATGACTTTTCAAGACAACGACAGGTAACAACAATAAGTAGTTACTCAAATAAAAATACAGAAGTCATTTGAATTCTTACCAATATATTGGAAGGTGAAAAGACCTCAAGATGCATAATTAGTATCCCAGACTATTGCTGCCACCATCATCTTAGTCTACGCTTCCCATCTCAGATCCTGTATTAACCTGCATTTCTTTTCTCCACTTTGATTTCGCAGCCAATGATCAAATACTGAACATATAACACAAAAGGGAAATGATAACAACTACAGAAGAAAAAGAAAAAAAAAATTACTTGAAAAGAACTTCACTTGTTCAGGCTAATATGTAAATAACAAATGATCTGTCAAAATTAGTTCTGAGTTTTTACTTTGTAGCTAGCTTGTTCTGCATTGCAAGATACATCAGTCTATCATAATGACATAAAACTATATCCATTTGTATCTTTCCTATATTCCTGGTCAAAATCCACCAAAGCTTCTGCTGTAACAATACCATGCCAAGAAATCCATTTCTACTTCACCAGCATCAATCTCAATCACATTTATGTTGTCCCCGTCAATCCCAAACTTCTTGCAATCAGCCGAAACAATCTATCAAGAGAATTTTTGTCAAATTCATGATTCTTAAGAAGAGCCTTCTGTGATGTAAAATCCAACAGCAATGCGCAAACTCTTGAAGCCATCATAACAATTGACGGGTCCTCATGTGTGCTCTCTGTCCAATATGGCAATGCTTTCAATATATTAACAGCAGTTGAGTCATCCAATGGCACTGGCACTTGCTCTTTGCTTGAAAGAAGTTTCAAGATGGTCTCCCATGCCAAGTAGAATTATCCTCGCCCATATAACACATGATGCCTAATCAATCTTGCAAGGCAATTGACAACAGTGTTATGACCTCCACAAGATATCAAAGATATACATCCTCCAATGTCTACTGTCATCTGGGACAGCATTGGAAGCAAATAGCACACCGAGTAAAAGGGTCCTCTTGGTTCATCTTCACCCTCAATCGAGAGCATATACCCTAAAAGCTCTCCAACCTTGTCTTAGCATGGAAGGGGGGTTTCTGCTACATATCTCCCAATTATCCTCACAGAAGCGAGAGATCATTCCCCTTCCTCCATGTTCCTTTGCATCCCTTAAATACTCCAGAACCACACCATTCGTCTCATTGAGGCCGTTAATCATCTTCACACAAGTATCTTCATCATCAACAAGTACTTCCTCTTTATTCTCACTAGCAACAACATTGGACATCAAGTTAATAATCTTTTCAACTAACGAAAACAACACAGCCACATTCCTTTGCTTTGAACAAACTGTCTCACCAGTTAGTGAAGATTCCAAATTCTTACGTGCTTCATTTCTCAAATAAGTAAGTGCATTCAACAAAACACCAACCTCAACTCTCAGTTGCTCCAAAACAAGCATTAAGCACCTGTCAGCCGGAACATGCTCTTCCTTCCCATCAAGTTCACCTACATTATCTTGGAAACGACGTGGTGGCTCCTTTTTCGGAAGCTGTAGAAACCAAGTAGAAAAACTCGTAGCATTCTTGGAGAATTGGGTCTGTTTCTTGAGAGGTTGAGACGAGTTTGAGTACAAGTGGGATCTTGGAAACGACGTCGTTTGCGGCGGCGATTTCGGGAACGCGGCAGAAGGAGGCAAGGGCGGTGGCGGAGCGGAGGAGTGGATGGAGGAAGTGGGGAGGGAGGGCGTGGTAGATGGTGTGGAGAGAGGAGAGGTCGTTGGCTTTGCGATATTGGGTGAGGAGGTCAAGGCCGGCGAGGCGCTGGTGACCTGTAGCGGACTTTAATAGTTTCAAGCATTCGTGAACCGGCGGCGGCAGAGATTGAGTGTCTTGCTGTGAAGCCATGGGTGATTTGAGAGCTGATGAGTGTTCCGATCGAAGAGATTGAAAGAGAGAGGGTCTTGGAGGGTTTCCTTTTTCTTTTTTCTTTGGTTTTACTTGAGATTTATAACTTGTATATATTTGTTTCCCTACCGTACTTGGAATGGTGTTGTTTAGGAATAGGAAAGGGATCGATATGTATCTTTGAATTTGTAACCAAAACATCAATCTTTTCTTTAGAGAACTATTCTTTAATGGACCTTATGATAAAGATTTTATGGGAAAATTCTTATTCTTTGTTTGTAGATTTGGAAGACAATAAATGACATTGAAATTGGAGATATAACAGTCGCAACCTATAAAGTTGTGACCAAAAGGAAGCTTTGCTTATTGATGATGTTGTCGAGGAGAGAATCAACGGAACCACTCCTGTACCACCATAAAGTTGTCTTCTCCTCTCAACTTACACATCAAGATCAATATTGATGAGTTAGTTTAAGGGAATTCAGCTGTAGGAGAATACGTTTTGAGGAACCATTAAGACAATGTTATTCTTTCAGGAGCTAAAGAATTAGGGAAGGCAACTAATTGGTGTTCAGTCATTGTTTAGTCAAAGCAAAGAAACAAAGTTACATAATATCTAAATGGAAGGCGACTCAAAGCAAGTAATTAATAAATATTGTTAATAGGAGATCCCTTTCAATACACTGCTTAATATCGATCATACAAGATATTAAAAGTATTGCAAGATCATTCTCTTCCATTTCTTTCAATCATTGTGTTTAGAGAAACCAACTTTGTGATAGATGTCATTACTTATGAAGGACACAAACTCTCGGGTGGCACATATGGAGTAATAAAATTCCCAGCACAGCTATTAGAACTTTACTTTTTTATAAATTCAAGTTGTCCGAGAGGTTTCTCTTTGTGATTTTTCTTTAAGATCTTTTTCTTTTTGTATATAAAAAAAAAAAAAAAAAACCGGTCGCAACACATTATCCTTATTTTATCGATTAGAATTGCAAACATGATTACTGATACAGTATGACCTTCAGGTAACGAACTGACTTATCTTTGTTTGTAATCTTTGTTACCGATACAGTCAAGGGCGGAACTACACTCCGGCACGGGAGGGTCTGGACCCCTGTTAGGATTTTTTAATAATCTTAATTAGTGTTATTAACATTGCTTAATTATAGCTATATTCCTTTAATTTTCATAATGAACCCCCCTAGCTAAACTATCCATAAAAGCTTTCCTTCAAACTTTGATTTGTTAATCCTTAATTTTGTGTATTCTAATCATAATATCAAATTTGTTTCCTTTATTTCAGCGAAAAAAATTGTCTCCTTCATTTTGTCTCCTTCTTTATATTCCTTAACGAGGTTTATTGCATTTATCTTCTCTTTTATGATAAAATTCAATAAGATACTGGTTTCTTGTTCATACTTTAAAATTTTAAGTTTGTTCTTTACATGGGAGAAAAAAAATTATTCTTAAGCATTTTAATTCGAACCCCCTAACCTTAAAATCCTGGCTCCGTCATTAGATACAGTATGACCTTAGGCTTACTGGCTTAGGTAACAAAAACCTGTAGTAATTTTTGGTTTTCCAACAAAAGGAAAAAGGGTATCTTTGTAATTTTCAATTTCATTAGTTTCGATGTTCCCCCTCTTCTCTTCGAGGTGCCGGAATTTCAGCTCAATTCAGTCTGTCCTTCTCTTCAATACTACAATTCCAATATACAGGGCATAAGTATGAGCTTTTAGACAAAACAAGAGCTGAATTATAGTGGGTTAACCCGATGTTTGATCCAATGTCCTTTTTCTCTCTTGATGAGAAGTGCATGTACATCTCAATTTCTCTATCAGGGCGGCCGGTTCTACTGCATATACATGTCTGCTATAGTATCAAGGTATGTGATTTATACTGTTGAATTTCCGCTTATTGATAGATGTTGATTACTTGATTTATAGATTAGATGAGGTAGCGCCTACAAACGAACCAAATAGTGCCTTATTCTGGTTGTCCTTGCAATTTCCAGTAAGACTTTCTGGGGGAGAAAATGAACTGTTTCTGAATCAAATTTGTTGAAGAAGACAAATAGGACTATAGGGTTCTTTTCTTTCTTTTTCTTTGGGTACAAATCAAGATAAATGCTGGGGATGATCCGTATATGCATAATGATGAAAGAAGCAGGAAGATATTGGATTATTGTGGGTCACGATGATGTAGAAAGTAAGCTTGCATTACTGCTTCTTTCCCTTTCGGCTAGAAAGCTTGCATTATTGCTATAGGGCGGGCCTGTATTGTTCCCGAACCAATAATGTGATGCGCACTGTCAAGTTAAAGTTGATAACATTATCATGGCAATAGGACCCTTAATTCGAGTGGCTAGAACGATATAAAACTCATGGGGTAGAACATGTAAGGTCATACCATTCAGCCATTGATATTTCTTAGCTATTCCTCTGTTTGCCTGTTTCCATTGTCACCCAAATCCCAAAGGCAACCATGGCTGAGGCACTCATTTCCGTGCTTCTTGAACAACTGGCTTCAATAACTTATGAACACATAAGAGGAAACGTGAGATTGATTTTGGATGTAGAGAAAGAAGTCGCGGAGTTCACCAGCAATCTCAAAGCAATTCAAGATGTACTTAAAGACGCAGAGAAGAGGCAAGTCAAGGAAGCTGTGGTGCAAGATTGGTTAGACAAGCTCAAGCAAGTGTCGTACGAGATGGACAACGTGCTTGATGAGTGGAACACTGAATCTGGAAAGCAACAACTCGAGAAGCAAGAACATGAAGGTGAGAACAGTCTTGTTAGTGAGGAGAAAAAGGTGTGTTTCTCCATTCCCTCTCCTTGCTTTTGCTTTGGCCAAGTCGGTCGGGTTATTGTTCGTCGTGACATTGCTCTGAAAATAAAAGATCTGAATAGTAGGCTAACTTTGATTGCTGAGGAAAGACAAAGGTACCAGTTTCAATCCACAGCAACTAGTGGCATTGAACAACCTGAACGACCAAAGAGTACATCTTTGGTCGATGTATCTAATGTATCTAAGATATTTGGTAGGGAAGATGAAATGTATATTTTGATAAGCATGTTGTTGGGTAAGAGTAGTGGTAAAGAAAAGATGGGTCCCCTAGTCATCCCTGTTGTAGGGATGGGGCATGGGGAAGACAACCCTTTCACAACTAGCCTACAACAATGAAGATGTTAGAGCCCATTTCGAGAAGAGAAAATGGATTTCTGTCTCTGATCATTTTGACGGGATAAAGATTGCCAAAACCATCATTAATGATAAGAATGAAACTCCAATTTCAGATGAGTTAGATGTTTTCATGCAATTTGTGTCTAAATCTGTTGAGGGAAAGAGGTTTCTTTTGGTCCTAGATGACATGTGGACCGAAGATGATACAAAGTGGGAACCATTAAGGTTGGCTTTAATGTCTGGTGCCGAAGGCAGTAGAATATTAGTGACCACACGGAATGAAGCAGTTGCTCGAATGATGGGAGCAACCACTCAAATTATCCATTTGGAAAAGTTGAGTGATGAGCATTGTTTCTCATTATTCTATCACCTTGCATTTCTTAATAGGGAAAAAGAGAAATCTGATTTGTTTGAAGGTATTGGTC
This sequence comes from Fragaria vesca subsp. vesca, assembly GCF_000184155.1. NCBI lineage: Eukaryota > Viridiplantae > Streptophyta > Magnoliopsida > Rosales > Rosaceae > Fragaria > Fragaria vesca. The sequence continues at coordinate 10,627,640 of NC_020496.1, forward strand.
AGAAAATTGTTAAGAAGTGTAAGGGTTCACCTCTTGCTGCAAAGACTTTAGGTAGTCTTATGTGGAATAAGAAAACATTAAAAGAGTGGTCTGATGTTTTGAATAGTGAGATATGGGATCTAGAAGTGGTTGAGCAGAAAGTTTTTCAGCCGTTATTACTAAGTTATCATGATTTGGCATCAGAAATCAAGCGTTCTCTCTTGTTTTGTGCATGTTTTCCACAAGATCATCGGTTCTATAAAGACACATTGATTGAGTTGTGGATGTCACAAAATTATCTCAATTCAAAAAGAAACAAGGAGAGGAGAACCATAGGTCAAAATTATTTTGATGACTTAGTAGCGCGGTCTTTCTTTCAAGACTTTGAATTAGATGATAAAGGGAACATTGAAACTTGCATGATGCATGATATTGTGCATGAGTTTGTAAAGTTTCTTGCTGGGAATGAATCTTTAATTATTGATTTGGCTGATGGTGCTAACCGAGCAATAGAGCTCTCAAGTGATAAGGTATGCCATTTATCTCTAGTGTCAGCAAGGGGTTGGCTTTCAGTTCCTATTTCATTTCACAAATGCACAAATCTTCGAACCCTCACAACTTTTGCTTCAAAGAAAAGAAACACAACAATAGATGGGGATCTAGTTTTGCAATTGAAATGTCTTAGGACGTTAAAATTGAGTGATTGGGTCAAAGAAGTTCCCAAGGAGATTGGTGAACTGTTCCATTTGAGGTATATTGATTTGTCAGGTTATCAATCTCTGAAGGAATTACCTGACGCCATTTGTAATTTGTTCAATCTAGAAACCTTGCACCTTGAGAACTGTGCACTCGAAAAACTTCCCAAGGCTATGGGAAAGCTGATCAACTTGAAGCATCTTTATGTTCGAGGTTGTAAAATAAAATACTTGCCGAAAGGGATTGGTAGAATAAGAGGTCTATGTAAGCTAGATGAGTACAAGGTGGTCTGTGGTGAACATGGTGACAATGGCAATGAAATACTGGAGTTGGGAGATCTGGGAATGTTTGACCAGCTTCAGGGGAAGATTGTAATTAGAAAGTTGGGGAAAGCGATTGATGCTAGGGAGGCTCAGAAAGCACAATTGGAGAAGAAGAAACACCTCCTTATTTTGGAATTAAATTTTGGGAAGAAGAGGAGCGACGGAGAAGAAGAGGTGGAGCGACTGAGAAAAAGCGATGTAGAGATACTGAATGCCTTGCAACCACATGAAAATTTGGAATATTTGAGGATCGTTAGCTATAGAGGCACCACGGTGTCTCCGAAATGGTTGATGTCTTTACACCATTTGAGATATCTTACTCTTGTGTTTTGCATAGAATGTGAATGTTTGCCTCCTCTTGGGAGATTGCCATCGCTTGAAGTTCTGAAAATTTATGGCACGAATGTGAAAAAGGTTGGAATTGAATTTTTGGGTATAGAAGAAACTCAAACATCACCAGTTACTGCTTTCCCAAAATTGGAAAAGCTCTTCTTTGAAAGGACGCAAGGGTGGAAAGAGTGGGAAGGAGTGCGAGGTTGCATGGAACAAGTTACAATAATGCCACATCTTTCTCACCTAGAGATTCAGTCAGCCAGCCTAAAACAACTACCGGACTTCCTGCAGAATAGACCACACCTCAATTTGTGCTGGATACGATGTGACTGGGCGTTATTTGATATCCGGGGTCACGTACAGGCTATAAGGGCCGCTTATCTTTTCAAAGAGTCGATGACCGGTCTGCCAATATAGTCCAACAGCCTCTTCTGCCAGTTAAGCTAGCTCTTATTTACTTATTCATGGTTTTATATATGTGTATCAATTCTATGTGTTTTACTTATTAATCAATGCTCTACAGGTTGTGAGCCTTACCTGAGACAAGACATTCCTATTTTGTGTTGAAGATATGATGTTCCGTAACAGAGGACCTTCACCAAATCTCATCCTCTCTTCTTCTGGTAACTGAGCTCTTCGATCTTTATCAAAATATCTATATATTGTTCTGCAAGAATTTCTGATTAAATTTTAAAAAATTGCATGCAGAAAGAAAGCAACCACTATTCTGGATATGAAATTATACTACATTTATTGCATGTGGCATTTTTGGGATCTCGATCAAACCTCAAAGATGCAGGTAGTATGGAAGTAAATTTTCCTTTGGTTGTCCTAGGAACAAAAATAATTATTATAGATGAACAGAGTGAGTGACTGCAGACCTCTATGCCATAATAACTTAGTTTACTGTGTGTTTACAGCATTTGGAGTCGGGGCCTCAGACCCTTTTTCTCTCTTGTGTATGTAGCATGATGGAAGGGCCTGCCAGTTAAGCTTGCAACGGATTGCTATGGTGTGGCTGTTATACGCATACCCTTGATGTCTTCTGCAGGTTGTAAGCTAAATTATGTTTTAGAAGATTTCAATATTAATCTGGTTCCTTACCTATTTCTTTATTTTTATACGTCAGTCTCTGCAACTGTGTTTCAGACCAAAAGAAGAAAGACGGATACAAATCTGTGTGGAACTTGCCAAGATGAAATGGCATGGCGGGCCTACATACTCTCCTGCTCCAGTCATCAAAACTTGTTGGTTATTGTACGACAGAAGTACAGTTGCCAAACATCGCATACTTGAATCTGCATTCGAAGTTTTGAGTAGTACTGATGTACTTGAGTAGGTAATCATTTTCTTGGAATGATGAAACGATAGCTTAACCTTCAGCTAGAAAAAACAAATTCCATCTAATTGATATTTACAGTATACCTAGTTATATACTGTGCAGGAGGATTGGAAACAGTGATAATTTGGCTCTTGTTCGACGGAGATAATGAGGTCCTTACCTAAACTAGCTAGGAATATGTCATTTGTAAGTTGTCCTTATACAATGAAATAATAGTTCTCACTTCTCAGGTTCGAATTTCCATTTCTAGCTGTCAAATAATGCGGCTGCAACATAATAAACATATATTTATAACCGAGCATTATTAAAAAAGAATTATTTAAAGGTTTTTGGCAGTGGTTTTGTTGTGCTTTATCATTTGTTAATCAATAAAACTCAGAAGCTTAGTTATGTAATAACTTTTTTGTTGGATGTTGTAGGGATGTTGCATATGCGTTGTGAGAATTGGCCTCAAACATGGAGACCACCTCCTGCTGGTGTGCTTAAAGGTAAATAGATATGGAGCTACGTATGGGCAATTCTGATTTATGTGGAATAGGAGCTTTATCTGTCTGCCATAGCACAGGGGCATGAAATTAACTCTTGATGGAAAAATTGCTCTGAAACAGATTGTCATAAGGCAATGAAAGTGATACAGAGGATGTGATGTGCATCATGTGCTATGCTACAGAAGGTGCATTATGGAGGAAATGAACAGCTCAGTGGCGTTCCTAGAATATTCAGGCCATCTTTTATTATCCTTGAGATGTATGCAGCATCACAATCACCTCATCAATCACCTACAATAGGGTAGCTGCTACACAGTCAATTGGCTGGATACCACAGAGCCATTCAAGAGGTTGAATTGAAAGATGGAGCTTGTAATGCTATTTAATGAAGAGAATAGGAGAAGTTGTGAGGGATGGGGAAGAAAAGTTGAAATCTGCATAGTAGCAAAGTTCTTGCACAAGCATTCTCCCACCTCATGCTACTGAAGCCTTGGCGGTTTTGTATGGAACAAGGTATTGCTTGAGTAAATGTTATTCCAACCATCAAGTAGAAAGTGTTGCCATGAATGTGATCTCAGCTCAACAACTCTGAATTAGATCAAAGCATGGGCGGTCCGTATGTCATGAACTTATATATCTGAAGCAAGACATTGCAATAGAGCTGCTCGAGAGTCTTTATCTATCATTCTATCATTCGAACTAGAAAAGTAGAAGTTGAAAGGATTCCGGCGGTAGCTCTATGATTTGGGCAAAGGTTTATGAATATGCCTCATTTAGCCTCTTGGTTATAATAATCACATTTTTAAGAAAATATTTCTTTGATAAAAAGACAAACAAAATTAAGCACTACCAACATATGGATTTCCCTATGATACACCATTATTAATTCAAATAAAGAGAATGGAAAGTGGAAACTAACTATCATTCCGAAGTGAAGGCTCTTAATATGAATGATATCCTTGATTGTAGGTGCTATCAACGTCTGAGTTTCGGCTCTCCATATCAGGGTCCAAATCAGCCTCCCCAATTTCTCTTCTTTCTTTCCTCCACTTCGACTTTCGCAGCCAATGAACCACTAGCATAACACCTAGCCAAATAAAAACTGTTCCCAGAATTCCAATGCTTATAGTCAAAAAGACTATAAACAACAAGTCGTTCTTCTGATTTTGTGGCATGATAACCCATGTGGCTGCAACATATCCTGTTGCCATGAATGCCACAGCTACCCACATCACCTTGTGTGCAAACCTCAACAATCTCATCAATGGCTTTCTCCGGTATGGAATGATACTCACAAGAACAACAACTATCGAGAGTGATGTGAAGAGTGCGATGTAATTGCTTATTTCAAACACCTTGAAAGCAATTGTGGTGCCAGCTATTGACTTCCCTTCCATAGCTCCATTCTGATAAACACCACCTGGAGGACTAATGCCAGCAGCAAAAGTAACCGTTGCGATCAAAATGGCAACTAGTATTATGGTGTTCCTGGCATTCTGTAGTGCCTCAGTGTACACCTTTTCATGCTTCCTTCTCCGGTTGTAGAAAATCTCAGTACTCATTTCTAGTTGGTTCCATTTGCTAGGATGCTTGTGTTGTCTTGCAAAGGTTGGCAAAAGAAACTCTTGCTTCTTTTGTCCTTCATAATCGAGCCCCTGATCAACTTCAAATGCTGATCCAACTTGCAGCTGACGTGATGAGCCTTCCCCTACCTGAAGCTGAGGTGATGACCTGCTAGATGGTGGTGATGGTAGCTTAGGTGATGACTTGCTGGATTGCGGTGATGGAAGCTTAGGCGAAGACTTGCTGGATTGCGGTGATGGAAGCTTAGGCGAAGACTTGCTGGACTGGGGTGATGGAAAAGGTGATGACATCATGGACATAGGTGCTGATGAGCTTGATGGAGACTTGGATGGAGCAGAAGCTATTTCATTTATGATGGACAACTGCAGCTCATACTCTTCATGGAATTTAGCTCGTTTCGAAACGTTCTCAAGAAGTGTTACTGGCTGAACAGTGGCTTTATCTGCTTTTGGTGAAGTAGATAACAGCTCAATCCTTGTTTTACCTCCTGCTTTCAATAGCATTGCTTCAAGGCGCTGATCGTCTACACTGTCCTTCTTCTGTTTGAGGAGGTCAAGGGCAGTGAATCCATCATTGTTTCGAGAATTTATCTCCACTTTCTTTTTGCTGATCAGATACTCCGCTATCTGGACATGAAGACGATAAAGTTAATCAATGTTCAGCCAGGCATTATTGGCACTCCTTTTTCGCTATTGTTGTAAGAACATTAGCAGAAACTTGATATAAATGGCATGAGATGTTGCGGTTCTCTTTTTTTGCAAGATAAATCTGTTTATCATGACTACAAGATGCAGGTAATAACATTTAGCGAGGTTCCTTAACGGACAGATGAATACATTTAGGCAAGTTACATACTCTCGATCAAGCTCTAAATTCTAGTCAAAAACCAAAATCTGTCAATCACCATTATTAATATCTTTATACACATGAAAATCTCACCTTATGTTGTGCTTCAGAAACTGCAAGATGTAGGATGGTGTTACTATAACGGTCTCTACAGTCAAAGTAATCCATATGATCACAGACACATGTCAAGTATACTAAAGCATCGTATCGCCCATATTTCACAGCCAAGTGGAACACCGTCTCTCCAGCTTTTGTTACAATCTGAAAAGCTGGTTTAGCCATCGAGACAAACACTTGAAGGACTGAGACTTTGTAGTTTATTGCTGCCGAGTGCAAGGGTGTGTGACCACTGAGATTGTACTTCTGAGCAAGTTTTGGATCAAGCTTGAGGAGTGTCCAAGTTATCTCCCGGTTTCCTTTGCCAGTTGCATAGTGCAATGGATAGTCTCCTTTCTCATCAACCATATAAGCAAGGTCAGGACACACTCTTAGCAACTCTCTAACAACATCTGCACCACCAATAAAGATACAATTTATACATATGTAAACACCAATCAAGCATTCAAGCATTCAAGCTACAGGTCTAACAGCATAAAGAAAATGTCCAAATATAGAATTGAAATGCAATTGCATATGAATTTAAACTGAAATGCGGTTTAACTTTGATACTCACCTATGTGTCCATTAGACACGGCCAAGTGTATACATGTTTGATCAAACCCTTCTTTCCCGAAACCCAGCTTCCCAGGCTCTTTCAGTAAGAGCTTCACCACATCAAGATGACCATGGCTACAAGCCAGAGAAAGTGCGCTGATCTTCCCTTTACTGTTAAGGTTACTGACTACCTCAGGATTCGCTTCCAGTAGTATCTTCAAAATCCGGGGATTCCCTGTTCGGCAAGCTTCATGGACTGGAGTCTCCTGGTTCTTATTCTCAGCAGCAACCATGTCCGAGCACAAAGAAACAATTTCAGATGCCATTTCAAGGTATCCAAACTTTGACACAAGGTGTAATGGAGTGTTCAGAGTATCAGCTTCTCTTTGCTCCAGAATTCCTTCATTTTCTCGGACTAAGCTAGCAAATGTGACTATATCCTTCCTCTCAATTGCCTCTAAAATCCTGAAATCCATTGCAACTTCTTTGGTTCTAGAAAAGTTCACTGCAATGTTTGCCACCAACTCACCATATCCAAACAACTATATATGCAAAAGGAAGGTGCTTTGAAAGTTTGCTGCAATTGCTTGGGTGTTACAGAGAAATTAGTTCACATTGACAAACCACTAAAAATACTGGTTGTGTGCAAAAAGTCCTCCCATGAAGTATCTTCAAAGAAAGTTCAAGATGGCAAAATAATCTTGAAGACCATAAAATAATGAGTTTTCAGAAAATTAAATGACCTGAAAATGAAAGCTAGCTGATGGAGGTGGCGGTGATCGATTCCTTGAAGCCAGGCTTGGGAGTTGGGACCCAAATACCTGCAAGTGTGCTGGGAAACTTCGTTTGACATTTACGGGCATCGTTCTGGATGAATCAAACAACCACATAGAGTTGAACAAAGTATGCAAATGCAGGTAAATGCTTACAAGAGTCAACTTTGACTTACGTACAGCAAGCTCTTGTTAAGTTTTGTCTGAAAGAAAGAAACAGAAGTCAACGAAAGTCAACCACACTTCTAGATTATCACACAGTTCAATTCTCAAAGAATCTATATCGAGATTCTCAACATTCTTTAACTGAACAGTAAGAACATCTGGAAAATCAAACATTAAGGCAGTACAAAAGCAAGCCTAACAATAACCATTGAATAAAATTAAAAGTAATGATATGAAACTATGAACTATCAAAGTCTTCCATATATACTTGTATAATCACAAGTCTGTTCCATAACTTCTGTCCATACAATTAGCAGCATAATTATTCACATAAATTCATGTTACTGCTGGAGAAATGTTCTTAGAAACAACTTTTGGGACCACAAACCATGACTTGAGTGTACTGGGAAACTTCTTTCGAGTGTCATTGTACTGTGGACTTTCCAGGCATGATTCATAACACAACCGCGTAAAGTCTGGAGAAATAATGCTGAGCTAATCGAAAGATAAGCATGTAATGCAAGCAAAAACAAGTACGTAAATGCAGAAAAATCGATATAAAAAGGGACTATCTGCCCCCAACTGTGAATCAGATAAAGATTGTGGATTGTCTAACCAAGGAGCCAAAGGTGAATTAACTTCTATAGGTTATTTGCCAGTTAATTCGGACAGAAGACTAATAACAAACTCAAAGAGATTCATTTAATCTTCTTTCCCTATCTCCTTCCAACCATTTTAACATCTTCAATATTCTAGCTAGAGTCATCTTCTGGGGTTTCCTGTCTAAAATTCTGACCGAACAGAAGTTCATTTTATTGCAAGATTAAACTTCGGTGAAGACAAGATTACATAAAGAAGTGATAGAGTATAAGCATACATGGAAAATCGAATACTCACAACTCTCGAATGGGAAATAAATTTTTTGTAAATAATCTTATATTCAATAAATAAAAAAATAGTAAGTACATGAATATGTATGACTGCTTTCAAGCATTAAGCTTCCAAAGCATATGAAATGCAAAACACCATCCAACTTGGGAGATATCTGCACTACAATACAACAACATACTAGGCCTCATATACAGCTCCATAATGACCATTGGTTCAAATTAAGAATAAGAAAATTAAATCTATCAAATTATTTCAAATTAGTATACTACTGAAATCAATTGCCTCCTTACTTGGAAACCAAGATATGCCTATTAATCCTTTGGCAGATGAAAACATTCAGTATGAGTAATATCCCTGATTGTATGTGCTTTCCATGTCTGAATTTTGGCTTCCCATTTCAATGTCTGCATTAGCTTCTCCGCTTTCTCTTCTTTCCTTTCTCCACTTCGATTTCCTCAGCCAATGATTAACTAGCATCACACTAAGACCAATAAAAGCAGTTCCCAGACTACCAATGCTCACAGCCAATAAAGCTACAAACACCAGTTCTGTACGCTCACTATGTGGCAAGATCACCCATGTTGCTGTAACATAACTTGTAGCCATGAATGCAACAGCTACCCACATCACCTTGTGAGCAACCACCAGTAGTCGTATCAATGGCTTTCTCTGATAGGGGATGATACTGACAACAACAACGACTATGGAGAGTGATGTGAACAGTGCAACATGATTGCTTATTGCAAATAACTTGAAAGCTGTTGTTTTGCCTGCAATTGACTTCCCTTTCATTAGTCCCTCCTGATAAACACCACCCGGGGGGTTGATACCAGCAGCAAATGTAACTGTGGCAATCAAACTGGCAACTAGTATTATAGTACTCCTGGCATTTTGTAATGCTTCTCTATGTGCCTTCTGCTGCTTCCTTCGGGGGTCATTGTCACTAGGAGGCTTGTGTTGTGTCACCATGGTTGTATTATTGTCAAACACCTCCCTTACTGGATGTTGAGGTGATGGGATGTTAGTCTGGGGTGATGGCAGATTAGGCGATGACAGGCTAGAATGAGGTGATGGAAAACTAGATGAGTTTCTAGACATCAGTGATGAAAAAGTAGATGGGGTATTGGATGCAGGGGAAGAACCTATTTCATGATTTTTAGCGGTCACCTGCAACTCATGCTTTTTAACAAATTGGGCTCTTTTTGGCATGTTATCAAGGAGAGTCACTACACTGACTCTACCAGCATTTTCTGTTTGAGATAACAACTCAGTGCTCCTTTTACCTCCTGCTTTCATGAATATGGCTGCAAGATGGCGATTTTCTGGACTGTCCTTGGCCTGGTCAAGAATGTCAAGTGCTGTGAGTCCTCTGGAATTTCGAGAGTTGATCTCCACTCGTGTTTTGTTGAGGATGTACTCTGATATCTGGAACAAAGGTGAATATATACAGTCAAAATCCATGCTTGGATATGCATGAACTTCAAAATACTTAAAAATAGTACTCAGAAGAAGGCGCAAAATTCTCTCCATCTTATGTTGTAGCCAATAGAAAACTCTATGAAGGGACTGCAGTGTACAAGACTAAGACTAGCACTACAGCCATGACATGCAAGCCAAAGTAACTAATTTAACAAAAGTACACACCCTAAAGAACACAAAATATCAATTTTTCCCATTAACTTATTTTCTAAATTCCAGGTCAAAAACCAAACAATAATCTTTAAAACACAGTAAAGTTTCACCTGATGTTGTTCTCCAGAAACTGCATGATGTAATATGGTGTTTCCATAACGATCTCGACAACGAAAGAGATTCATACCGTTGCAGACAAGGATCAAGAAAACTAAAGCATCATATTGGCCAAATTTCACAGCCAAGTGAAACACTGTCTCTCCATCTTTGGTGGCTAAATGAAAAGATGCTGGCGCCATGAAGACAAATCCTTCAATCACTGAAGCTCTGTAATTTATTGTTGCCAAGTGCAACGGTGTGTAACCATTGTTATTGTATTGCTGAGCAAGTTTTGGATCAAGCCTTAAAAGCGCCCAGGTGATCTCCCTGTGTCCTTTTTCAGATGCAGAGTGCAATGGCAAGTTTCCATTCTCATCAATCCTACTTGCAAGGCCAGGACAAACATTTAACAACTCTCTAACAACATCTGCATCAACAATAATAATTTCACTATACACATAAAAAAGAGTATATAAACCAAACATCCTAAATAATTTGCAACTATTCATGTCAGAATTAGTACATGAGAGAAGAGAATTATACTACTTACTCATGTGTCCATCAGACACAGCTGCATGGATGCAAGTTTGATCAATCCCATCTTCAATCAAATCCAGCATCCCAGGCTCATTCAGTAGGACATTCACCGCATGAACATGGCCATAGCTACAAGCCAAGAAAAGGGCACTCTTCCTTTCGTTGTTAAGCTTATGAGCTGCGCCAGGATTGGCATTTAGCAACAGCTTCAAGATCTCGGCATTCCCTGTTCGACAAGCTTCATGGACAGGAGTCTCCAGGCCCTTATTCTCAGCAGCAACCATATCAGGGCGTGACGTGACAATTTCAGACACCATGTCAGCATGACCAAACTTTGACACAAGGTGTAATGGTGTGTTCCAAGTATGAGCTTCTCTCTGCTCGAGAATTCCTTTGTTTTTCTTGACTAACCGGCTAAATGTGGGCATGTCATTTCTCTTAATTGCCACTAAAAGTGTAAAATCCATAGAAAACTTTTCTAAGACTCAACTTTAATTGTACTATAGAGGACAATAAGTACACAAACCGCTTCCAAACAACTATAAGTAGCTATGAACTGGAAGTTGCTAGGAAAGTAAACGTTGACGAACAAATAAAGTCTAACATGAAAGTCTATGCACCTGCTGTGTGGAAATGCTCGACTTTGGAGTGTAAGAGACGTGTCCATAGACTCCTTAGAAACCTCAAAGAAATTACATGTTGACAAAGAAACCTTGTTTTATCCTCTATGTATATCAGCAATAGAATAGAAAACCAGGAACCAAAAGACAAGCCATGGCCAAGTAAAATAGTACCCAGAAAAGAAGCTACTATATATGGCTAGGGGGTAGCTGTTGGTTCGAAAATGTAGTAAAGCGATTTCTCCACAATCATGACATTCTTTCCTGGAAGCATAGTTGCTACAGTCTCATAGAAGAAGAAAAGCTTTTGCAGCAAATGGGAGGAAACACAACTGAAAATGAAGCTTTGCAAAATGGGTTTTCAGGAAACGACATATAGGGACCCAACACATGCACAAGTCCATTGGGAAACTTTAGTTTAGATCACAAAACGCGTCAGTTTAGAAACATATGATTTGTGAACAGTATGTAAACGCAGGCAAACACGTAAGGAAGGAAGCAAATTCAGTATTTGCCAACCCAGAAGTCCAGAACTACAAATGAATAATTCGATGCAATTAGGAGGAGATTTGCATACTTTGAAGTTTGAAACAATGATAGCAAGAGTGAATTGGAAGAGGCCACTCCTATCGATCTTTATATGATGCTGAATAGAGACTAATTAAACCTACTGAAGCAGTAAATACTGCAAACCATTTGCCAAAACTGATCGAGTAAATATTTCAAAAATGTATCTTCCGTGCATATTCATATAACTTGTTTGCTGGCTCTACTGTCACGGTGAAAACTTTCACAAATTGAAATTTGTTTCTGATATGAACATGTTTGGATCCAAACTGGTGACCAAAAAGTTTTGGCAAAAACGTGATCTCCCCAAAACTCCAAACCAAGTAACCAACTAGAACCACTGAATTATAACCCAACTAAAGTCGCTCCAAACTTTCAGCTCACTTCTTTCTCAGTCTCAACTCAAATCTCTTCTCCTAACACCAAACGGGACATCATCATTAAGGTATGTGTAGCTGCAAACATAGGTTAAGAGAGTAAGACACATACAAGTTTTGAGTGCCGCTATTGAGACGTCCAAATTTGTTCAGTATACCTCTCATCCTCTCTACACCTCCTTTTTTTACTTTTCCATATAAGCATTTTCTCACTAGACCTCATTTTAAATTCTTAACATAACCTTAGTTATTATTGACATATATTTCAATTAATTACTTACTTTTCACTCAATAGACCTCTCATTCTTCTCTTTCTTTTGTTTTTGAACATCCATTATCTCTACCTTCATTTTTTGATTATTTTTTTTTATTGCAAGAAAATGTTTTATCATGAATTATTCTATATATCTTTTCAACTTTTGTTTTCCTCTTTTGTACGTTTTATTTTTTCTCTGTTTTTTTATTTTGAATAATTTGATCTCTATTTTATACCTCATAATAAATATAT
>NC_020496.1:10640073-10641595 GCF_000184155.1 Fragaria vesca subsp. vesca
TGGCCTTAAAGTGCGGACGTCCCTCCGTTCTTCACCGAACGGCTCCGACGACGGCGTGCCTCCACCCAAGCGGACATCAGAGGCGTCCCCAATCACTTTCCCTTGCTAGCGGACTCGCCGAATACAAGTTTTCCAGCGAGATCGATCTTGTCTGAAGTTTTGGGTGGAGGTTGCTGCCTAGACCTTCAAATCGATCTCGCCGGTAAGGGAAAATGATCGAGGACGCCTCTGGTGTCCGCTAGGGTGGAGGCGCGCGGTCGCCGGAGCCGGATGGTGGAGAATGGAGGGACGTCCGCACTTTAAGCCTAGTGTGCACGTCCGCTTCTGAACGGCTCTGTATATATATAAGGACAATGCCCACTAGCCATAATTTTAAGAATTTTATTCTCACTAACAAAATTAGATTTTAAAATTCCCAAGAGCCAACTTAAACAGTAGAAATACAATTATACCATTAATGAATTAAATAAACTGCAATAGACTATTATAAGATCCTATTATAAAATAATGTTTCTATGATCGGATTCCCACGACCAATATCGTTGACCGGGCTCCTGGGGCAGTTGACCAAACTCCGACGACCGTTGACCAGGCTTCGACGAAAGCTAGGGGATCTATTGGGGGCAGCAGGAGTCTATTGGGGGCAATAGGGGGGTCTTTTATAGGCAATATGCATGAGGTCTGTCCGGGGGTCTACTGGGGGCAGTAGGAGGCAGTAGGGAGTCTACTAGGTGCAGTAGAAGGGTCTACTGAGGGCAGTAGGGGGGTCTACTGGAAGCATTGGGGGGTCTACTGGGGGCAGTAAGGGGGTCTACTAGGGGCAGTAAGGGGGTCTACTAGGAACAATAGGAGGCAGTAGAAGGGTCTACTGGGGGTAGTAGGAAGGTCTACTGGGGACAGTAGGAGCAGACAACCTACGTTTTCATGAATTAGTTAACTGTTTCAAAACCCAAACCAAAAAGGCAATCAATCTCTATAAGTTTTAAAACCAAATGTCAAAGTCCATTCTTTGTACACAGTAAACTCATACAGTCTTATCATGGTCACCATATATTCATCTACACACAGTCTATATATCACACTATGAAAAACATACAACATACCTCGAGCAATTACAGGGTTTTTCATGTGTCTATTAAGGTATCAAAGCCAATTGCTCTTAAATCAAGGACCCTAAAATCAATAAATTAACTATAAGAAAATCATCTACGTTAATCATCTATGTTTACACCACAAATGATAGAGACGCATACCAGTTTGTAGAAGCATTAACACCACAACAAACGAAGCATAATTAAATTAAGAATTAATTACTGGTCACTCTATTAACTTTCATGCGCTTGACAGTTTACTCCATTAACTTTCAATTTCAATCGATTACTCCATTAACTATCTAATGTCACACAATTAGGTCCATCCGTTAAGTCGCCGTCCAAATCAGTGGTTAAGTTGCTGACTGGACATATTTTTCAACTAGAAATTCCATTTAACACCCCACCTCTCTCTCTCTCTCTCTCTCTCT
>NC_020496.1:10641645-10642692 GCF_000184155.1 Fragaria vesca subsp. vesca
GATGGATATATGAACTTTACAAAAGGTACTTTGGGATTTCAAAAACAAAGGCCTGAGCTGAAAGATATCAAGACGCAAAAGTAGGCAAGAAAATCAGTTTTTCTGTAGAATTCTGGAAATTTGCAGGAACTAATAAACTTGATTTTTGGAAGCTTTAAATTCGACTTTTGAAGTAACAAAACAAGTTCTAAAGCTTCAGAATGGAAAGGAACAGATTTCCAGAGTACGAAATCATTTTAAACACAACAGACAGTTGAATCAAAAGGATACCAAAACCTACTTTGGACACCCAAGTCAAGAACTATGTTCTTGAGTTTGGGTGTCCAAAGTAGATTTTGGATCCTTTTGGGTGTCCAGAATTCTGCAGAAAAGCTGATTTTCTTGCCTACTTTGCGTCTTGATATCTTTCAGCTCAGACCTTTGTTTTAAAATACGAAAGTACTTTTGTAAAGCTCATATATCCATATTTATGTGTGTTAAATTTCAGAGGATTTGGTTAACATTTGGTTTGTCAAATTGCTTGCCAAAAACAGTAGCAGATTCAGCCAAAATCTGAAATTTTCTGGGTTTTCAGATTTTTGCTTCAACTTTGAGAGAGCATAACTTCCTATCCACGGCTTTGTTTTCAAAACTTAAGCTATGTACTTAAATCTTGTAATCCTATCTTTATAATAGGCTTTGGTTCATAAACTTTTGTTGGATTTGAGTGAGTGGAAAGTGAAGCCAAAAACAACAGCTTACCCACTGTTTGGGAAGCCATGGCTGGCCAGAGAGAGAGAGAGAGAGAGAGAGAGAGAGAGAGAGAGAGAGAGAGAGAGAGAGAGAGAGAGAGAGAGAGAGAGAGAGAGAGAGTAGTAGTAGTAGTAGTAGTAGTAGTAGTAGTAGTAGTAGTAGTAGTAGTAGTAGTAGTAGTAGTAGTAGTAGTAGTAGTAGTAGTAGTAGAGTAGAGTAGTAGTAGTAGTAGTAGTAGTAGTAGTAGTAGTAGTAGTAGTAGTAGTAGTAGTAGTAGTAGTAGTAGTAGTAGTAGTAGTAGTAGTAGTAGTAGTA
>NC_020496.1:10653394-10654476 GCF_000184155.1 Fragaria vesca subsp. vesca
TAATGTCGTCGGCTAAAGTGTGGACTATAGCCGACGAAACAATGTCGTCGGCTAAAGTCTGGACTATAGCCGACGAAACAATGTCGTCGGCTAAAGTCTGGACTATAGCCGACGACTTATACCTGTGTCGTCGGCTAAAGTCACCACAGACGAGCTTTTCCCGACGAAATCTTAGCCGACGAAAGGTCGTCGGCTAAGATCTTAGCCGACGAATTAAGCTGACAGGGCGACGAAAAATTTTCGTCGGCTAAAGTGCTTGTCCTGGTAGTGATGGTACTCCCCCTGATGTGAACATTATTCAGAGAGACTTGATAGCCGACGCATGCCTATACTTTTCACATGTTTCTCAAAAGTAGACTTAGGTAAGGACTTAGTAAATAAGTCTGCTGCGTTTCCTTCGGAACTAACTTGGTTCACTTAAATGTTGAGAAACGCCTGTTGCTGTTGGTTGTAGAAGAACTTAGGTGAAATGTGCTTTGTATTATCACCCTTGATGTAACCTAACTTCATTTGCTCAATACAAGCTGCATTGTCCTCATAAATGCATGTAGGTCTATCAGTTGTAGAACTTAATCCACTAGTTCCTCTAATGTGCTTAATGATTGATCTCAACCAAACACATTCCCGAACAGCTTCATGCAAAGCTATAATCTCTGCATGATTTGAAGATGTCGCCACTAGAGTCTGCTTTGTAGACCTCCAAGATATCGCCGTATTCCCAATGGTGAAAACATAACCAGTTTGAGAACGTCCTTTATGAGAATCAGATAAATATCCGGCGTCGGCGAAACCCACCAACGTATTGTTGGGTGTCTCGACATAGAACAAGGCGGCGGTGGCGTGCACGGCATTGGACCCGTGTCCAGCAGCCGTACCGGCGGCGTCCATGGCGGTAGTCCGGTCCCTTGGTGGATCGGTGCCGTGACTTCCATGAGCCATAGGACCATCTTCTGTCCTTCTTGAATCAGTGTAGGGAAAGAACAGTCCCAAATCGATGGTCCCTTTAAGATATCGAAAGATGTTCTTAACTCCGGTCCAATGACGTTGGGTTGGCGCTGAGCTAAATCTAGCTAACAAGTTGA
>NC_020496.1:10654496-10657223 GCF_000184155.1 Fragaria vesca subsp. vesca
GTAAAGTAAACATACCGTAAACTTGGATGTTTGATCGGACGAGAAGGAAGCAGTGGAGCGGACGGCCGGGGAGCGGCAATCCTGGGCAACGGCGGCGGCGGCCGAGGAAGGGCCGAGGGATTTCGGCTTTTGGTTTTAGGGTTTGGGAAAAACTATTAGCTCAAGGGTTTGAACAAAGGGCTGATAACGTGATGAAGTAAAAGTAAATTGAGAATAGAGAATCGTGAAAGATGTGTATCTCATTCATTGATAGGAGCCCTTTATATAGGGAATTACACATTACCAGTATGGTAAGGATATGAATACATAGATCTAGTCTAACTACATATCCTATTGGCATAAGGCAAAGGCACACATAAAGAATATCTAGAAAGATATGGAATATCCTAGAACATAAAGAGAATAAATATAATATTTCTTTTTGTATAATTATTGTCCTTAATAGTCATTGTCTATGAGGATATATATGTCATTTAATAATTCACAATAGAATGAGGTCTAGTGAGCAAATTTGGAAGTCTCAATAGCCGCATTCACAAGTTTTTTAAACAATACTTAGATCTCCAAAGACGGCTAGTGCAATGAGCAAAATCAACTGTTCAGATGAAAAGTTATGTGCATAGTTTCAGTATATATGAAGCATAGCTAGGAAGATTGACAGGAAAATAGTTACTCATTGTCACTTCCCTGTAAAGTTGTAGCAAAACATAATACACACATTTGGCAAAGAAGCCAAGATAAACAAACACTCACTAGTTGATGTACTGGTACACATAGTTTGAGTAGACATAACTCACATTGCGTTGATTCATACTCCTCCCAGATCCAGGGGAAGAGAACCTCAGAATTAATGGATCCAAACCCATAAAATCTACCATGAGAATTCGAAAAATTCACATCAAAATTCTGACCAGCATATAGTATTTCTAAGTAGTTATAAACCACAACACCAACTGATCTGTATCTAGGAAGCACCACTAATTCAAATTGTTCACATGCTGAAATCAGTTTACAATGGTGAAGAAGACAAGAACTACTCAATCTACATAGGAATAGCCGAATAGGTGCGTGCATATGCATCCACAGATGTCAAAAATGGGATGTTGGTTAGAAACTAACAAGAGATCTATAATATGCATGATAAAAATTAAGCACCTCCAACTTGATGACCAATACCATGCCCAAAAATAACAAATCCAATGCAGATCAAGGATGTTACTCATGATCACTGGCTTAGTATCCTAAATCTGCAATAGCAAACTGCAAATGGGAGTTACATTGTGATTCAGACCAGTAGTCACTAAAGTTTCCTTACTAATAACTAGAATAGATTTCTACCTCAGTACGAAGCAGCATTGGCGTGGTCAAGTAAGAGAATGCTCTCTACAAAAGAATCCATGAAGTAGTATTCTGCAAGAATTCCAAATTCTTTTACTTGACCAGTCCTACAATCCAGAGAATGCAATTTTCCATCACATCTCGTAAACATGATTTCTTCACTGGTACAATACAACAAGTCATACATAAAAAGACGTCCCCCCTGCCGTAGTGTTAACTTAGTCCATGATTCGGCCGCACCATACTCTTTCATCACCTAAATGTTGTAATCAAAAGGTGACCCTTTGGGATGTGTGTCGGACACATATCTTGAAAACTTAGAAATCATTCTATGAAAACTTAGAAATCATTCTATGAAAACTTAAGAGGCACAAACTATACATGTGTACTGAGACTCTTCCAGGTCCCCCTAGCTAGCTAGGGAGTAAATCTCACCTCGAGTTTTTGTATTACTAGAGAAATCATTCCAAACCATCAACACCTTATGGTCATTGGTACGCAAATCGTATCCAAAAGTATATCTTGTACAAAGACGACCCCTACTAGGTGGTGGGCTGAGCAAAATCACAATCTTTCTAAATCAAAATAGGGGAATCACTCTCATGAGCAAGGCATAGGAGGCCGTTACAAGTCCCTATGACAAACAAAGTCTGAGCTGAAACATTTCTCCCTTTATAGACAATAGTCCCATTGTTGTATGTAATAGGGTTGAAAAGCTTGCACTCACCAAGAACAGGGTCGTCCCGGAGCAGAGAGTAGGACTTGCTACTGTAGATCTCCCCCTCCGCGGTGGAGAAGGCGTTATGTAGAAGGAGGTGAGCGTGGTTGGCTTGGGCAAGGTGGGTCTGAATGAAGGTGGAGGACTCGATGAGAGACATCCATGACTTGCAAACAGTGGCGCATTTCATCAAACACTTGGTGGGCAACCTCAACAGGATGTTTTCTATTATGGGTTCTGGCAAGTAGTCCGACATTGCTTCATCTTTTCCCCTCAAATCTGCAAATGTCTTGTCCAATTTTTCCCTAATCTTACTGGTACAGACGTTTTTTTTTATTTCGAACTGAATGAAACTTCAAAAGCCTACAACCCGTTAGTCTTGAAGACATAGCCACATAAGTGCCTTTAATATTATGAATAGATGAAAGTACGTATGGCAACGGATCCGATTGGTATTGTACCATTTACTTGAGTATAAATAATAAAATTGTCTTTAAAATAAAAAATAAAAAGAAAAAAGATGGAAATAATAAAGGATAAAGTGTAGAGACAAAGAGATAGTAAGAGAGTCATCATCTTATTCATTGATAGGAGCCCTTTATATAGGGAATTACACAATACCAATATGGTAAGGATATGAATACATAGATCTAGTCTAACTACATATCCTA
>NC_020496.1:10658109-10663835 GCF_000184155.1 Fragaria vesca subsp. vesca
ACATTCTGGTTCATCAGGAGCTGTTCACAAAGTCCCGTCGAAGTTGACTGTTTTGCCAAAATCAGATTCTCGGACAGATTCGTCTTACTTTACGAAAACGACCATAACTCACTCAATATGATAGGTATGATCAAATGGTTGGTGTCTCTGGAAAGTAGACACATAGACCTTTCCAATGGTACCAATTTCACCATTTTCCAGTGAGTGAGATTTCCTATAGGTCCCGTGGAAGTTGACCTATAAAACTTGGCAGATTCTGATTTCGCTTTTGATGTGTCTTTCTTATGTAGGGATAGAATAAGCCTCAACCTTTCATACCATTAAGTATTGAAAAAGGAATTACTGCCATTACATTGGCGTTGCGTGGGCGCATAGCTACACTTAGCTTTACAACTTTTCATAACGAATGAGATGTCAAGTCTTTCGTATTGTGTTGAGTACATTGATGCGTCTTATTGTACTTAGATGGGAACTCGATCTCTTAACACATATTTGTCATCTTGCTTTAGACAAAACAACGGATCTCTCTTTAGAGCAAAGACCTTGACTAATCATGGGAGTATATGTAGGCCTCACTAGTTATAGAGCGCCTAAGCCGATTGATGGAAAATCATCATCAATACAGTCATTGAGTGCCTTATCGAGACCATGTCTTCCCAAGATCTTTTTCTTCGGATGTTGATACATATTGACATCTCTTGATCCATCAAGAGTCCATGTAAATCCGGAATGAACACGCAAAGGCATAATTCACCATATCCCTTCCAAATCAAGTAGAGTCCATGTGCGTTTCAGTACATTTAGCAAACGCATGCTCCTGTGGTTTGGAGCCACTTGATTCGGATGAATGAAGTCCGTTTAAGATCTTCATGTATATCTCTGATCCCATAGAGATGTTATTATGACCACATTCATAGGCTGCATGTTCAGTTATTTGGAAACTACCAAACTGACAAAGTAGTGGAGTTCAATGACATCCATTACGAGAGCATATCTCATCGTAGTTGATCCCAGTGCGTGTTAGTGAAAGACCTTGGGCCATAAGGTGAGTCTAAGCTCTTACTCTCACTACGCTATCTAACAAAGGCATAGTTGATAGGGTTTAGCTTGCGGTGTCGGCATCACCTGCCCAAGGACCTATCTCTTTGTTAATGCTGGATCGTATCTTTCCATTAGGCCAATCAACGAAGTTGATATCCATCAACGAAGGGTGGTTCGATAGTAGACTCATTATCTCACGTCCTCATGTACACTAGTGTAATACTTGTAGAGATCTCTATATGGATTGGATTTGAAATTGAGGCGTCCCCCAACGATAATCACAATTAAGACTTCATGAGACGGATTTGAGTATCATTGATCAATGGATCAGGTTGTGCCAAGCTCGCTTTCTTTCTAATGCAAGACAATATCGAACCTAAGGGCCTCCCTCCTTTTAGGGAGCCACACGGCCTTGTGACACCAATTTTGCCACTATATGGCGTCACCATATCACCATCCATGGTGATGGCGTCAAGACCAACACTTTTTGGTCGCGCCATGTCCTTTTGTAGGACATCAATCCTTGCAGACATATTTGCAGCATGTGATCTCGTCACTTTAACACTATAAGCATTTGAGATCAAGATGAGACTTAGTGGAGACAAACCACGACAATTCACGTCGTTCCACTTGAACACTTGTGTTCTTATCTCCCCCTAACGGCGGGAATATTGTCTCATCAAAGTGACAATCCGCAATTTAGCGGTGAATAAGATCGCCTGACAAGGTTCCTACATATGCGGATTATAGGTGGAGGTTCATATCCAACCTAAACTTATTCATCTCAAATGACCCATCATTGTACGCAGTGGCAATGCGATTTGGCACCTAGAAATAACATCTAGCCGAGCTCAAGGATTGGAGATCCGTTTCAATCCTACCGAGCTCAAGGATTGCAATTTCGTGTCAATCCTGGTACACAGTCACGAGCTGTAGTACAACAAAATTCAATGATGGTGGGTCGTAGATGAATAGTAAAGCTGCATGCAAATATTGCATAGCCCCAAGACGCAATAGAAAGAGTGGTGCGCATCAATAATGTTCGAGCGACAAGCTAAAGTTGCTTGGTCATAGCCTCGGTGAGACCATATTGAGTGTGAACATGGGGTACAAGACACTTCAACTTACATCCCGATGAACTTCTTTAAAGAATGGGTAGTGAGCCCGTAGAAGTATAAGCAGTAGATAATAGTGTAACACGTGACCAGTGTGTTAACATGTCAACCAACACCATAAAGCATAAAAAGGTGTCCGCAAGTTGGTTGTATCTATCTACATAGTTTGATGTAAGAATAGAATGTTCACTTTTGTGTTATTTAGCGTAGGAGGGTCTCACTCCTTATTTAGCTAAAGAATAGGCTTTCAAAACGAGCAATGAGCATTGCAGGGGGCCAATGCGACATCGAGGAAAGACCGGTGCACCTCAATTGCTTGAGGAATTGACCGGACGACCTCCAGGAAGTTAGAGTCGTGTTCGGGTGACGTCAATGTCCCCCGGGTCACCACCATGCTTCATGGTGATGCTAGATCTCAAATGTCTTCGTTTTGAGAGGAAGAATGGATGTCCATGAGAATTTCTCAAAATTTGGACCATTATATCTCTTCCAGGTTGACCAATTTGGTCAAACCAAAGCCTATATGAGTCGGTGTCCCAAATATCATGTTTGGCGACAACATGGGATTCGATATTCGAATCGTAGTGACATACAGTTCACTAGATTGACTCATGAATTTCTCCAGGATGCGCTTCAGTTCGCATTCATGAGGAGGTATACACAAAAGAATTCTTGTTCATTCTCACAATGTGTTTTCAAATGAAAACCATTAGCATGAATGTCTTTAAAGCTCAACATGGTTCCTTAGAATGTTGTGGATAGTTCCACTATCTGCGAAGCACTCAATGTCTCTATGAGACATAACTACAAGGAGTAGATAGGCGAGTAAATAGTTCTACTTGAACCATTTAGAAGGATTGAAAGAAGCTACGAAAAGCTACAATCCCGAGAGTGCATAAAAATTTCCGCGCAGAATGACCTTTGCACACTAAAACAGCCATAACTTCTTCGTTAAAATAGATATGGACGAACCGTGAAAAGTTCTGAAAACTAGACTCATAGAGCTTTCTAATGATATAAATTTCACTGTCTGGTTCGTCCAGAGCTGTTTACAAAGCTCAAACGAAGTTGACTGTCCAGAATGGACAGATTGCTGTTTTTCGCAGATTTGGCATGTGCGAAGCTGTGAAACTTGCAGGTGGCATGTAGGCTTTTGCCTTAGCCAAAAGTGATGTGTGTATGATCAAAACCAAGTCCTTTCGATCGTTCTAAGGTCGTAAACTTCATGACTAGTTAGCAAAAGCTCCTTGACATGAACATAAACTAACTCAGAGGACCTAGAGGATCCGATCATGATGATAATTTTCCAGCTTTGATAAGTCTTCAACGTCTTTTGCAAGACGGCAATTGGTTTAATAGCGTAAAGGGATCCAAAATCAAAAGCTTTCGGTAACTCCAAGTCAGTATGACCAGGCATGTCCGTGGAGGGTCGGTAGTGCGAGGCACACTTAAAACCACTATCTCCTTAATTTCGGACAATTCTAAGACATCACACTGAGCTTGGATGAGCCTAGTTGAACAATTGATCATCATAAATCCGTTATAGGGTAGAAGACTTAACCGGAAACACGTGAGCGATCCTCCTTGAGGATGCAGTGCCATGAGTCACCTTCAAAGGAAGGGACCAAAATCGGCACAATATGTCATGTTTCTAAGGACGATGTAAGTGTACATCTTGATTGTAAATCAATATGAACCATAAGAGGAGAATAGTTTCACTTCGAAAAAATTCTCAAGGCATTCATTATTGCTAATATGAGTACATCGAGGTCTCAGATAGACAAAGGACGTCGATACAACGCCTTAGTACATAAAGCTTGGAACGAAAATCAATGTCTAGCCGATGACGTCAAAGTCATGGGTAGCTAGAGCAGGATCCGAATCTTTGAAATTCGCGATCATGAGGATGACGTTCTTGTCCTCATATTGATTTTCCGTACCTTTTTGTATGCATTCACAATTTGAAGGAGCTTGACAATCTTGAACCAGTGATCCGAAGATCCACAACGGTTGCATTAATGTCATGAGCTGACGTGAGTAGTTTTGACAAAATGGTGTCTAGACCAGGAGTGTCGCTATTAGAGCCGGCAACACCTCCCCATCTTTTCTAGACATCGGCACGACGTTTCTGCCGTTGCCATGACCCATATTGTTGTCCCCACATTAGGGGATAATCCCAAATAAGTTTATCACATTAGCGTATATACAATTCCTGTTTGTATGATGAAAATCAAGTCTCGTTGGTAATTCCACACCAACTTGGAGGACCTAGAGAACTTGATGATGATCGAATCCGCTAAAGATTATGGATCATGATGCCACAAAAGATCATCGACAATATGTAGTCAATTAAGGTGGTAAGCAATCCACTTGACTAATAACTCAACAAATAGAGTTATATGAACGTTTCGAGAAACGCTCCATGAGTGCATTCCACAGTACTTTGTGGTCATTACTTTTTGCACAGATTGTCATTGAAGGCTTTTGTCGATGTGGCATCTCGGCATCTAGGCTTGTTAGCCTGGGGGTCAAAACATGTGGTTTAATCCTTTCCAATGAAAGGTTCCACAGATGCCAAGCGAAGATCCGCCTTAGGCATCTAGTATGTCAAAACTCAAAGGAGCAGAATGTTACATTGCTCTTGCATACAAAACCAAGCTGTTATGAGACTCGATAGAGGTCACAAACGATGCTTTTAATGGTTTGTCCTTCGGATTGATCATACACAATCCGGAAAAGCCGCGAATTGATCAAACACAATTCGGAAAAAGGCCTTGGATTGATCAAACACAATCCGGTGAAAGGTCGGGGTTGATCAAACACAACCCGGACAAAGAAACAAGAGTGATCAAACACACTCTTGACCCTCGAATAAAATTCCGGGATTTGGGTACCTGCACGCACAAAATCCCAAGAGAGGAAAGGATTTTATCCTCCCCGAGTTATTGAACTTGGAAAAGTTTAAGGTTTCAAAAAACATACCTTTCTAGAGGCTGCCGAGAGGAGAAATAATGTTTCGCCTACTTATACTTCGAATTTGGGGCTGAAAATTTGATAGGAGGAGCAGCTCTGGATGGGGAAGCTGCTGTCAAAATTTCAGGTTGATCGGAGCAAGGGAAGGTGGTGAACCGGTGGTCGGTAGCAACAGCAGTCTGGAATCTTCCGGCGGCCGGTTCGGAGACTTTCCTGCCGGTTCTTAGGGTGAGACCGGCGGCGTTGGATCCGGGGCGGAGAGAGCTTTCTGGGGATATAAAATTCCGGTGGAGGGCAGTCAGAATTTTGGTCGGAAATCGGGAAAAACAAGGCTGCCCGATTTTAGGATTTTGGTTTTTAGGGTTTAGAAAAAAAATGGTGGGCTATTGGCTCTAGGGTTATAACAAAGTGCATGATAACGTAATAAAGGATAAAGTGTAGAGACAAAGAGATAGTAAGAGAGTCATCATCTTATTCATTGATAGGAGCCTTTATATAGGGAATTACACAATACCAATATGGTAAGGATATGAATACATAGATCTAGTCTAACTACATATCCTATTGGCATAAGACCAAGGCACACATAGAGATATC
>NC_020496.1:10663855-10682705 GCF_000184155.1 Fragaria vesca subsp. vesca
AAATTTAAAGGGTTTTGGGTGGTTAAACCCAGTCGCAACTTTCTGTCCCTCGATCAGTCTCAAGTCTCAACTGGGCAGCTCATAAGGTAAATACATGGAGCCACACCTAACATGGGTGTTCGCACAAGTTTGGGACAACTGAATTCACTCTTTGTGCTTACCCTTCCACAGACACATAGTTCGGAGCCAAGTTCTGTTCTCACCCTATTCAACAACTGAGCTCCTCAGATTCTCCACCGAATCAAACCCATTATTATGTAAGCATAGATTCTTCCTTTTACGGTTTAAGCACTATCGCTTTATGGATTTTCGTCTTTGTTTCAGTTCTTGAAATGATTGAAAAGAAAGTTCTGGGTTTTATGCATTTCTTCAGAGACATTGTTTATGCAGTTAAGTAGCTCTTTTGGATTGGAGGTTTTGTTTGGATGGAACTAAACAACCAAATTAGATTCGGGGGTATGCACTTTATAGTGCTATGTATGTTGCTTTTGATAAAGCCTCAAACTTTATAGGCCATACTGATTCGAAATATAATAAAGAGAACTGAATTCAGTTTGTTATGCCCTTTTGGTTGCTGAGAATTTGGTGTCTATGTAATCTGGCCTATGTAATCTACACTTATCAATGCTCACTGTTTTGAATTTCATTGCAATAAAAGAGTTGTGCTTTACAATCTGTTTGCTAAAATGTGATTGCTTTTGTCCGCAGTTTAGCCTATGACAGCATTTAGATTGAACCTGATCAAACATTGTGCAAGTTTAAGAGTCACTGAATCCCCAAAACCGATAGGACTCCTCAGTTTCCACCTTAACCCCCCAAGTTTCGTAGATGCCCGCATCATCAAGACGGGCTTTGATCCCAATACTTACCACTCTAATTTTCAGCTCCAGAACTTGTTAAAACGTGGCGAGGTATCTCGAGCACGACAGGTGTTTGAGCAAATGCCTCAGAAAAACACTTTCTCAGTAAACCTGATGATTTCCAGTTATGTCAACTGTGGCAGTCTTTCTAAGGCTAGAGAGTTGCTTGATAGCATGGTTGAGCGTACAGCTGTAACATGGACAATATTGATAGGTGGGTATTCGCAAGCTGGTCAATACCGTGGAGCATTTAAACTTTACGCCGAGATGCATAGGTGGGGAACTGAGCCGGATTATGTGACTTTTGCTACTCTCTTATCTGGATGCAGCAACATGGATGCTACAAAGGAAGTAGTTCAGGTTCATTCTCATATTATTAAGTTGGGATACCATTCTACACTCATGGTCTGCAATTCTTTGGTTGATTCCTACTGCAAATCACATTGCCTGGATTTTGCTTTTCGGCTTTTCGAGGAAATGCCAGAGAGAGATGCTATTACATTCAATGCCTTGATAACAGGGTACTCGAAAGATGGCTTGAATGAAGTTGCTATTAAGCTCTTTGCTGAAATGCAAAATCTGGGATACATGCCTTCTGAATTTACATTTGCAGCAGTACTTTGTGCCGGTATCGGTTTAGATGACATTGTGCTTGGGCAACAGATTCATGGTTCTGTGATTAAGACTAATTTTATTGGGAATGTTTTTGTGGGAAATGCATTGCTCGATTTCTACTCAAAGCATGACTATGTGGTTGAAGCAAGGAAACTTTTTTTTGAGATGCCAGAGTTAGATTGTGTTTCTTACAATATAATCATCTCCTCCTATGTATGGGATGGGCAATTTAAAGAGGCACTTGGTTTTTTCCGTAAATTGCAGTTTACCAAAAATGACCGCAAGCAATTCCCTTTTGCAACCCTGTTGAGCATTGCAGCGAATACTATGAACATAAATGTGGGCAGACAGATCCATTCCCAGGCCATTGCAGCAACAGCTGACTCAGAATCTCAGGTTGGAAATTCTTTGGTTGACATGTATGGCAAATGTGGCAAATTTACCGAAGCCAGAAGAATATTTGCAAGTATGGCTGACAGAAGTACGGTTTCATGGACTGCGCTCATTTCAGCATATGTTCAGAAGGGACTTCATGAAGATGGCCTGGAACTGTACAATGAGATGCGCAGAGAAAATATTAGTCCTGACCAGGCCACTTTCGCAAGCATCTTAAGAGCCTCAGCAAATTTGGCTTCACTCTCACTAGGAAAGCAGTTACACTCATCAGTCATCACATTAGGATTCATTTGCAACGTGTTTCCTGCAAGTGCACTTCTAGATATGTATGCGAAATGTGGGTCCATGAAAGATGCTCTTCAGACATTTCAAGAGATGCCAAAGAGAAATGTTGTATGTTGGAATGCCCTGATCTCAGCTTATGCACAAAATGGTGACGGAAAAGGGACTCTTAGATCATTTGAATGGATGGTTCAGTCAGGTTTTGCACCAGACTCGGTTAGCTTCTTGAGTGCTTTAGTTGCTTGTAGCCACTGTGGGCTTGTTGAAGAAGGACTACATTACTTCAACTCCTTGATGCATAACTCTAACATTGTTCCAAAGAGAGAACACTATGCAGCAATGGTGGATGTGCTGTGTCGAAGTGGGAGATTTCATGAAGCAGAGAAATTAATGGCTGGAATGCCATTTGAGCCCGATGAGATTATGTGGTCATCTGTTCTAAACTCATGCAGAATTCATAAGAATCAAGAGTTGGCAGAGAGAGCCGCAAACAGACTTTTCAATATGGCCGAGCTTAGGGACGCAGCTGCTTATGTCAACATGTCAAACATTTATGCAGAAACAGGTGAGTGGGAGAGTTTGAGGGAGGTGAAGAAGGCGATGAGGGAGAGGGGAGTGAGAAAGGTTACAGCGTATAGTTGGGTAGAAATCAAACACAAGATTCATGTATTTACAGTGAATAATAATAGCCATCCAGAGAGTGGAAAAATTATGTCAAAAATTGATGAGTTGGCGAAGGAGATGGAAAAGGAAGGATACAAAGCTGACCCAAGTTGTGCCCTTCACAATGAAGATGAGGATAGAAAACTGGAGTCTCTCAAATATCACAGTGAACGCTTAGCAATTGCATTTGCATTGATCAGCACACCAGAAGGTTCACCTATAGTGGTGATGAAGAATTTACGAGCTTGCACAGATTGCCATGCTGCAATCAAAGTGATCACGAAGATTGTTGGGAGGGAAATAACAGTTAGAGACTCGAGCAGGTTCCATCATTTTAGAGATGGGCTTTGCTCCTGTGGGGACTTTTGGTGACATTTTTTCTCAATTGGCCATTATCATCTGTCTTCTGTGTGCACATATGTCATTTTTTAAATTTTAAATAGCATCCCTGGCGAATCTGTGGTGTGTGCAATATATAGTACATCTTTATGAGCAAGGTAGGGCTTTCATTTGAGTTAAATTGAATCTCCTATATCTGCTAAGTTAGATTTTTTGTTTCTTTTCTTTTTTTTGCTTTTTCCTCCTTCCATGGCTGACACTTGGTTGTTTTTGACTTTGTTTTCTATATAGGATTCATTATTCACTAAATTTGTTTCCAGTTATCAGTATTATCTGTGGTGGCCTTGAAGAAATTTCTATTCCGAGTTTACATTTGATTGATTAGAACATGTGTAGTGCTTGCTTGTAATCAGTGGTTTTCCCTCTGAACTGATACTTTTCCAGGCAGTAATGTTAGTCTACAATATTAATAACTTGCTAGTTGGGGCTTGAATTAATATATCTATTAATATATTACCTGTGTTTTCAGATAACACCAGTTTTGAATCTTGATATGGAGCTAATGCATGCAGCTAGCAAAGGTCTGTTGACACCATTCTTATTATTCAAAAAAAATATGGTGAGATAACAGGGAGACTTGTGTTTTCCTTTTCTATTCTTCTCTCTCTTTTTAACTTTTTGATCAAGTTCATTTTGAAACATCGTTTTCATTCAAAATGCAACTGCATGTATCTGAAACTATATATTTTGTTTCCAGAAATAAGCAAAGCTGGTTCATTTTGTTGCCTTTGTTGAGTGTGATGATCCACTCTGGGGTTGTGACGATTCCACTAGCCTTTTGCTTTGTTAAGTTAGATGACTTTCCACAGAGTAACTGTGAATCTTGAGTTTTGAATCACCAAATTATTAACATTGTACAATAAAGATGGATCGCCCCGGCTTCGATACCAGAGAACTTGATGAACCTATACATATTTATACAAAAGACCAAACTGTAGTTGGACTTCAGAAATCAGAACAAGAATGGTTGAAAATGTATGACAATGGCTCTTTTACGTTTCTCCTCTATATGAATGACAGAGTCCATTTTTTTCTTTTTTATAGAAGTGCTATAATTTATCTTACTGCAAAATTTTCCTCTCTTTCTGATCTCATCTGCTCAACCTACCCAGCCTTGGTGCTCTGCCGGTCCAGCCAACTCTTTTCATCGTCGAACAGGACAGACAAAGAGCGGAGTTATGCTTCTATTTTGCCGCATATGATGGCCCCAGAGGTAAGGAAATTGTTCCAGCAATCAGTTCCTTGTCTCATTCTCATTCAACAGACTCAAATGCAGGAAAAAATAAATTTGTTTGATTTGTGATATCATTGTTGTCCATTGGATGCAAATTTGCTCCCCACCCATACTTCCCCACCCACCTAGTTGAACGCCACATGTCCTATCTTTTAATCACACTAACCATAGTTAACAACATTCATTTATAACAACAAATTATATTATCTCCTATATTTACTTTTTTTTTTTTGAGAATCATCTCCTAAATTTACTCTAATCACTTTTTTTTCTTTTTCTAAACAATTTAACAAAGTCTAACAAATTTATTAGGACTCCTCCTAGTGTCATTGTTATCGACTCAGGTCACTGGGTTTCTTCTTTCTCCTTGTATCGCTTTCCAATTTTATTTTTTTAGCGTCTGAATCCTACTCCTAATTTTTTGTTAGCATAAATGCTAGTGCCTAATTTTTTTTTTTTAAGTGTTTGAATGCTACTGCAAATTCGGGTATGTATATGCAAGAACTTATTTATTTGAATCGATAATTCAATAGCAATCTATATATAGAGGAGATGATTGCTTGTACTTCAATCACTTTGTTTCAAGTGTGAGATTGTTCTATGATCTGAGAGGGTATTTTCAAATATGTCGCCGAGACGTTATATATTTTTGATGATCGATCTTAAGGAGAGATTTGTTAGGCTTTGTTATTTTGTTTAGAAAAAGAAAAAAAAAGTAATTTAAAGTAAAAGATAATATAATATATTGTTATACATAAATGTTGTTAACCATGGTTAAAGTAATTAAAAGACATGACATGTGGCATTCAACTAGGTGGGTGGGGATGAGGGTGGGGAAGTATGGGTGGGGAGCAAATTTGCATCCGTTAGGCATTATGCTCTTTGACATCTTAAGCATATATAACCAACCATATCGATCATTATGATTTACTGAAGTTTCGTCAAAATGTAAGTCGAGTTTTCTGGATCTAAACATTCCTGAAACCAGGTTTTCCTTATACATTTGATACGATTATCTATGATGAATTTATGAATAAATAGTGATAGTGATGAACAGATTCAACCAAACTCAACCAGTTGCATCAATGATCAATCCTATCGAAAGAGACTTAACACAATCAAATTTCACTTGACCAAATTATAATATCTTTAACAAATGGATACAAATAATGCTATAATTATGAGAGGACCAGGTACTAAATGGAAAAGAAAAGGCATAATTCTATAATTATGAGAGGACTAAATATTAAATCGAAAAGAAAAGGCAAATAGCCACATGTTCACACTATATACCACTCTCTCGTCCTAATCTTCTAAGTTCTAACTGTTCTATAATGATCTGGAAGAGTTGCAGTAACTTAATTAAGCTTTCAAGTACTTGATATGGAGGTCTTGTGTCTCACTTGAGAGAGTAGGGAGGTGCCGTTCAAAGTACAAATGCCTCTCATTGGCAGATTGTCTATCCCACATAGGAGGATGCCAATATCTGAGACATTGATTGTAAAAGCGCCTAGGAGGCATGCCATTTTGGAATGCCATTGCTCAGAGGCTAAAGTATTATGCTTCATGCCTATGTTAGTATCATAGTATGGCTGGTAAATTAAGCCTCTCCTTAGCCAAATTTGATATCAGAGATCATAATAGTTGGTTTTGCTTTGTGCTTCAACCTGAAGTGAAAAAATTATTCACAGAAGTCAAGGGTCTCTGAAGCAAAAAATTTCTGAGAAAGTTTTCCTTCATGTGATACCTTATGTCTCATATAGTGGTTCTCCCTAGTGAATTGAATCATTTCCCAATCTGTGTGTTATGGGGGTTCCATCAACACTGTCTACTTCAAAACAAGCTCATCTGCCCATAACGGCTATTCTTTACTCTACGAAAGAAAACTTCGAATGCAAAAAGCTAAAATCAGATAGCTATTTATTCATAAATAAGGTTCTAGCAATAAATCAAGACGAGCAAATATGCTAACAACAGCAATTCCAGATAATGCACTGAAGTTATTTCAAAAATGAGCTCAAAATTCATATGTTTGAGCAAGCTTGTGTGGCCTGGAGCTTAAAACTGGGGACGTAGAGAGGGTGAGTCAGTGTTGTGCTAGTGTAGGAACCGGTGTCGGCCACCATGGAACAGCAATTGGGTACAAGCCACCACTAGCAACCGTCGACCATGTACCAATACTGCACTTAAGAATCTCTTTCTTTCTACGAATTCTTCTGACTAGATACAAGATATCATCGATCATTATCTGGGTCGAAACCTTTAATTGTGACCACAGTATCAGGACTTGGAATAATCTCTTCCATCAGTGTATAAACCCAAATCTGATCCAGAAGCACTTGTTCATCCTTCAAGTCCACCACATATAGATTACGTGTTCCACTGTCATACTGGTACATCCGCAAACACCCTTTGTACACTCCTACAGGTCAAAACCGAAAACCCTGATTTGCATTCTGCCCTAATGCTATGAAACAAGAGTTGCTCTGATCAATAATATTAGTATTAGACAAACTAGTGTTGTTGCTTTTGTTGATTGCGAAAGGATTTAATCCGATGAGAAAATTCTCCACACCATTTGTATGGCCACCCAAATATAGCTTTCCCTTGTTAGCATAGCTTATGGAATGAATCATATGAACAAAACAAAAGGGTGACGGGAACGATACAATTGTCTCTATCCATTCACCCGTCTCAGAAGTGAAGATCTGCGCTTTAAATTCATTCATAAGTGTGAGCATCTGATCCTCACGACAAAGTAATCCCCACCACCCTGCACCTATACTCAGCATTAAGATGGAAGGTACTTCCTCCCTGATCGCCTGTTGGCCTAAAGTTACAGCAGGGAAGATCGCAGATGGATCCTACTGGCGTGTACTTGTGCTTGTAGACTTGAGGAGGTGGTGGAACAGGAACACATTGGACTCGTGCATGGATTGCAGATGAAGTAGCAGTCATGTTGAACAAAGAAGTAGTCATGTTGATCCAAGATGCTAACGCTGCACAGAATCAAGTCATTGTAACTGCCTATAATATCTGGCTTTGTTTCCAAACCATGACAACTCATGATTCTTTCGAACAATGGAGTTAGCGGTTCGGTTGAAGATGACAACCTTCCAAGGAATTCGACTCCACTACTGTCGAGGAGAGAATGTTGATGAATTGGTGAATAATGCTTACCACCGTTGAGTCGACTCAAAAAGGCGCTAACGAAAGAAGGATGGGACATGAGATTGAACCAACGCTTGCATTGAGCTACAGATTTGTAGCGATCAAGTAGATCGATAAAAGATTTCAACCAATGTATCATCGGGGAGATGATTGATATTAGTATTCATGGATTTTTGTTGTCTCCTTGTAACTATAGAGCGATGAGTATGATCAGTAGAGGGTAATTGTCTAACCAAAGACGACCGGGATTTTCTTTTGCAACCTTTCATGGCTGGTTGGAGGATATTAACAATCATCTGCTCTTTTTGAGGAGATGATATATAATCTGCTCAAGCAGTTAACCTAGCTAGTATAGAACTATAGATAAATACATCTGCTCAATGAAAAAATTAAAATTAAAAATATAAAGTTATTTACGTCATTACAAAGGCTTTTTTTGTTTTTATTTGTATTTGTATTTTTTTATTGCGCAAATGAAAGAGGGTTGAGGTGGTAAAACCCAGCCAAAGCCCCCCAGAGTCTTTCAGTTCGCAGTCTCCTTCGGCACCTTATCAGGTATGTTCTGATTGAGCTACATCTCACTTGTGATTGATTCATGTTTGTCTAAGAAATATGGGTCTTCATCCATTTCGATAAATTGAGTTCAGAGCTTTTGTCTTTGTACTCAACAGAAAGATGGCTTGGAGGCAAACACTGTTCCACACCAGAGCAATTTTGACTCCGCATTCAACAACTGGGCTCGCCAGATTCTCCACCAAATCAACTCCTTACTTGGGTAAGCTAAGGATCTTGTTTTTTTCGTTGTGTTTTCACGTTCTGGGTTTAGTACCAATGTATTGCTTCTTTGTCTTTCATATAACGTTGCCAGAATGATTGGAAATAAAATTCTGGGCTTTAGGATTTTCCAGATTCGCATTTATTCAGAAATAAAAAGACATTATGGGTGTGTGTAGATGAGGCAGGTATTTGATGACAGTGGAGATATTGTTTTGGATGCTTAGAAAATGGGATTTTGTGGTGCTCTTTACTTAGGATTTGATAGAGGTAGTGTAATTTATAGGCCAGCGACCCAAATAGAGAATGAGAAATGTGGATGAGGTTTGTTATGCTTATGTCCTTTCGCTTTTGGTTGCTGAGGAAGTTTGGGATATAAGGGCTCAATCAGGAATTTTGTTCCTAACACGTTTGGGTTCTCTTTGAGCATTTTGTTCCTATTTAGAAAGAAATGTGATCTGGTATCCAGAAAGTTATAGTTTATGAGCACAGCTTAGTTGTTTTAGACGTGAAATGGGGGGTTTCAAACTAATGAGCTTCTCGTAGAAGTGAAGTTCTGTTAGAAATTATACATCTAAAGAATGGTTCAAGTCAATGGGAAATCTGAATTTGTGGTTTGCTGGTTGTTTTCTTTCAGAGAAAGTTGGGATACCGGAGTTTTTAAATGGAATAGGCAAAGGGGTGGAAGCTCATGTGGCCAAAATTGAATCTGAGATTGGTGACATTCAGAAGCTGCTCGTCACCCGTACTCTCAGACTGAAGAAACTTGGCATCCCTGTCAAACAAGTAATCCCTCTCAACTCTATGTCACTTACTTTATGCGCACAAACACACCATCTTTTGTTTTAGCTCTTTGAATTTTGTTTTCCCTTAACAGTAGTTATTACATTAGGAAGGTATAAAATTCAAGCTATACTTGGGCTATGGTATCTGTAACCAAGATAGAGCTTTGGTATGCTCATTCTTGTTTGCTTTGGATCAGATTCAGTAATCTTTTATGCATTCTTTATCATTGGAATGAATGCAAAAAATTCCATGAGTACCTTTGGTGGTTTAATTTCATGAGTACGTTTTGCTTCAATTGTCCAACATGAAACTTATTAAGCTTTGTTATCTGATTTCTGTTTGGCAGAGGAAGCTGATCTTGAAATACACCCACAAGTATAGGCTGGGACTTTGGAGGCCTCTAGCTCGCCCAATGAAATCCTAGTTAGTATAGAACTAGCATGTCCTTTACTCAAAAGTTGTCTGCTGCAAAATGTATGGAACCTGGAAAGTACAATGTTACTTTCTTAGTATTTCTTCACTTCATTTGAAATTCCATGGACAAAGTTTGGCGGTTTAGTGTATGGTTCTCATAGTCAACTGGATTTAGTTGAGCAATCTACTTCGTAACTTCATTGAAGTACCTCGTTGCATGCGGTGTCCATGTTCTATCTTCTAGCTACATGTTTAAGTTAGCCACTTAGCCTGCAAAGTATGATGACATGTAAATCCTTATTTGCGTGTCAAAGCGATTATCTGTGATAGTAAATTTCACAATATCTCATCTTAAACTTTGTGATTTGTCTGTTTAAGTTGAGCTGTTCAGAAATTTTGTGATACTGCTGAGTTATAAAAGAAAGGTTGTACTATACAACATCTCAAACTTTTCCAGGCATGTGCAGTTCTCTTCTTTCTAGAATCAATATTCACACTAAATCTTGTTGCTTCTCTTGGTCATTGACAATGCAAGTCTATAGTTATTCGGAAGACAAGGGTGGTTTTTCCGAGATAGATTATCTTTACAATTTTGTCTTACAGCATGAGGATTTGGGATGATATGCCTGAATTTATTCACACTGTATGAACTATGGGACTAAATAGATTGTGTCATTTGTGTGCGTGCATCGTTGATAATGCTTTAAAGAAATATATATGGAATAAAGATCGACATGAAATGAACCTCGTTGCCTTTTACTTTTGATAAATGAGAAGAACCAGCAGGAGATTAACCTGAAAGACAATAGGCTCTTTATTTCAGTTAGTTGCAAGCTAGCACAAGGGTGTTTGCAGGTGGTTCACATTGACTTCTAATATTAACTCTATGAGTCTGTATTTTGCCGATCATAATGGGGTTTATTAGTTTTCACTGTAATTATCTACCAAGTGAATACGAATTTGTAACTTCCCAAAGATCTCCTTGGCAAAAAAGAAACTTCCAAAAGATCTTCTGTTATAATCATATACTGTGATTGAGCATTAAGACCTAAATTTCACCATACTATGCCCAACATAAGTTCTAATTTAAGAGCACTAGTATAAATACATGTTTGTGTGTGGATACCCCCCAAAACATCACTGCAAGAAAAGAAAAGCTAGCATTAGTATTGCTTCCCTATTTCTTTCATTATACTTGCTTCACAATCCAGGTTTCTTCTATGGCGATGAAGAGCAAGAAGCCTAGCCAGGGTCGCCAAAAGATTGCGATTGCCAAAATACCAAATAGAATCAACTTACAAGTCACATTCTCAAAGCGTTGTTCAGGACTCTTCAAAAAGGCTAGTGAGCTCTGCACACTCTGTGGAGTTGAGATTGTGATCGTAGTCTTTTCTCCGGCTAACAAGCCATTCTCTTTCGGCCATCCTAGTGTTGAGAGCCTCATCGACCGCTTTCTTACTTCAAACCCTTCATCATTTTCTAGTAGTACTCATCAAGCTCCATACTGCAGGGAGGTTAGTATTGAACATAAGCTCAATATGCAGCTAACGCAGATTCAAGGTCGCTTGGAGGCTGAGAAACAGCGAGGCGAAGCGCTTGACAAGATGAGTGAGGACAGCAAGAGATCAAGTCAGTGTTGGTGGGAAAACTCCATTGCGGAACTTGGATTGGATGAGCTCCAGATATTGAAGGCTGCAATGGAGGAGCTCAAGAAGAATGTGACTGAACAAGTTCACCAAATGAATGACCCTTGCAATTCTTCGGTACCATTCTTAATGATGAATGGTTTTCAAACTGATCATCATCTTTCTGATAGAAAAGCTGTTGAGAATGGATCACATGGTTCCATGATCCATCCTAGTGCCTATAGCTTTGGTTATGGACATGGCTTTTTCTGAAATTTCCTTTTTTTTTAGTTAAATGCTTTTCTTTCTTTGGAAGGCAGATACAAGCTAGCACCTTGCTAGCACTTAATAATTGTTCTGTCTTTCACTTATGATTGTAGATATGTAGCCATGAGTTTAATTTGCAAGCATATTTATTCTTATGGCATTGCATCAATAAACCATATGCCTATATAAAGAATTATATGATATTATAATCTTTAATGAGCAGTTACATCATAATGAATACTAAATGCATGAGGGTGATCTTGTTTATCAGCTGTTTGGTATGAATTTAATAGATACTTGTCATGAAAGTGTGAAACAGAAGATCTGGTTCGTAATACTACTCAAATACTCCACAAGATCCTCTCGTAGCACCTATCTTAGGCATAAGCAAAACTAAAGTTAGACTCCAAGCTCGGTCAGCAGCTAAACATAAGCAAAACTAAAGTTAGATCCTCCACAAGAATGGCTTGGGGGCATTTACTATTCAACTCACAGTAGCATCTTTGTCATATTCAACAACTGGTAAGAACAAATTTTCTTTAGGTCTTAATGTGAGTTCCAAACTAACCGCTGGCTAGCAACGAGCCTTTGTCATTAATGGCTTCCATTTCTTCTGATGCTTGTTGCCAATTTCTTGATTGATAGTCAAGGGAACATTTGAAAGCTTGATGAGGTGCTTAAAGCCTGAAAGCTGATTTTATCCAGATAACCATCAATTTACCTGCTTGGTTTGGTAATAGTACTAGTGAACAGTGATGCTTGTTTTTGGTGTCCTACTTCCAATTGAGGATTCCTCCCAAGTCAAGACTCAAACTTATTACTCGAGAGTCGACACTAATGAGTACAGAGCCAAAGAACATATTTGAGTGTTCTATCTACTTGCAAGACCCTATAACCTATCCTACTTTTACTTGTTTCGTACGCTGAAGATGATCTGGAGTAGCTTTTATGTAATCATAATGTGGAGGATTAGCAAATGAATAATCTCAAGTCTAAGGTCTTTTGAAATGAATTCCCTGCTTTTCCAATGTTAACATCGATATCATGCACTTCATTGAGTCCTAGGTGGAAGCCCTTAGACCAATATCTGGTACTGATTTTTGACTGTAGTGCAGCCTCCTCCACAAGGATATGTTAAGCTGAATGTAGCAAATGGAAAAATGAAGAAAAATGGAAAAATGGAACATTTCAAGGTTAACGAGGTGGTTGAAACCTCGAAGTGATATGTTCATGAACATCAAAAAAAAATTTGTAGTAGAAAATGGAGTCTTTTATTTTTCAGTTAAAGTAATGAATTGATCTTGATAAATGGAGTAAAGATCGAACGATTTGCAATTGAATGAGCATGAATAGAATAACCCAAATTAAAGAAGCAAGAGTTCTTTGTTTCAGTCACCTGATCATGTCAAATTGTCTATCATAAATGTGTTATTAGTTCTGATTGTATGACCATCATTAAGTAAGAAGAATTCGTAACTTCCAGAAGATCTTGTGGAAATCATATATGGTAAATGGAGCATTAAGTCCCCATTGGACAATAAGTTTGCTCCTTAAAGAGCACTAGTATAAATACATGCTTCTGTATCACCCCAACACCATCACAAGTTGACCAACTACACAACAAAAGCTGTCTTTGATTGTCTATCCTCCAAAATTCAAGTTACTACTATGGAAATGCAGATCAAGAAGCCGAGGCAGGGTCGCCAAAAGATAGCAATCACCAAAATTCCAAACAGGAGTAATTTACAAGTCACTTTCTCAAAACGTTGTGCAGGACTCTTCAAGAAGGCTAGTGAGCTCTGCACACTTTGTGGAGTTGAGATTGCAATAGTAGTATTTTCTCCTTCAAACAAGCCCTTCTCTTTCGGCCATCCTAGCGTTAAGGCCCTCATTGGTCGTTTTCTTACTCCAAGCCCTTCATCATTTCCCATTACTATTCATCAAACATTGTACCCCAAGAAGGCTAGTGTTGAACATGAGCTCAATATGCAGCTAATCGCAACTGAAGATCGACTAGAGGCTCAGAAAAGGCGAGGAGAAGATCTTGACAAGATGAGTAAAGACAGCGAGCAGTCAAGTGATTGTTGGTGGGAGAAGCCAATTGAGGGACTTGGATTGGATGAGCTGCAGATGTTGAAGGTTGCAATGGAGGAGCTCAAAAAGAATGTGACAGAACAAGTCCACAAGATGAATGGCCCTGCCATATTTTCAGTACCATTGTCTGTGATGAATCTTGATCATCATCTTTCTGAGAGAAAGTTTGCTGAGATTAATGGATGTCATGGTTCCATGATCCCTCGTGCCTATGGACATGGTTCTTTCATTTGAAGGCCGTTACAAAACTCTACCGTTCAGTTGTTATCATAATTGAATAATTATGAAATTGATTTGCAAAACATATTTGGTTGCTCAGTCCGTTGGCTAGCTTTCACAATTCACAGTAGTATAATGGAATTTTCCTTAAAATCATCGTTGCACATCGCATCGTTGGCTGAAATTAAAGTCTTTGTTAATGCAATCGACTTACCAAACAATCTTTCTTTCCATTTACTTCTGAAAAAGATGAACTTTATCGGTTAACAACTTTTAATTGTTAAATTCATGAATTTACAACAAATATTATGTACTAGTTCGGAATTTCGGACGCAAGCATTTTCCGTTATCATATGCTAATATGCTATGTAACATATTTAATTTTATTATTTCCTTATTTATATAAAGACCCTAAACCCTTTCCTCTTTTGAACCGAGACCCCTAAAACCCCAGCGTCCAAACTTTGAAACTCTCTGCGTCCTTCCTCCAAGCTCCTGGGTAACTTCTATACTCTCCTTCTTCATTCTTTACTCTACTTTTACTTCAATCTCAATCCCAAAGTTGATTGCTTTTTCTGGGTTCTCTTCTCTGTTTTCGACTCTATAAACTATATTTCATTTGCTTCTATTACTACCAGAGATGCCTTCAAAGGGCAA
Organism: Fragaria vesca subsp. vesca; assembly: GCF_000184155.1. NCBI lineage: Eukaryota > Viridiplantae > Streptophyta > Magnoliopsida > Rosales > Rosaceae > Fragaria > Fragaria vesca. The sequence continues at coordinate 10,678,312 of NC_020496.1, forward strand.
GAAGAACTCAAAGCCCCAATCGAGGCTGTCCAACTCTGACAGCTTTGCTTCTTCTGGGTCTCTCGATTTCGAACCCAATGAAGTCAATTTTGCCTCCTGTCTTGAACAAGCTTCCACCAAATACCCATCTCTCATTGCCAAATCTGCCTTCATTGCCCAACTCACCGATGTCGATGACTCCCCCAAAGGCTGTAAAGTTTGGCTTTCTGAGCCTTCCATGGTTTCCCATTCCTTCACTCCTGGCTCCATTGTTTCGGTAATGTTATTGGCTGCTGTGTTTGTTTGTTGTTGTTTAGCTTTTAGGAGCAATCTTGGTTAAGTGAGCTTTGTTTTTGTGAACTGTTTTGATTCGCAGGTTTCGCTACCGTGTTTGAAGAGTAGATATTCGGAGAGTTTTCCTCTCAGCACATTAGCAGATGAATGTGCTAGACGTTTCGGGGTTGGGGCTTGCCAACAGTTGGATCACGATGAACCAGGGAACTACTTTGCTCTTGCAACTATATTTCCGTCTGCTAAGGTTTGAGTTACAACTAGTTATTGTTTTGCTTCATGTTCTCTCTCTGCTCTAGAATTATACTTGATATGACAATCAGGATAAGCAGTTTACTAAAAGAATTAGAAATGAAAAAGTCCTGATGCATTGATATGCTATGAGTTACTGTTTTTCTGTGGTGTAACCGTTTCCCAATGGGGTCTCCACTATGTATTTGTGATTGTAAGAGGAATCAGTCCAAACTTCACTTGTACCGTGTAAGATTTGAACTTTTGAACAATATATTGCAATCAGGATCAAACAGTCTTAGTATTGAATTAGCCAGGTGCAACATGGATAAAAAAAAAAAAACTTTGTTCATTAACTTATGGAATTTTTTATTAAAAAATTGAACTTATGGAATAGGTGATACCTTTAGGACTTTGGAGAATGGAAATAATCAGGATCCACATTATCATAAGACAGTTTCTTTTCTTATGTTGTTGTATTCATCTCAGGTTTTAAAGAATGGGGTACGGTTGTCATCAAATCTTTCAAACACCATGGGTTGTCTTGCATCAGGCAGGACCATATTTATCCATTCCATACAAAATACAGTCCGAGCTGGTCTTTTCAGTGGTACAGAAAAACCACGAAGTACCAAAGATTGCCTCTTAGTGTCCGATTGTAAAGAGTTAAATTTGGAGCTAGTCCATTCCAACCGTAGATTGACTATGAACAGTACCTCTACAAACCTATCTGCTGAAAAATCATTATACCAGCCTGAGAATGGAGTGCTTGCGTCCCCTAAGACACCATTGAATCGATCGAAACTTAGCTATTCTAATAGCAGCCCATTAGCTTCAGCTCGACGTGAGGAGTCAGCATCAAGTGTAATCACTCCGGATGAGTCATTTGTTGAACCTTTTGATGTTGAAGAGGTGTTTGGGGATGACACGTCAAAAAGACTTCTTCAGACGTGTGCTACTACATGGTTGTATTCTCGTTGTTTACTTCGTGGAAATCTGGTGACTATTCCTGTACTTTCACAGCATTGTTTACTTCGAGTCATTGGTGCTAAGAAGTTATCAGATGATAAAGCTAATCGTGATTTGCTTCATGAGTCCTCTGAGTTAGTGGACGAAGTAAATGATGCTTTTCTAGTGAAGCGGGAGACAAAAGTGTGCTTTCATTTGCCATCAAACCTGGAATCTAAAAGAAGAGATCTTTCTACAGTGCAATACAAGGATGCTATAGCTAATACAGGAGATGAATTATCAGGATTGGGTGGTCTGTCAAAAGAATATGCAGTTTTGAAGGACATCATAATATCATCATCTATGGACACCTTGTCACGGTATGTGATACTCATATAACCCCTTATGCTTTGTAGTGTTGTAAATCTAATTTTTTCTTGTCATACTAAACTTGGCCCTTGGGCGCTATCTACAGTCTATTATCATTAAACCCTATAGCCACTTCTTTTAGTTGGAATAATCATTTGTTATAAAACAATTAACATGTTAGGTGTATATGAATATGTCTAATAGTTGCTGGTGCGCTTCCCTTGCTAAATAAGGACATCCTTGAATCTAATGACTTGTTAATGTAAGCAGTGTATGTCAACCACCAATGATGAAATTTCCAGTCAACACTCTAATAAAGTAACTAGAAAATTTATACAATGAGGGATTACAACTTTCTAAGATATAAAAAAATCAAAAAACAAAATTGTAGTACAATATCCTCTGATGCATTAATCATACGATTTGTATAGAAGAAATATAGCTGATTTTAAAAAACTATAATTGTTGTGTTCAGTTAACACATTTCACCTGGTGGAAAAACATGGTTTTGATTTCTCATTACTTTGTCATTTTTTCTTATTATATTCATTCATGCATATCTTTCTTATAATTAGTCTTGGTTTACGACCTACAAAGGGAGTGCTTCTTCATGGTCCACCTGGTACGGGAAAGACTTCTTTGGCTCGATTATGTGCCCGTGATGCTGGTGTCAACTTTTTCTCTGTCAATGGACCTGAAGTTGTGAGTCAGTACTATGGAAAAAGTGAGCAAGCTCTACGTGAAGTTTTTGACTCAGCTAGCCAAGCTGCACCTTCTGTGGTTAGGTTTCTTCTCCCTTTTTGTTTTCACGCCCTTTATTTTAAGGATCATTATTCTGTTCTGGGTAGACTTAGTGGTGATGCATATGCTGGTAAAGTTAATTTGATCTATGCAAACATGGAATTATGCCTTTGTGTCCATACTTTCATGGTAATACTGCCCCCATATGTCCAAACATACAATTTTGCCATTAAGGTGTCGTTATTATTTTGGGGTAGACTTGGTGACGATGCATGGTGGTAAAGTTATTTGTTATCGATGCCCATATGTCCAAATTTTCACACTAACACTGAAGCGTATCGTGGTGTGGTAATGTTAGGTGTGGGCATCTGTATGGGCCTCTGTTTCTGGGCACTTTCCTCTATTCTTTTAGATTGGATGGCCGTTGTATTTTAGGGTTCTTTGTCCAGTCTAGTTTGTTGGCACTTGAGCCTACTTATTACTCTAACTATCTTGTCCAATTTTTCCTCTATTTTTTATGATTTGATAAAAAATAAAAGATATGTTTCTTTTCAAAAATAAGAAAAGAAAAGCTACTGTGATGTTTATTGGATGTATAATGTCAACATATCAGTAGTTTTAATTTTTTTTTTTTTTATATTTCTTTTTGTTTTTGGAATTGGAAAAAGAGTATTAATCATGACTGAATTATGTAACTGGATTATATTACCAAATGCTTTTCCTTTGAGAAACTAGCTGTTTCATTCGCAAATTTAGTCTGCCTTCTCTCTAATGGATTCTGTCTGCAGGTATTCATTGATGAGTTGGATGCAATTGCACCTGCAAGGAAAGAGGGAGGTGAAGAGCTATCCCTGAGAATGGTTGCTACACTGCTGAATTTGATGGATGGGATTACTACAACTGAAAGAGTACTTGTAATTGCTGCTACCAACAAGCCTGATAGTATTGAACCTGCACTCAGACGACCTGGAAGACTTGACAGGGAAATTGAACTAGGTAACATGAGTAATTTTTTTTTTTCCTGTAGTATTTATTTGTTTGCTTTTGGGTAATAGCCAAAACTTTCCAATACTATTGTTTCTACACTAGTGATGAACATTATGTAGCCATCTAATATTCTACATGTTAAACTTTTTCACATGGAATTTGTTATGAGTAGTTCGATTAATTCATGAAGATTTCTGTCAGTTGATTGATACTGGTAATCAGAACTTGTTTTCTTCATTTTGTACCTCAAGTTAATCTCTGTCTTTTGGAAACTGATATTCAGGGGTGCCATCTCCCAAGCAACGGCTTGAGATTCTACATGTTCTTGTCGGTGAAATGGAGCACTTTCTTTCAGATGTGCAAGTCCAACAACTTGCTAATGCTACACATGGTTTTGTAGGCTCTGATCTAGCTGCCCTTTGCAACGAGGCAGCTTTCAGTTCTCTTAGGCGTTATGTCAGTTGTAGATACCCACATGATTATTTGCACAGAGCATCCAGTACTTATGAAGATTGTTCTAACAGTCTAATGACTTCTGATTGCTTAGAAGCTTCAACAGACATGTCAAAGGATTACTCAGATACCACATCTTCATCTATCACACACTTAGCGTTTACTTTAGAGAATTGTTTGTCTCTGCATTCTAAAGGAACAAATCAAGATGATGATGAAGAAGAATTAAAAGTGGCCTTTGAAGATTTTGAAAGTGCCAGGATGAAAGTGAGACCTAGTGCTATGCGAGAGGTATGGGCAATTACTTATCTACCAAGCATTTATGGTTAGTCTATGTTGATGTACGAGGTTCAATATCCCTAAAATAGTTTAATGTATGTTAAATATCCTGTGTT
>NC_020496.1:10682725-10683680 GCF_000184155.1 Fragaria vesca subsp. vesca
GGACAACATAAATAGTTTTTTTTTTTTTCCTCTTTGGATTAACCATGTCTAAGTGTGGGGGTATTTGATGTGCTCATATTATCCTATATTTATATGCCTGAATGTGAACATTTCATTGGGTTGTTGATATAATCATGTGATACTATGTGTTTGACTAATGGTGATGTGAGTGGCTACTGATAGCATTGATTGTGTATTATGGAGACTGCTGTAACTTTCGTGCTCTTAATTCATTCCTTCAACTAATAGGTAATCGTTGAAGTCCCAAAGGTTAATTGGGAAGATGTTGGTGGTCAAACGGAGGTGAAGAATCAATTGATAGAAGCTGTAATGTGGCCCCAAATGCACCAAGACGAATTCAAGCGTATAGGGATTTCTCCCCCCACAGGGGTCCTTATGTTTGGTCCTCCTGGTTGCAGCAAAACCCTCATGGCTCGGGCAGTAGCTTCTGAGGCACACCTCAATTTCCTTTCTGTGAAGGGTCCAGAACTTTATAGCAAATGGGTTGGCGAATCTGAGAAGGCTGTGAGATCAGTGTTCGCAAAGGCAAGGGCTAATGCCCCAGCAATCATATTCTTTGATGAAATTGACGGTCTTGCTGCCATTCGTGGGAAGGAAAATGATGGAGTTTCTGTTTCAGATAGGGTCATAAGTCAACTTCTTGTCGAAATGGATGGTTGGTTGCAAATTTATTATTGAATCCGCATTTATAACCTTTTTCTCCTTCAGAAGGTCTTTGTTTTGACAATATATTTGCATCATTTATGGAGATCATAACCGCTAAAACTTTTTGCAGTGATTATGTAATTGTTTTTGCTGTCATATCCTTGAATTGATCAGATTCTGCTAAAATTAGGTTTGCAAGAAAGAGTTGATGTCACTGTTATTGCGGCTACAAATAGGCCCGACAAGATTGATAGTGCGCTTCTAAGACCAGGTTATCTCTCTCTCTCTC
>NC_020496.1:10683804-10699700 GCF_000184155.1 Fragaria vesca subsp. vesca
TCTCTCTCTCTCTCTCTCTCTCTCTCTCTCTCTCTCTCTCTCTCTCTCTCTCTCTCTCTCTCTCTCGCCCTCTCTCTCACACAGAGTACAGTTCCTAAAGATATAAACTTGTTTTGGACAGGACGCTTTGATCGGTTGCTATATGTGGGACCCCCGGATGAGACTGATCGAGAAGAGATATTTCGTATCCATTTGAACAATATGAAATGCAGCTATATCAACAGACGTGATCTTGCTCGTCAGACAGGAGGCTACACAGGTGCTGATATAAGATTAATCTGTCGGGAAGCAGGTCTTGCAGCTATTGAGGTTCGATATAGTGCTAAAATATTACTTAAAGGTTTGTTTTCTGTTTTTGAATATCTTCATCAATCCATGATTTTGTTTTGCCATCAGGAGAGTTTATGCCGTAAGGAGAGCCTTGATGCCCTAGAAATTAAAATACAACATTTAGAGACTGCGATTAGACAAGTCAAGCCAACAAAAACTCAGTTTTATCAAGAGCTATCTGGAAAATTTCAAAGACTCGTTATTTCTAATATAAACCAAGGAAATTCTTTTTAGTCTCTACAAACGTCATTTTTGATGGGAGATGGGGTTCTGCTACATCAGCAAATAGCAAAACTGATGATGATGAACTGGTTAAGAACCAGTGTGGAGGCATACATGGTTGAGGTAGGCTTGATGCATATTATTAGTTTAGGTTACAGATAAGCATTCACAAACTGGGATTTTGCTTGCCAACTGCTTGTTTTGGTATTTTTACCCCTTCCTATAAAAACTGTATCAAAACATACTAACTTTTTTGAATCAAAGGAACTGGGATTAACTAACTCCCCAACTGGGGTAGATTACAATCTGTTTGTAGGACGTCCAGAATGCAATCTGGAGTCCGATCAAACCAATAAGAGCTATGGTACTAGCTAGTCTACATGCCCCTCAAGTTCTTGGAGCATGGTATATAGTTCAATTTGGTAGTGTTCAACAACACTTTAATGCCATCAAAGGCCTCCGTCTGTTACACATGATTATCATTAACAATATCGAGTGTAGCATGGAGGCAGTCTGATTCAACTATTACATTGGTTACCTGTAGAGTTTGCAGCATTTCAATTCCACCTTAATGGCCAGGACTTCCACCTGCTTTGGAGAAGTAACATTTGCAATAGGTGCTGCAAAGGCAGCACGAAATTGCCCCAATTCATCTCTCGAGATTCCACGCGTTTCACCATTAGTGTTTTGTTGCAAGAAACTGCCATCCACGTTTAGTTTCCAACCCCCATTCCCAGCATGCTTCCACACTGCTTTCTTTTGAATTCTTTGGCTTCCTGTTAATGCCCCGAGCTCTAAACTCCTCCAACCAAGCTAATGAGCTAATCACAATATCGTTGTTCCGTTTTTTCCACAAAACCCAGAGTAGCATCAGCAACTCTTCAAACACATCTTGCTTCAAATGCAAAGAATGTTCATCAACTGAGCTGTATATGAACTTGAAAGGAAAAGAACCTAAAACAGTGGAGGCAGTGGGGCGAACATATGCACTGTCTTCATATTGATGACACACAATAGCTCGCCAAATACATATTTGTACCTTCCCTGGAAGTCTGGCACCTTAGCCCTCCATAGATGTCTCTACATGTCCTTGATGATAAGGGTCTCCTTGTGAAGAAGATGCAGGAACATTCTCTAAAACCTTTGTTCTGGCAATCCAATAAGCCTACTTTACGGTGTAATAGTCATTCTTCTCCAAGCTCCAACAGAGCTTATCCTCCACCCTACGACTAACCGCTTCAGGCACAAAAGGCATCAACATTGGAAGGAACCGATCGTCGAGTTTGCATATCAGTTAGGTCTTAAACATTCTGAAGGTCACATGTTTCCGGCTTGTGAATTGAGTATTGTGGACAGTTTGGAATCCACCGATCATTCCACATGTATTACATCTTCACATACTGTTTTTGGTTCATAAGCATGCTTGTTATCTATGGCTGGGATCCATAGTTTCAGACTTTCGATATGGCAATGTAACCAATTGACTAGATCTAGCCTTTTAGTCTTAGATGTGCGGATTCTCAGGATATTAAAGATTTTAAGCGCCAGAATAGCAACATTCCGGAGACTTTTGAGGCAAATGGCATTGCCAATACTAGAAAATGGTACTGGCAAATTGGCAATGCATCCTTTCAAATTCTCTCATTAACACATGAACTTCATCCAGGACGGCACCTATGTCACTTCGATCCCTTGTGTTCAGATCTAAAGCCTTCAAATAATTGGGTGGATCACCTTCAACTTCTATTTTGCCTATGTCAATCTGCTTCAGTCACTGCGCATTGGCACAGCCAAAGCCCCCGTAAGCTCTCCTGCTGCATTTCTAATTACTGCCGCCATACCAATCCTAACTTGTTCACTGCTCATACTTCTTCCTCCTTTTACCTTCCCCTGCGTCTTCAAATTCCTTCTGCCACTCCAAACATCTGTGAAATAAGAGTGCCAGCTCCAAACCATTCTTCCCATGTACAACATCATTCCTATCTTTCCAAATCCACCAAGCCAATAAACCAAACAATTCGAGTTCTACGATGACAGGCAATAGCCACATGATGAAATAAAGCTAAAACTTCAGGTTCTTGCCACTTTTTGTGAACTACGCTAAAGTTTCCAAACCCTCACAGCCGAAGGATAGCCCCATAAGCTATGCAGCACCGTCTCTGCTAACCCTCCATACCTACTAAAGCCAGGATGGGAAGCAACTTTGCGTTCAAACAAACGCTCGCACAAGGAAGAAAAGAGTGACAAGCCCTCCATAAGAAAAGCTTGACTTTGTTAGGAACCCGAAGGCTCCCCATAATACTCGTACAATTGGAGTTTGAAACACCCCCATCACTACCAGCTCCCATATTCCTCCGTTTAGTCTCCCTCCGTTTGGGTTTTATGAAGTTCAGGTCATGAAAAAAGTAGGTTTTTTTTTTTTTTCTTCTGAAAACCAACTACAAGATCTTCAGCAGACTGGAAAGGCGTGAGGTGACCAGTGGATGATGAAAGAAAATACTAGAAATTTCGAACCTTTATTTGAATATTCCAATTGCTCTATATAGGCTGGTATCAGAATAAAAGAAAATTGCTATTGCTTATAGTCAAACAGTTTATTGCTTTGATTACAAGACCTGGTATCAAAACAACAGGAAAAATGGGAATTATTATTAGTCTTCCGATGGACAGTGTGAATGTCAATCCCTTTACCTCCAGTAGTAACTACAGAACTATCACTATATATAGGTCTTAAAATAGTACCGCGACTACTGCCAAGAAAGCAAGTAGCTTGGCTGCAAAAAGGGATGTCTAGTTTCTTAAACAAAATTTGGGAACTGAACATCCCTGGCAAGGTTAAAAATCTTGCTAGGCAACTAATCCAGGACAATGTAGAGTATAAACAAGAAACAAAATTCACAGAATCATAGGAGCCATGGATCCTACTTGCCCCCTTTGTCAGAATGACCATGCAACACATGAACATCTTTTCACTGCCAGCACATCAGCTTCAGGGGTCTGGAAATTATCAACATATCCCAAAGATCAATTCCTTCTCTGAGACGTTCAGCATATATCGGCAATGGAAGCCTGCCTAAAGTTGAAATACTAAAGCTTTAGCCAGGATCACCCCATCAGAGATCCAGTTTTTGGCCCCAAAAAAAAAAAACAAATCAAGCCTCAAAAGTCCTACGTGTTGAAACTCATGTTGGTAGAGAATTCTGGGGTGCCAGTTCCAAAAGCAAAGCCACATCTACTGCAAATACTCCAAGGGTAATCAAATGAAGATAACCAACCTCAAACTTCGCCTAACTGAACTCAGATGGCTTGCTAGGTTAAGCAGAATAATACTGCAGTGTCCGATTTTACAATCAGAAAGGAAGATGGCATCCCTCTTATTATGCTAAGAAGTGTGTCAGTAACAATGTATTACAAACTGAATGAGTTGGCTTATAGCAAGGCAAAACGCAGCAGTCAGGAAAACTACAAGAACCTCCAGGTTGAATGGAATTCTAAGCTTCGATTAGCTGCATCAGCAGACACTCCAAAAGTACATGGTGAGCATTAACAATGTAACGAACATTCATCATTCCTCCAGCTTCTTTAACTCTGTTACACTAAGCACATCTAGATAGGAGCTAATGCAGTAGCAGATGCAATACCGGAAACTGAACATGAGATCTCATAAAATTGCATTTAGGCGGCGAAGGTGCCTCTAAAACAGTAAAACCTGACCATGCCTATGCTTTGACCAACTTAATCATACAAAATTGTTTTTTTCCTAAATATTCTCTGAAGTATTAATGTCTTTTCAACAAAAATAAAATATTATGTTCTATTTGGATAGCTAATAGCTAAGCTAGAATAATGTACGAGTAATTTTAGTAAACAGGAGTATATGTGCTGCAGAAAAGAAGCTAAACAACTATTAAATGGTCATTCAATATATAAAGGCCTGAAAACCAACCAATATACTCTGTTAACAGAAAGGACCACAACAGAAATAAAATTTGTCAAGATAAGTACCTTAAGAGTGAGTAATAAGATATAGTATCCACTCTGTCTTCTCAGCATCAGGAAGATATTTCAATAGAAAGAACTCTTCCGGGTTACCATTCAGTAATACTCGTATGGCCTTAAAAATCTGCAATTTACTGAGCCCTGGTACCTTTGAAACCACCTCATATACTTCTTCACCTTTGGGTTGGGTTCTGTTCAGGTCCATCTTACTTGCCAAATACTCCTTTAGCGAAGATGCCATCTCACCAACTGCATCTGCCAAGAGGTCTTTCTTTGCTTTCTTCTTTTGATGCAGGTTAGAAGTTGATGCTGAAGGATGAGTTGAGCTATGTGAATTAGAAATTGAATTAACTTCATTTTCTTCTTCAACTCTCAACGGATGTTTCTCGGCTTTGTTCATCAGTGGCTGCGAATCTGAAGTTGAAGCTGAAGGATGTGTAACACTACGGGAACTAGAGATGAAATTGACTCCATTTTCCTCCTCAACTCCCATTGCTCCTTCAACATCTTCAATATTTTCAGGACCTTCAACTGTTGTCGTATCATTCCCACATAGCAATGCAAGGTCACCCCAATTATCAATGAATTTGTTTTGATAGCGACGTGCAAGAGGATGTGACTGCAAAAAAAAAAATGATAATGAATTGCATGGACATGTATTTACCGTAGTAAACATCCACACACATGCATATATACAAAAACAATTGAACAGAATATGTTTATTATACCTCTACATAATCATTCCAAGCTTCCAGATTTTGTGGTGTGATTACAACCATCTTCCTACCTTCATCCCACATACGCCGATTTTGATTCTTGATATCAGATATAATGGCATAACGTCTCTTCCAAGCCTTCAGTCTATTCTTCACATTGTCTTTTGTCAAATCAAGTTCTAAAGTCATATTTAACTCATGCACAACTGCTTCAATGGCATGTCTTGTCCATTGTCCATCAGCCCTGTTACCTTGCTTCATTTGGCCAGTCAAAGCTTTAGCCAATGCAGCATCCATTTGTTTGTTCCATGAGATATATGGCCCTGCCTTACCTTTCATCTGAGATTGTGAACAAGTAATTTGGGCTAGCGACCGCCGTTTTTCAGTTCTTCCCATACTAGTGTTCAATAACGGCAATATGTACCACAGACTATATATAGCTGCTAACAACCATGCCCATGACACAGAGCATTGGAAGACACCTTGTCGACAAACACCTTTAAGAGACCTCCCCTCTCCAGACAGTATCCAAAACCATGAAATCAGGCAGATCTCTCTTGTTTAGTCTACTCTTCTCCCCAATGCCACTAAATTCGAGTACTTCCGTTGCTAAACAAATATTCAAGCCTTCGCAACGACGTCCAATAGGTCTGCAAATCCATGCAGCCTGCCTCAAGCTTTGCTTCACTCTGGAAAAAAATTATACAAATTTACAAAGGCATCATTGCACAACCAATAATTTCATGAATGGTTGAGGATTTCGTACCAACTACCAACACAAGCTACAAACTTATTCAATCCGAAAGAGTGCATTTTTATCATGTTTTTACTAACTTTAGGGTCCCTGATCATATGCCTCTAGAATAGTTTAACAATCAAGAAAATGAAAATAATAAAATAAAATAAAAAATAAAAAATAAAAGCCTCACCATTGGAGTATCAGCTTCTAGTGCAATGAATTCAAGAATATAAAAGGCATCTCATTCAGTCAACTTATTAAATTTAAGCCATCTTTTTATCAGTGATTACTTAAAAGTTACATTTAGTGGCTAAATTGCAAACTCAAACCCTCAGGAATTGCCTTGCCCAATTTCTAATATAATAGAAAATGCAGTTAATCACAAACCCTAAACAATTGATATCACAGAAGTTTAATAGAAATGATTGAGATTGGGATCAAGAACCTGTCGTGGGTGTGCCGGTGAGGACTGAAGCGTCTTCTAATTCAGCACCCAGCCTTTCTGGGTTTCAGAGTAAAAATCAGCACAGACAGAATTTATAGCATCGTGCAACGTCGCCGTTTTAGTTTTACCGTAAAGTGTAAACCCGAACCGGACCGGAATCGATGGTTCTGGTCTCAGTTTCTTTTTCGGGCAAGTGTTTTTGTTTTTAACTGATTTCAGTTTACCTTCATCAACTTGAGGTCAATCATTATGTTAATCCTTCTTTTTTCAATTTCATCAAAAGCACCCCTCAACTCTCAATTTTCATCAGCCGTGTCCAAACCTCCATTCTCCATCATATTCCTCTGTCAAGTGATGATGTGGCATCAAGAAAAAAGTCAAATTTCGAAAATAACCTTTCTGACCATTTTTTGCCCATCTCGATACACATCTAGTTCTCATCACAGCCCTTTAACCTTAGTGGGATTGAATGTAATTTGTCTATTTTGCCCTTTTTATGTGGGCCCAGCGACTTCAAATTTAGTTTTCTTCTTAATACCACATAATCACATGACAGGGGAACTTGATGGAAAACGGAAGTTTGGACACAGCGGATGAAAATTGGAAGTCAGGGGTGTTTTTGATGAAATTAAAAGAAAATAGACTAACATGATGATCGACCTAAAGTTGTTGAGAGTAAACTGAAATTAGTCTCTTTTTTATAGAAATTGATTGCATTAATCTTAATAAGTTAATAGTAATTCTTCTTCTTTTTGAAATGTTAATAGTTAGTATTCTATCAAAAGCTAGAGTTGAGCGCCCAATATTTGGTCTAACGGCATAATCTCCCCATAGTAAGTGGGGGTTGTGAGTTCGACTCACGTAGTTATAATATTTGATCAAAAAAAAAACTATAGTTGAGCACTTACAACAGAATAACCGGTAAAAAAACCCAACCCTATTTTGAGCTAAAACAAAATTTTGTACAGATCCATGATGAACTCACTAAAGAAACTACTATAGATAAATATTTTGAGTCTTCCAAGGAAAAATCATCTTTTGACTCCTTATTAGCCAAACAAGCAATTGTGTTACTCAATGGCAAGTTACTTCCTGTTCAACATATATGAGCAAATCCTTACGGACAAATCGCTTGAAAAGACCTAACATATTTCAGATACTTACCAACTCCATTAGAAGCTATGACCCGAAACAATAGGACATGAACTGTAAAGAAAAACTTAAAAACCCAAGAAGGTCCAGCTCTTTGGGCCAAGGTCACCGACTCCCCAAAGTGACAAGACGGGGTGTCAAAGCAAAGCACCCTCCTTACCAAGATCATCACCTGTCATCTCATTCCCACCCAAACCCCACCCCCTTCCTTAATAGACCTTGTTTCAACAACTACTAGGACGACCTCTCTTCTTATGGGCCTTCTCAACTGATTCGCCCAACTGATATTCGTAGGGTATCACAGCCAAGCTAGGCTTGAAGCGCGACTCCTCTATACTTCAACTATATTTGCACATAGGCAACACCCGTTGCCTCATCATGAGATCCAACATCAATCCCAACACCCTTCACGCCAACGTAATGCAGTTTATGCAAATCAGAATCCATCAACCCATACCAGGCCAGATAACTCTTGCCCATGAGAAGTCAGTGGCCCAGTCCCTTTTGAAACAAATCCAACCATCTTAGGAACCAGCCCTCTCTCAATCCCAGTTAACGTTAGTTAGAACCTAAGATTTCCTCGAAACTCTTGGTAGAACCTTGACAACCTTCAACCCAACCGCAGCCATGCATCCTAGTATAGTGACTTCGAAGACCGTTCAGCATCCATTACCTTCATTCGAGTCAACAAGCCGGCCGCTGAGCACCGGCATCAACGTTGTGCTCATACCCACACCAACATCCATATATGGCCGCCTGTAAAACATTCGTCATGCAACAATCCTGTTTTAGACACAACAACCACTCCACCTCCATCTCAACCTTCCTATAGCAGATGCGACCACCATGGTCGAAGAAGCCATAAGCTGAACAATGCTCGTGACACTTTTCATATTAAAGCTCCACCAGCACCGATAGATCTGGTGAAAATTCAAATCTTTGATGCTCTAAAATTAGTCAGCGATCTTACAATCGCGTCTTGACTCTCTACACCGACTCCTTTCGTTGCACCGTCACCGGATCAAACCAAACAAACTAACCTAAGGCTCATCCAATCGACATTAGCGTCTTCTTAATGTGCATTGCAATCTTCAAGCTGCGCACTATCACCCATACGTCGAGGAAATGTTGCGGCATAGTGCTAAGATCTGAAACGTCTTCATAATCTTCCAACAACAACAAGAAGTCGTTGTAGAACCACGTACAAACCCATAATGGAGATTATTTGGAATAAAAATTAGCAAAACTAATTTATTCCTTAGAGGCCCAAAAAATATGGGCTTAGGAGTTAAATTAGAGAAAATAAACAACATAAAATAAAAAAAGTGGATTGGGCCAAAGAATGAGACCATCGCCAAGCTCATTTGGTTGACCTTATACATCCCTTCTTGCTGCCGAAACACGTCGTGTTCCTCCGCGACCAGTCGTGTTCCTCCGCCATCACTAAGCACCACCAGTCGAGCTGTGTTCCTCCGCGACCCAAGACTTCAAAATCACACCGCCACAACACTCCGCACATATCCAAATCAACCTCGCCATCGTCGAGCATCGTACCCACCATACCTTTATTGAATCGTACCGTCGTCGTCGCCGAATCTAAGAAGCATAATGTGTCGCCGATAACAAGATGGAAACCATAAGCATGTCAAAGCCTCCTAGAGACTAGAACCTGCCTCACCTCGAGCCTAGTATCCCTAAATTAGATACCCGTCTGGCAGCATATCTATGATTCAGTGAGGCCGGAGACCAACACCGACATGGACACCGCCGAACGAGATGAATCAGCAAAACGGTGCCACCAGTTTTTGGGTGTGAGAACTCTCTTCTCCCCTATCGTAAAATCTGATTGACTGGCATTCAATTCATGAAGAGTAGTGACATGATTTCTAATGAACTTGCAAAATTTGTTTCGATTCTTCAAGTTAGCTAGCTCCTAGCTTTCCAATAATAGAGGGAAAGTAACTATTTCATCGTAATCACTAGATGCCAGAGGCCTTAACACTTATTACTTGTACTTGTCGTTGAGGCAAGACAAAGACTTGTTTAGATGTCCATTAGTCTATGTCGTCACATAGATTCTTGAATGATTATACCACATCTATGTCCTCATAGAGACATCCCCAATCCTTTCAATCATAATTAGGGTGAAAATCAGACTGGACATGCACTAGGAACTGTGACAATGAATAATTCAATATTCAATTATCTAATTAATCGTAAATTTATTTTTTATATTAACTTACTCACTTTTCTAGAAAAAAAAAACAAATAAACGATATTGATAACATTATCTACACATTAGGGTTTTACCCGTGCATATTTGCACGGAATCACGATTACGATCACCTAAGAATAAGCGTGAGCAGTTAAATAAGTTTACCGTATTATTTTGTCCTATCAGCCGGTAGGTTTTATGATTATTTATTTATTTAATTTGTTTTGATTTTAATTTTGATTTTTCTTTTATTATAATAGCCCTTGTTTTTATATGTGTTAGTTGGTTCATTAAAGATAATTATAAAAGTTTACAATTTGATGAAGCTTTTGAGAGTCTGGCTTTACAGTAGTAGCTAATTAGCTAAAAGATATGCAAACGTATGCGTTGAAGAAGACTAATCTGATCACAAATGTGGCTAGTATGTAATATCCAAGGGGGAAGATTGTATTCGGACAATAAAACCGAAAAAGTGAACGCATAAAAACCAAACCCCAAAAAAAAAAAAAAGACATCAGAAAACAAGACAAAGCGACAAGCATCGAAAAAAAAAAATTCAGAAATGTCAGCACGCCCAGTGGGACTCGAACCCACAATCGCTTGATTAGAAGTCAAGCGCCTTATCCATTAGGCCATGGGCGCCGGTTGGTAACGAAAGCTCCATTATAGGATATAACCGACTGTTTTCTCTTTTCAATGCATGTTTACCCCAAACGAAATAATGTACGTGTCCTTACTACTGTATTTCCTCCATTCTCGCATTCACTGATCCAAGTATGAAATACTCAGTTATGTTTTATGAACCAACAGTGCATATATATATATATATATAGCTAAATCAGACCCAATTGAAGCACAACCACATAAGTTAATTAAGGCCGTGAATTAATGCTAATTAACCATGAGATATTATCACT
The DNA here is from genome assembly GCF_000184155.1 of Fragaria vesca subsp. vesca. Taxonomy (NCBI): domain Eukaryota; kingdom Viridiplantae; phylum Streptophyta; class Magnoliopsida; order Rosales; family Rosaceae; genus Fragaria; species Fragaria vesca. Next base: position 10,694,540 of record NC_020496.1, read on the forward strand.
CTCCCTTCATTGCACCAAATTAAGCACATTAATTAGCAACCACATATGTATGTGCAAGTAAATAATTGAGCATTATTGATCGATGCAAACCCTAATTATGCAACCGTACGTCGATCTGCGTAAGCAACAGTAGTAGAGATTGGTCCGAGCTAGCTAGCTAGCTGCAAGATCGATTGAAGCATTATACCAACTAAATCAACCACATTATGCTAATTATTATCCAAATCGAGCTTATAGAGCTTATTGGCCAATTGATTAATTAGAAGTGAACTACCAGTGGGGCAATTCTGCAATTATGAGACAGATAATTAGATATCCAGTTCACTTGTATATATGTAAGTGTTAGAATGAATAATAATTCAATATATAATCTTCAATGTTGTGATCATCATGAATAATCCTGGGAACCTTGCTCCAATAACAAGAATTATATGCTAGTGGAAGAAGAGGGTCCAGTTCCCAGTTGTGCTAGCTCAACCATATATCTTTTAAGATTTAGAAAATTAGGGTTCAGAAACATTAACATTATGGGACTGGAAAGCTAACATGCTCGAAGACCCACCGCTCGATCACTCCAAATTTCCGGGTGCTGGGCACATAAAAAATCTCAGCACTCAAAGAGTTTGATTCTCATACTCAATTTTTTTAAGGAAAACTTGTAACTTACAGTTGGTGATCATACGTGTATATAATATATGATCCACCAAATGCAGATGGATCGGATCGGAGCGGAGCTTCATATGTATATATTTAGATTTGTTTTTCTCTTCTGGTGAAAAAACAGATGGATCTGTTACGGAGTGATGTTCTATCCGATCGATCGAGTTGGTATAGTGTACGAATCAAAACGTGTTGGTGGATGGTTGACATTGTGTAATTGAACCAATTGTTGCAGAGTCGTTTATATATTTCCATCAATATATAGCAACGTGTTTGTGCATGCGCAAGAATTAAACCTTTTAATTGACAAAAAGTATATATCCCCTTTTTTCTTTTTCATATGGATTAATTGTAGTATAGGAAAGTGTTAGGGTGCGTTTAACTAAAAAAAAAAAAGAATGGGAACGTTTACTAAAAAAAAGAATGGGAATATTCTCATTCCTTGTTAGTAAACGCATTTTATAGGAGAATACAATCAAAAACTCCAATTAGTTGAGTTTCAAGATGTTGTTGTATATGCAAAAGAGTAGATAACTCCCGATAGAGTTTAGGATATTGAAAGAGTAATTTTGTACAGGTAAGCCAGTTCCGGCAGTTCGATCATCTTGCCTCTAGTATACTTGTTATTGCACAAAATTTTTTATGATGCCAATTCGTTTAAGTGATCTTGTTAGCTAGGTACATTCTGTAAACGAGTACAATTATGCAGAGTTAGTCGACGAGACTCGAGTATCAGCTTAATATCGACCAGTTAACAATTATGCCCCCGCGATATAAATTGTAATCCTACTAGAATCGATCATACTATAGGAATAGAATAATTAATATCGATCGATCGAGTACCTACGAGTTCTTCTACGTACACTTGTACTACTTCCATCTTTAGGCCGTTGCCTCAATTGCCTCATGCATGGACTTGATTCACTAATTAACAAGATAGTTATGAATAATTAATTTTTACGGATATATCTCACTTAATTAGCCAAGCTAGCTAGAATTCTATCTTTCTAGGGAAAGTAGACCTTCTCTCTAAACTTTCTCTTGCTAGGAGCATCCGTTAAGAGTCGTCGGTGTGCTCGGACTTCTAGCTGCTCCATCCGCCTGTTCAGGGGCGGAGCTACAGTCCGGCCTGACGGGGTTCGGACCCCTGTCAGCTTTTCTACAGTTAAGATGATAGTAGGTAATCTTTAATCAACTAATGATATATAAAGGTGTGGTTTTACAATGAACCCCCCTCAGATCCTTTCAAAAACAAAGAAACCCATCGACCTCACGTTACAGAAACAATAAGAGAATGAAATCCTATCTATCCACATGATTATCATCATCTTTATAATAAAAAATAATATAAATAATGATAAATTTAGAAAAAAGTACTATAATATTGATTAGAAACTCAAAGTTAAAAGTAAAATTTAACAAGAATATTTTATATCATTAAGTGATTACTCTTATAATGAATTACAACGTTCTACTTTTACTTGCTGGGATCTGCAATCCCTACTTAAGTATCTCTATGTACAGATGACTATTTATAAGTGGTTCACAGCTAAATGAAAAATGAAAAATGTCTGAAAATTCTGAACTCAATGAATTTTATTTTTAATTGATTCTATTGATTAATAATTTTATATTGGTGTTATATTAATGTGTTTTCAATATTTAACTTATGATATAATAATTCAGTTATACGATCGAATAATCGGTATTTATTTTTATTTTTTTATAATGATCGGTACTCTATATATGAACCCCCCATAAGTTTAATTCCTGGCTCTGCCACTGATGGTGTTGTACATCCATTTGACGGCTTTGTCTGTCCTTCCAACAGGCCCATCAGATTCTCCGGCCGCAGAGTCTGTCTTTTTTCTTCTGATTTCATGTTTTCTTCTCCCCTCCTCCAGATCTGGCCTCATGCTTTCTCTATGCAAACCTCAAAATCAATCTATGCAGGTCTCATCGATCTTCCTTGCCTTCTGCTTCAGATGCATGACCTTGGGCTTCTCGAGGTGCATTCTCTATGTCGTTGTTCAATGCATTGCGATGCAAGTTGTGAAATGGAGGTGTACAGAGATCGAGTAGCGTCTCCTGTGCATGCACCGACACTTCTATCATTTTTACTTTTCTTGGTTCTTTGCACCGTTTCAGCATCGTTTATTCTGCTGGCTTTGTGGTAGTGAGTTTCATGGTGGATCTGAGGTCTGTGTTTGCGAGTGTTGGTACTATTCGACTTGGTTTGGTTGGTTTTTGGGCTTTCTGGAGTGGCTATTTTAGATTGGGATCAGTTTTGGCCATCGTAACAATCTTTCGTACATATGTGGTGGCAGTCTGCGGCGACGAAGGTGGGTGGCGGCTACTGTTGGTTTCTGCTATGCCTAGGTCATCTGTAGGGTTTGCTTATGAGTTGGGTTGTTTTTGATTTCTTTTGGTGTTGTTTTTGAGTCTGTGTTTTGTTTTCTAAATTTTTATTTGGTCTTGTAATTTACTAGCATGTTTAACTGTTTTGGGTTTCAATGAAATACTTATTTGTTCAAAAAAAATTTAAAAATAGCCAAGCTAGCTAGCTAGCATTGGCTTTTAATTTGGTAATTTGGTTGCCGACTAATAGTTGCATGGTCCTTCAAGAATATAGTCATGATCACTTGGATGACAACCTCGCTCTTGGTTATGCTAGTAGGTTACCAGCGAGCGTTTATCACGTACTGAAAAGACATATATTTAAGCTAATCGATCATTATGTGTATGTAATCCTTTTTCTCAATAATTTGATCGGAATTAGTGATGGTATTGGTATCCCGGCCAAATCGATCGAGTTTGGCTACTGTTGCTTGAGTAATTCGGCATTCACCCCCTTCGTTCTGGCTCCCTTTGTTCTAAATCCTCTTGGAAAGTGATAGACCTACTCCTTTGCATGCTATTATGCTAACTAGAAATGCAAGAACGCCATTATTGAATAGAAGCAGAAAGGCCAAATAAGAGCTAGGAAATTAAAATATATAAACAGATTCAAGAACAAGACCAGAGGGTAGAGTGTTCGATCTCTAGCTAATGTACACACAATATCCCCTAAAAAATTTAAACCTCGTGTAAAGTGTGCAAGAGCATATGTGGCATATTTTTAAACATTAATCAACGACTACTTAGGAATATCAAACATCAACTAGGCAAATTATAAGAGTGATTGATCGAAGATCTCTAAAATGCAATGAGAACAAACCAAGTAAGAAGTCCTTCTATAAATTAATAATATATAAGACCTATTAGTGATCGAGCTGTGACAGTACTAGTCCTACATATATACTTATATAGTGCATATATAATGGAAGAAGAACTTGGCCAACAAAGAGACAATAATCTAAGAAGAAGAAAAATAATGAATGTCTTTTTCCTTTGGCCCCCAACGACTTAATATCTCATTGTACCTCAATTTCTAATAATTCCTTCCTGTCCCCCTAAAGTAAACTATGAAATTGACAGATTAACTAGCTTCTTATATACTTCATAAGGCTGTCCAAAAAAAAAAAGACGAAGAAGAAAGGATCTAGCTAGCTTCTTAATTAATTAGGTTTATACTGTGTATGTGTAGTTGTGACTATTTCATCAATTAATCGCGTGGGTGTATAATTTACTTGTCCTTGTTTAAGAAACTACCTAGTCTAAAAGTATGCGTACGTACGTGGGTGGTTAAAGTCATTTGTATTATGTTTAGGTTAAGTTAATAGTTGTGTGATTCCAAAAAAAAAAGAAGAAAAAAAGTTAATAGTTGTGTACGTGATAGTTAGAGATGAAAATTTTAAAACTCTAAGACCTTAATTAGGAGGAAGAGACTTACCTGGCCAGCCATGATCAGGTATTTCTGACAATAACCAATCAAAAATAAACAAGTGCCTATTTAGAAAATTTTGCTTGTAATTTGGAAGACATTGAGGGGGCTATATTTGTTTAATCAATCATTTAGATGAACTAAGTATCAGTGTCTCATTTGTTGTGGTTAGCCTTAACTATGGCTAACCATATATACATGCGGCAAGGTAAGTTATTTCCTAATTAGAAATAGTGATCCAACATTAATTTGTAGATCGATACTCGATCTGATCTACGAGCATCTGCATGTGTCTTTGAATAGAGTGTGGTTATTGAGACCTTTAAATTTGCTCACTTGACCTCACTCTATTATGAATTATTAAATGACATAGTTATCCTCTTACACAATGACTATTAAGGACATTATTGATTAAACAAAAAGTAATAATACATTTATTCTCTCTAAATTTCTAATTTAATAATAATGCCATAATTGATTGCATTTTATTTTTTTCCTTATTGATTTTTATTTTCTAGTTTTACCACATATTTATTAAAGTATTTATATATTTATATTATCATACATGCCACATGCATATACAAAGTGAAAATTTTTTACAAAAATTATGATCTAGCAATTATTAAAAAAAAAAAAGTAATAATAATATTTTACAATTATGATATATCAATTATTAAA
>NC_020496.1:10699720-10727883 GCF_000184155.1 Fragaria vesca subsp. vesca
AAGAGAACAGTATTCTTCATGATTCGAATTAACTTTTCTAAAAATTGATGTCATTGAAAATTATTTCTTACAATTTGATCAAAAAATGAATGTCTAGTGACATTTTATGCAAAATAAAAAAATACAAAAAACAAAGAAAATTAAGAAATCAAGGTCGGGAATGGAGGTTTGCGTTAAAAAGAAAAAAATTAAAGAATTGAAGTCGGGAATGGATGTTCGCATGCAAAAAGGAAAAAAAAAAGAATTTGGAGATATACTGAGTGAATAAGAGGTGTAATGAGTAATGTATTAATATATATATGAATTACATAAACAATGCTATTTTAGGAATTTGAAAGGAGGTGTAATGAGAAAATGCTTGTATTTAAAAGTAAAATGGAGGTGTAGAGAGAATAAGAGGTATACTGAGCAAATTTGGAGGTCTCAATAGCCGCACTCCTTTGAATAATACTCTCGACTTATTCAAGGTTATGTGATTAGTTTGGTGAAGATGCATAAGAAGCTTACTCAAAACTGCAGTATATTTTGAATAATCATCATTTGACATTGACACATTGTTATCATAGGATTCCAACTTTTAAACTAGCTAGCTAGTCTTCTACTTTTATATCATTGAAAATTTGAAATTGTCTTCTACAATGATCCTGAAAATGTAATCACCATCTGTATATGGTTCTTATTGTTTCATTTTCTCCTAGAAAACAATGTCCATTTGGAATCCAATAAGAGAGGGAGACGTATCTTCTGGCTCCCCAAAAGAAATTGTTGGGTGATGTTGAAATGTTTGTCTTCGTATTTCATATGAAGAGTCAGGGCCAGAAAATTAGAGCCATGGCTTCATTGGAATCTTTGCAACGGTACATAAATTTGTAGCCACCACTTCCAAGCGCTTCCAACGGTACATTTCATTTTTTCTCCAACAAAGACAAGAGTCACTTCGGCCAATATAATTGCCTGATAAATAGTGTCTCGTAAGAAATTGAGACTGAATAGTATGCCTCTTTTTGTGCAGTGTCTTTTAATTTTAGATATGTAGATGCGCTTTTACATTAGACAATTTAAGATCAAAATATGAACGATTCAAGACGTTGGAGCAGTTAATTTAAATTGATCACATAAAGCTCGTAACTATGTCTCTCTATATATATATATATATATATATATTAGACAATCATTCTATATCTCATACGATCATTGTGAAGACGACTGTTTAGATTCACTGCTTAAATCACAAAATATAAGTCACGGATAATTAGATGAGTATTTTGAACAATTAGCATACGTATCGTTGAAATGTCATTGTACAACTCAGACTAGTCCATGATTCCATGAAGATGGCTTACCCACTCATGCAAGACTACGTTTAGGCATAATTTTTATTGATCGGTTGTAGTAAATAAAGGAAAGTGTGCCACATACAATTCTATAAGGAGCACAAGAGTCCATTCAGTAATAGAGTACGTTAGCTCATATCCTTGTCAATCAATGTGAGAGTTAGATTTGATTTGTAATCGCTTCCGTCGTGACGATTGTAATCGTTAATTCCTTCAATAAAGTTATTATTTCAAAAAAAAGATAAAAAGAGATTATCTTATTGATCGATGATCGACGGCGATAATTAACATGATTAGAGCCTATCAATTATAAATGTGACTAATTATGACGACCATTACATAAATAATGACTCGTCGGAGTTACGGTAACTTGGTGTGGCAGAATATCCCGCATAAAAGTGCTAAAATCCCAGAATCTCTTACATTTTGAGACAAAAACCTTTAATATATGGCATTATATATATGCACATAAAATGGGGTGGGATATACTGTGGTGCTACCAGTACAAAGTTTGGTGAACTCTTTAAGAGCTATCTGGACAACGAAATACAATTCCAGACACACTGGAAGAAAATTGTCCGCATCATACAAAAGGCAAACATAAATACTAGTTGTGTGGATTAATTATATAACAGTGATAGTTTCGACTGCAGACCAGTTAGCAAAAGGAGCAAGACAAACCAAGAAACTTGCAAAACTGTAAAACAGAAGAAGAAGAAAAAAAATGACACAGACACAGATCGACACACACTGATTGATGAAGATTTCAAGTAATCATTTGAATATCCCAAGACACTAGATCTTCTTCGAAGTGATCGAGCCCCATCAATGGCGGATGATCATACAGCCAACCTATGTCCACCGTGTCGTTCACCAATATGAACTCGCTTCTTGACTCGCCTGAGTTGAAGCTGTCTTCTATGTTGGGTAGCTCCACAATCTCGCCTAGCTCATCCTCTCCCGATTCCAAACCCTCTGATGAGGAAGAGGATGAGGATGTGGACGACGACGATGTTGTGGTGGTGGAATCCAGATGAACCATGGCTGCTGCTTTAGCCGCGGCAGCTTGAATGTCCGGAGGTTGGAGTGACTCCGGACGAGGCAGCAACTCGGCCAGTTCTGGAAAGTTCAGAATGGCCGAGTTGCCCTTAATACTCAGCGCGGCCACGTCGTGGGCACGGGCTGCCATTTCCGGTGTGGAAAATGTGCCTAGCCAGATACGTGACTTCTTGCGGGGCTCGCGAATTTCCGACACCCATTTGCCCCAGTTGCGCATTCGAACTCCTCTGTAAACCGGGTGTTTGCTGTTGTTGTTATTATCTGTAGGCTCTCTTGCTCTTTTAAGCGAGGTCTTCTGCTGAAGTGAGCTTGAGTCACCTTTCTGACTTGTTTTGGGATTCTTGGTAGTGTTGGAAGGTGACTTGGGATGAGTAGCAGTCTGCAACAACCCAGATAAACATGGTGAAGAGGCTACTGAACAGAGAGATGATGAGTTGCTCGTGGTAGTGCTTTCAGCTTCTGAATTATTTGGTTCTGCTGCCATGACACTGAATTGAATGCGATGACACTATGCAACTTGTACCTTCTTCTTTATAGAGAGAGCGAGAGAGATGAATGAGGAGGGAGAGTAATGTGAGGGGGTTTTGTAGGAAGTTAGAGAAGGAATGGCATTATACGCTCCTCACGTTGACCCTTAACCTACCGCTGATTTTTGTGACCTATAGTTATAAGTTATAACTAGTTGGGTTAGGCTGTCACACAAGCATAGTTATCACCTAATTTCTAAACAAAATTAAGGCTTGTAGAACTATGCAATTATTTTACGTCATATGTTTTGATTTTACAAATCGAAGACCTCGTATCATTCTTATCTACACCACTTTGAGCTGGCCATCTCCTAAAAAATGACCAAATTCACACAAACTTTAACTCATTCACAAGTATGGAATTGTTTTCAATTCAAGACAAGACACTAGAAAAGTAGACATACTCGAAGACCAAGAGAGTAAAGAAGTTTGGGAAATATGAGAGGGATAAGTGGAAGACGAAGAAGAATAATAGGGTTTGGAATGGGTCCTCGTGTAGTACAAATGGAGGGTCCCAAATGCCCAAAACCCACCATAGTAGTACCAACTTTCCTCTCAACGTTTAAATTTTTAATTTTTGTTCGAAGCTCATTAGTCCACGTCTCTCACTCTCCCGGTCTCCTTTTCCTTTTGTCCGTTTAAGGGTCCGTTGTCTCTTGTCCGTTGCGTTGTTGAAATCAAAACCCGTTCCCACTAAAAATAATAGGTTTGGTAACATTAAAATGTGATGATGTATTGGTATGCCTCATCACCCATAAACATAGACAAACACATATTGGCCGCTTCCTTTGTTTCTTTTCTTGTGTTCTATGTGTTTTCCTTTTATCAGCTAAAACTCGTACACTCTAGTCCTTACAAGCTACATGTGCTTTGAACATTAATGTATACGAATCCATGTTTAGAGTAATAGACTTTTAAGGTAATCAAAGACTTTCATTGAATAGTAAATATTACTTGTCTAAATTTATTGGACTGGAAATTCTTTTTTTAGTGCAACATGATGGTATGAATTTGGATGGTTTGAGAATCTATAATTCATGTGCGTTTGAATTTTTATTTTTACTTCTCACCTTCAACTCGAAACTCACAAACATTGAGCGATTTCAACGTTGGTGAGGCTACACTACCACTAACAACACCTATCTAAAATCATCATCAAAATCCATTGAACAGGAAGGTGACAAGAAACCATCAAATTAAATCCCACCATAAATAGAGTAATATAATATGTTGATCTAGATCGAGCGCCGTCAATAAACACATATACGTACTATGTGCTAGGCACATGGACAGACAAGACCCTAGTATACAATGTCGATTTAAAGCTGAGCGCAAACATTTTATTTCGGCAGCAAGAAAATGTTGAATATTGACGTTATGCGTGACTCATGAATCATCATTGTACCGATATTGTCCAAACTTAATCATATTTAAGGTTTTAATTACAAAATACCTTGGTCAATACTGATTCATTTCTTCTCCATGCATTCCATTTTCATTTCATGTAAGTAAAAGACCATAAACGTTATTTCAAGAAGAATTTAGAAAAAAATTGATAAAATTTGTAAAATAGACTGTTGGAGTAAGAGGAAAAATGTCTTGAATATAATTAAAGTTTAAAGAAAGCTGTTAAAAATGCTCTAAACATGTAGTTGGTAAGTCTCTACTAAACTAGAAAGAATGAAAACATATAACCAACTCTCTTCTTTTATTTCACAAACAATGCTAGTTAAATCATAAAACTGAGTCCAATTAATAGATTCTTTTCCCTGGTCAAGTTCATCGATCCAAATTAAACATCATATTCATATTATTAAATCAAATGGACTCAACAAGAATGAATATATATATATATATATATATATATATTTAGGGGAAAATATAGAGTGAAAAAGGCTAGGACACGTATATTTATATATTACACGTGCCTCATCGGTCCAATAAGGACCATAGCACGAGGACTACTACTGCTATCACATATGCCATATATCGGTTGGTAGCTAGAAATTAAAACAACTAATTTAAGAGATTTGACATTTTAAAGGGCCAGAATTTATTCTAAAGTTTTGACAACTGCAAAGAAAAAGTATTTTATAATTCGTCATCATCCTCACGATCATGCAAGCTGAAAATTATTTATGAATTATGATCATTTTTTGTGATGAAGTATTCTGATATGAAAACGACCTCGAGCTAGCTAGCTTGAGATGTTTACGGATGTTGCTAGCTAGGGTTTGGTTATACCATTGGCTTAAGTAGCAATTGGTGTAAAAGAAAGATAGAACATTCTAATGATCGAGGTGCTTTTCATCTCTTCCATAGGAAAAGCAATCTGAATTAAAGAAATGATTCCAAGTGGAGTTTTTTTTTTTTAATGCTAAAAGACTAAGTTACATAGAAAAATTCATACAACAACCCGTTCTAAAGAGGTCAAAGCTCATAACATGAACTCTACAATATTTTCTAATTACATGGTCTTACAAATATCATATTTTGTTAGTACGGCAAAGTTGAATTGGTCATTTCTCCACCTAATGCTGTAAGTTTTAGTTCCTGTATAGATTCTTTGAAATTGAATGTTGTTGTTACTTGTCAAGAGGACATGTCGAGAACCATATGAAGAAAAATTCGATCATATTTGGTATCAAAATGTTAAAAAGATATTAACAAGTGTGGACTGTTTTGTGGAAACGACTCAAACGAACAAAGGAAATGGATGACCATGCCAGTCTAGCTAGGACTCAGGAGGACATGTCGAGAATCATATATGTATTTGGATTTTGGAGGAGACAGGAGGAGCAAATGCAAATTACTTAGAAAGAAGCTCTCATGGCCATGCCCACTTGATTAATTATGGGCCAAGTTGTTTTGGTTCCCCAACCTCAATGATCACTAAGTTATGGACCATTAAGTACGTTCCTAATTGATTACCAAACCTATGACAAAGATAGTAGAGAGAATTAAGTTCCTGGGGTTTCAGTGATAGACTGATAAGCATTCAGGAATCAGGCAAGTGGCAACGGCAACGGATCGATGGGTCAAAGTTTCATAAGTAAGTTCCAGCACCATTAATATATAACACAGCTAGTTAATTAGCTAGATTATTATTCCCAATCTGATGAACTCGATGTTAGGCAAACGCAAGAACATATTAACCATATGCATGACAAGATCATGCATCGATGCCCGGAAATGGCAATATATATGAATCATGGCAGGTAGCTATCGATTCGGCCTCGAGGTCAAAACCACCGACGCCGGCCATAACTAGAGATGGAATAACAAACTTCTGAGACTTTAGTAATCCCTCAACCCACGTACTCTGGCATGTCTTTCGATCTCTAGATAGCTAGCTAGCTGTGTAAACCCAGGTTTCATTTTGGCATGGCATCGTAAGCTTCAACCTAAGTAAATCACCCAAAATGCCTTCCTAATAATTAAGTAAAACAAAATGGCTTCATAAGATTAGAAAGTAAACAAATTGGTTTATTTGAACGCTTGTAATATAAACAAGAGAAATGTTGTAATTATAATAATTAAATTAAAATAATTGTTAGAGTATGAAGATTTCACATACATCATAAAGCCGTCTGGCACAACAAGCTATATATTAAGCGGTGCATGGAAAGAAATTTAGATCGGTGTGGTAGCCCAAGCTAGCTTTACCTAGATACGAGTGTTTTTTCGGTTAGCAAAGAATATATATATATATACATATATATATATATATATATATTAATTTTTTTTTTAAAAAAAAAATTAATAAATAGAGGATTAGGCGATATTAATTAGCTCCTCTGTAAAGACAGATTTGGGGCGACAAACGCCCTCTCACAATCGTGAAAGAAAAAGGGCCATCATATACGAGTGTTTTTCGTTAGCAAAGAATTTATTTTGTGTGGATTTGAAGAAGATGTGTGCAAGGTTTTGGTGGGGGTGTACATTATACAAGCGTAAAATTCATCGTAAGACTTGGAATGCTTTGTAATCCAAAAGAAAAGTTTTATGTTTTCGCAATTTGGCCAATTACAATTTTGTGGAATTTTCTTAGGTACCTATATGTATGTTGTACCCATATTTAAAAACATAACAACAAAATTTGTTGTTATTGTGGTAAAAAGAGTAAATATTTAGATAATTTTGTTTCTGATATTGGTAATTACTCAACTTATGATATTTTACAAGATTATGAACAAATTGTTGTCCATGTAGTAATTTAGTTTTTTTTTTTTGTAGAATATGTAGTAATTTGGTTCAGTTATATGTAAATGTGTAAAAAAATGTGGTAACTTTGTTGTCAGTGTTGTAAATTTTACTCAGTTAAATTGTATTTTTTGTTCAGTAATTAGTAGTAAATGGGTGTATGATACACCCCAGTACCATGTACATACAACCCCTAATTCTGCAAAGCCAGCAAAACTGGCTTGGCAATTTTTATTTATTTTTTGTTCTTTCTTCACTCATTAATTCTCGCTTATATAAAATGAGATACTTCCCGGATGGTTCTTTTGGGAGGCACAACCACATATGTAAGTCTCCCTCCATTTCGTGGAGGAACAATTTTTTTACTACAGAATCAATAAACGAGAGTTATTTTTGGCAGGTGGGAGATGGTACCAACATTAGTACGTTTTCAGATAATTGGGTTTCTGCAGTGCCTGACAGGAAGACATGGTGTCAGAGAGAGCTGTGGGGGAGGTGCAGACTGTTAGTAATCTGATATTAGACGCTGGAGTTTGGAATGTGGCTTTGATCTTTTCGATCGATGGAAGAGGCTGCATGCTTTGATCACCACAATACCATCAGAAGAGTTGCAGACAGGTTGAGTTGGACATTGTCCAAAGATGGTAAGTTTTTCTAGTTAAGATTGCTTATCGATATTCTTTTGCTCATTCATGAAGCTATATTTCGTTCGTGTTGCCTATCGGAAGCTTGCTTTGGAAGTATGTACGGAAAGCCTCAATACTAAACAAGGCTAAAGTTCATATCTAGATGAGTGTGTCTGTATATATATTGCCATCTCTTAACAGTCTTGCGTCCAAAAAGATGCTATTAAAAAGAAAAATTGGATGAATTGAAAAAAAATACAATAAGTTTTGTAATTGGACGAATTGAAAAGGAAAAACTTGATGAGTCAGTATTATCTCATCAAGTCTTAACACAAGCTTACTATAAATTAGAAAGGTTTGTGTACATATTTGTATGACATACATATTGTGTATGTGTCCAACTACATAGCATATAAAGACTTTTGAGTGAGCAAATGATCATATTACATAATCAATTGATAGATCCTTCAATGAATTCTAATCACACATTTTAGTAAATACATGACATACAAATATGTATACTAGAATTTTCCAAATTAGAAAAGTTAGCCGCTCTCGTCTAAGGTTTCTCTTTAGACTTCAATTCTACTTTGCACCTTCTCCTCCCTCATTCTCACTATGTCGAACGAGGTTATTAACCGTTTTGCTACCGCTCTCACCATCGGAGGAGGCGCCAATCCCCCATATCGGGCATTGCTAGGGTGGCGGCTACCCTGACTTATCATTTTTACAGGCGGCTCCTAACCCTAAAGCGGTGGATCCCGGAATCCAGAGTTGTCATCGGCATTCAGACATTGGTTTGGGACTCCCATAACTGGTTGCAAATGAGGGCCATGGCAGATCGGTTCATCCTAAGGTTCACTAAGGCGGAGGAGCGGAAGTACGTGCTTAATAGTGGTCCCTGATTTTTTGGCCAGTCACTGTTCATTGTTGCACCTTATGATGGCCTAAGCAATGTTACACAGGTTTCGATCCCCTCATTTTCTAGTCTGGGTTGGATTTTGGGGCTACCTCAAATTCTAATGACGAATGAAGCCGGCGTGAAGATTGGGGCTACCCTAGGTAACTAGAACAAGTCAACAAGTTGGGCATCAAAAGAGGAATTAGGGCAAAGGTGAGGGTGTTAGATAATCTGGGAGACCCGACTCTAGAGCTTTTTCATCTGTACCATATGAGTTTAGATTCGCTAAGCATGTAGTGGCGTTTCAATTCAAGTACAGCCGCACTGTCGGCTTTTGCATGTGTGGTGGGTGTCCATCATTCTCACCTCGCTCATTGAGATTGAATAACTAAAAATGCCATTTGGGTATGGCGGTGCAGTTAGGGGATTACCAAACCCTAATCTTAGGTCTTCCGGAGTAAAGCACCTGGTCCTCAAAATGATAACCCTAATGGTAACCCCTTTTGCTATGCTAACTTTTGTGAATCTTTTTGCTTTGACATGCACTTGGTAGAATATTACGATTCGACGCCCCTCCTTTCTTTCTCCATTCCCGACATTTCTTTGATGAAGTTAGCCTCTAAACTGGCTCGATTTCGAACACCACTGATGGTCCCTGTGGCCAATTCTGCCCCGGTTGTTATCAAGGCGGCACTAGAGGGGACTAACACGACTTTGACCATCTGTGGTCAAAAGTGGAGGCCTGACATGAAGCTAACTACTTTAGGGAAACGAGGGCGGGGGGGGGGGGGGGGGTAGGGAATGAGCATGTTGGTTCCATCAGAGCTCTTTTTCGCCCTTGAAATGGCATTCGCACACTCTGATGGTTCCATCACTGTAAATCTGGGGAAAAAAAGGAAGGTGGGACGTCCTCGTGGCTCCAAAAATAAGAAGAAGATGGATGAAGTTCACCCCTAGAAATTGGCAACCAAATCAGGTGGGCTTCAAAAGGCCAAGAAGAGGAAATTCGAAGCAAGGAAGATGAGGCTGTTGGGTGAGTCAAGTGGCTTGGTCTTGGAGGAAGTCAGTCCGTCTTCAGCGGCAAGTTTTCTTAGGGAAACCTCCTCTGTGTAGGGTGGTTCAGGTGTAGGCAAAAATAAGTAGGTTTTTTACCTACATGTCATTGGTTACTAGCTGGGTTTATTTCTATGGTTGGCAACATAGGAAATTGCTTAAGGTCTTAGGTTCTTAAGGAGTTTTTGTATGGTTCTTTTCTAACGTAACATGCGAAGGTGAATCGTGTATTCGTGTTTATGTAGTTTTTCTTACTATCATCAATGTGTTGGCATGACGTCCACATTTCAAAAAAAACTTTTGATAAATCATTTTAAAGACCATGAAATCATTTTATGTAGTTTTTCTTACTATCATCAATATGTTGGCATGACGTCCACATTCAAAAAAACTTTTGATAAATCATTTTCAAAGACCATGAAATCATTTTATGTAGTTTTTCTTACTATCATCAATATGTTGGCATGACGTCCACATTTCAAAAAAAACTTTTGATAAATCATTTTAAAAGACCACGAAAGAAGTTAATCAAAGTTACATGTGACAATGGATTAAGATCAAGGAAACAAATTATGTTTGTGAGTTTGTTCACCTAATTTAATCTGAAATAACCAAATTAAATTAAAGTCTTCAACTCCATAGCATAGTAGCTCATCTCTCCCTCAAAACGGTTTTTCTTGGAAGCATTGAAAGTGGTCAATATCAGTTGCCTAACTACTTCCATAGTTGTTGGCCATGATGATCGATTTGGTGAGCATCCTCAAATGGATTTCTATTTCCCATCCATAGTCTATCTAAATGAAAAAAAATAGCTCCAATATGACATCTTGAAAAATTGTATACAAGATTTGATTCCGATCGATCACAATTCAATCTTGGTTAAAACCATTTTGATTTTGAGTCTTTTACCATATGAGGCTGTTTATGAATTACCAATTCTCATTAGGTAGCTTCAATTAAAACTTTAAAGCCAATTTTGTTCTTGCTTGAAGTGCCATTCAATATTTTAGAAAAAGGGAATAATAAGCAAAGATATCGACCAGTGTGCTCTCCACGTCCTGGTTTGCTTCATTGCCTTTTTGAAGACTCATGCAGTTGACTAGTTGAGGCTCTTATAAAATCTTCATCAAATCCCTTTAAAAATAGTAACATACAGATGATTTCAGGGGGAAATACCCTTTCGATGGATTTAGTTGATCCCAAAAATTTGGCCTACTAATAAGGTCGACGACTCGACGAGACTTTAAAGGGAGTGGGTTTGTTGGTATGACACTATGAGAGGATCACCAACTTCATTTTCCTCTATATCTGGTTCCATCTTCTTTACACTCTTACCAACAATTTGATGCAAAGATGTAAATAAGAAGGGGACTTCTAGTCAAATTAGAGATCATCAAAAGTAAATTCATCATTTATTGGTATACTAAACTACATAACGTAAATGAGACATTTAATTTATATTCATATAAAAGCGCAATAAAAACTTGTTTTTTCTCTTATAATTTTTGATATCATCATGTTTAACCAATATTAAATTAATAATATATTATCAACAAGAGGGCCATTTGACATTTCAAGTAAAAAAAAGAAGCTCTACTCCATGGTCTAAGCTCCAAACCAATAGTAATCTGAGATTTTATAAAAAAACCTTTCTAAATTAAATAAAAAAAAGTAACAAAAAATATTCATGAAAACGACGGCATTTGGTCCCTGTCAGCCAGGGATATAAAAGCACAGAAGCTCAGGAGGTGAAATACAGAAACAGAAAAAAGATAAAAAGTTGAGGCTTTGGCTTTGTTTTCTTGAGATGATTAAGCTTCCAATTCGGAGAACGACGGAAATGGATGGCGCCGGAGAGTATCACATGGGCCCCGACGAGTCGTACCGGTCTCTGCCGTCGGTTTACTTGGCCTTCTTGACAATCTGGTTCATCTCCGCTTGCTCTTGGACCTTCAACACCTACAAAAACCGCCACCTCCAGGTCTTAAATGTCTGGGTTTCTGAATTTGAACATGGCAGTGTTTAATGTGACTTGTAGGAGGAAAAGTTTGAAGCTTTTTGAGTATATATGCTCTGTTTTGCATTGTATAGGATCATCAATCTGGGTTTGTTTACTTATATCTGTGGTTTAATTTATTTGAAATTTTTTGTATAGGATAAAGGGTATTGGTGTTAATTCTCTCTGTTCTGTTTAGTTGGAAATTATAGTGTAGAATCATTGAGAGGAGATGATATGTCATATGTGTAATACTGAAAATTTCTGTCATTTTTTCTTCTAATGTGAATGAAAATCATATCTCACCTAAAAAGAGACTTGTTTTTTCAATGAATATGTTAACTTTTCATGAATTTGGAGTCTTTATATCTAGTGTGCAAAAGGCGCTTCATTTCTGTGTTAATATTCTGATTAATATTTCTTTATGGGGTTTTGATGTGATTACTGATTTGCCATTGCTGTGGTTTTCTTTGTTGTTGAACTAGAGCAGACGAATAATTTGCAGTGGACGCTCGCATCTGTACCATTAATTAAAGCCTTGCAACTCACATTATCTTTCCTCTTCTGGTATGTTCTTGTTCTTTCTGGGAAATAAAGTCTACATGCTATTGATTTTGCAAAAGGGGAAAATGATAATGAACACAAAAATGTATTTATTTAAATTTTTTTGTTTTCTCTTTATGAAGAACCCTTCTCCATTTAAGGCTTTGCATGGAAAAAATGTCTACTTAGAAACAGCTCCTGGGGTGGTTTTTTACTTTTTTATGCTCTTTTAGATATTCTGTGGCTCAATAAAGTATCGTGTGCAGAAGTCATATCAGGCGATAGGATTTACATCTATTAAAGTATTAATTGACAAGATATTGCGTAGTCAAAACTTCCTTGTCATGATTGTTCTTAAACATACTAAATCGTGATGTTTCACTTTTGTAGGTATTCATGCTTTCATCTACAGATATGCTCTTTGTGGATGTCATTTGGGGTGTATGTAACTGGAGTGATATTTCAAACAGCTTCTTTTGTGTCTTTCTTACTCATATCTCATGGTTACTGCATCATGTGCGAGCGTCTTTCAATCACTGAGCGGCGTACTACTGCTTCCCTTGGCTGTGTGTTTTACTTGACTCTAGTTGGATACAGGGCTTCTGTACCTTATTTTTCAGTGAGTTTCATTGACTAACTAACGCATTACACTGGTACATAGGATGGTACTGTTTATTGTCTTAATTGTTTTTCAATGTGTATTAGCTGCTAATTTGTTACTCTCATGATCCAGGTCCTGCTGTTACTTAATTATGTTATCTCATTCTACGTGATATTCCATCATATATCTCAAAATCTGTTAGTGTTGCGGGAACAGTTAAGTTTCATAGATAATGAGGATGTGCATGCAATGCATGATGCAGTCTATACAAAGTACGTCATGTTCAAGTATGTACACATTTCGACATGCGGATTCCCATTTACTTGCTGGTTCTATGATATTTCTAACTTATCAAGAGATCATTACAATATCGACTCATTTTTCTGTATGCATGTGTGATACAGAAAATTTCAAGGTGCAATGCAGATAGTAGCCATGGCAGAGACTATGGTATGATATCATGACTTTAGTAACTATAATTATATATACAAATAAAAATGTGCACAGACAATAGACAAGACAACTAACATTCTAGTTTCCAGATATACATTAACATGGATGACTCTTCAGAAAATTACTGGATTCGATTGTTAGTTCGAGAATGGGCACAGTTCTGCATCTTTGTTTACATAGGGTATGTCTACTTTCTAGTTCTTTAAATCTGTATTTCATGAGAACAATGTGGTTCTGTATTCAGTTTCTAACAGCTAAGTTCGGCATTCAAGAAATTTCTTCCGCTGTTCACCTCCATGCAGCGCTTTGATGTTGCAACCTTATGACTACCTCTTGCAGGTGGACTTTTAGGTCAAGGGACCTGGCACCACGTTTCTCAGTCATGCCAACTTTGAAATCTAAAGGAGAACTAGCAGTAGCTCCTGTCTATAGCATTGTAAGTTCTTTTCCCGTCGTACTTGGATAAACTGAGAGAATCCATATCTGAATTCATTTTACTCCCGTGGTGCAGAAATTATAACCCAATGATGAAGGATTTAGAAAGTTCAAGTAGATTTTTCATATTTCTTCTGGTTCTCTTTGTGATAGTCCCAAATTTTGTCACTACAGGAAATGGATGCAGAAACTTTCAAAGATTTTACTCGGCATGAATGGCACATTGGTGTGGTAAGCAATAAGAACATGAACTAATATCAACCTTTTCTTTATATAATTGTTTCTGCATCTTAAGACTATTTCTCAATCAACTTGCTGTAAGTTCTTATAAAGGCCTTGTTAGGTTTGAAACCTGAATGTATTCCTCTCTTAATCTTGTTTGTATACAAACTATGTGTGTTATGTGTGTGTGTGTGTTTATCGTAAATAATTTAACAAGGTGTCTGACTGTGAACTGATACAGCCCACTTTGAAATCTTCTGATGAGAGCTCAAAGGATTCTGTCTTGGTCATAATTCAGCATCCTCGCGCATTTACATTGACTAAAGCTGGAGCTGGAAAATCTTCTCAAAGCCAAGCTTAGACAGTTTAGCACTTACACTAAAAGTTGCAGCAGCTTCACTTCATAATGCATGCAAACATTGAAGCAATTAATCACTTGCAAGTTTTTCAAACATTCTTTGGCGGCTAGCTATTTTTTCAGTGAGGCAAGCCACCAGCGTTTTCCTTCAAATTTCAAGTCGCAGGCAATATGCAAGGACTTGTGAATTGTAAAATGTTCAGTCACTTGGGTCAGCAGCTCATACATACTTGTAAGTACATACAATCAATCAATCAAATTGTATAAATCAGCCATAAAATTAGAGAAACAACTGTATCTTCTTTGCCCTTTGTTAATGTTAGTGTACCATTACCATTCGTCATTCATCCTTGAAATGTAAATTTGAGATTGAAGACAAGAATCAAATTTTCTTCATTAGGACCCCTTTTCTGTTACGTGTTAACGTTACTTCCAAGAAGGACTGTGTCTCTAGGAGCTGTGACCTTGATCAAGTTGATTATGAGTGTATAGAATGTTATTTAGATGCTCGACTGGATGAAGAATTAGATGGGTGGAAGAAGATATCATCCTCAGAAAACACAAAAGAAAAAGAACCAGACAAACATAGAATATCTTATAAAGCAAAGCCCCTAAAAGCAAAAAATGAAAGAGAAATAAGGACCCCGAATCGAAATATGTTTCAGGCTAGAGCCTCTCAGTTACAGTTGAAGCCCTTCTTCTTCGTCTTCGGCTATTTGAAACACAGACTAAAAAACACAGAGAGAGAACTGGCGATGAAAAACCCATCTCGGATCGTGTAAAATCCATCCAGTTCTATCACCAATACCTTTCTACAATGAGTGCAGGTACTTCCCCTGATCTTTCCAGTTTAATGGCTTCACTTTGCGTTTTATGAGATGAAAAATATTTTCCTTGTGTTCTGGGATATTGTTATGTATTGGCTACTACTGAAAGATATGAAATTTTGATGTAAAGATACGATCTTGATTGCGTAAGTTGAGCAAGTACTGATTTCCATCAGACCATCATGAATTTGATACGGAGGAAAGTTTGTGTTTTTATTTGAACTGAAAGAATGCTGATGAAAGAAACTCCTGCTATGCTACAATTCCTAAGTTATACTAAAAAAAATGGTCTGGAAATTTATACTGCCGTCATTTTCTTTGGCCATAAACCATTGTTAAGGCACTTCTCAATACCAGTGCTAGTTCCATGATTTGATACCTATTGGGTTTGTGGAGATACTTCTCCTGCTATGTTTAGATTGGCATTTTTCCTAGGCATGATGTTTTTATATAAAGAGGCATGAAAGTTCCGTGGTCAGGCATGAACATGACATAGATAAGTATGTGTGTCTCAGTTTTCTTAAGAATGTTGCTCTGTTTTGTAGGGGGTGCCTTTGGTGGTAATAGGGGAGTCAGCCCAGTTCCTCCAGAGAAAGGTGTCTTCCCTTTGGATCATATGCATTTGTGTGACCAGGTAATGGTTTTATTCCATTATTGAATAAATTTGTTTTCTTCAAGTTCCTCAAAGTTGTATATGCTAGAGTGGGTTTGCCGTACTGGTTTACTGTGAAATTCCTCACTGATGTTGGTTTATTGAATGCTCAGGCGAAAAAGGAATACCTCAATTGTCTGAAGACTTCGGGCCACCAATCTGAAAAGTGTAGACACTTCTCAAAATTGTACCTAGAGTGCCGCATGGAAAAGTGAGTTTGTTGGTTTCTGTAAAACACTCTATGCTTATGTTTCTAGTTTCTATAATGTTTAGTAGGCGTACTTTTATTTAGAGTTTGTTAACATTGGGACATGGGTATATTCTTCTAAAATTAACAAACTTAACTACAAATGACTCTGAAAAGGCTCATTGCTTATACAGGTGAAGTTTAGCCATATGCTGTTCGGAAAAAATAGTCTAAGTTGTAACTTCCTATGACATATTTCAATGCTTGTGTTCTCTGAGAGATATTGTATTTGCTTGCTTAAAACTTAAGAAGCTTGTCATGTCATCTCTCTTGCTTCTGGTGGTTTTAGCTTTGCGGCACAATGCTGTTATAGGTTTGTGTATGAAACTATGAATTTCAAATCAACAACATTGAAAATGAAATTTGAATTTCATCTTGAACAACAGAAGTACTTGTATTTGAGAAACTGTTAGTCATTACCACTGTTAGAATGTGAGATGGGTATGTTTATGGATGTAGACGACAGTAGATTGAGATAGAACAGATAAAGATTTAATTTATTTAACACTTCTAATAGTATAACAGAGTCGTAGCAACATAGGTTTCAGCTTGTTACTTTGTAGTCTTCGTTTGGTTTTGAAGCTTAGTACTTGGATTATTAGATGACACAGGCCATATCATAGAGAATTACAACTAACATATCTATTACTTCCTCAACAACATTGAAAGGAAATTCAAAATTCATTTTGAACAACAGAAGTATTTGTATTTGATAAACTGTTAGACATCACCACTGTTATGGGGATATGGGTGACAGGAGTATGTTTATGGGGATGTATAGGACAATAGATTGAGATAGAAGAGATGGATATTTAGATTGGAATTGAACACTTCTAATATCAGAACACAGGCGTAGCAACATAGATTTGAGCTTGTTACTTTTGTAGTCTTAGTTTGGTTTTGAAGCTTAGTACTTCGATGACACAGGTCATCATACCTATTCATAAAGAATTACAACTAACATAGCTATTGTTCGCAAACTTTTTCAGAAACATTCATAGTAGATTCCAGCATTTATTGGACCATTCTACAATATACCTAAGATGTTTTGTGGTAGCTCCTAAGATTATCTGTTAAATCTTTTGAGAAGTCTTCTAGGATTAGTTCTTGATTGGGATATCTTTTGTGCTTCAGTTCTTTAGTACTGCACTTCAGTTCCTTAGAACTGCATTCATTTGTGAATTATTTCCAACAGAAACCATAAATTTGAATATTGCAGATTTGACAATTTGGGGTCTCTATGAAGGATGAAGGTTTTGAATTAGAAAACAGAAACTTAGGAATGCATTTCACTCACAACTTGTCTTTGATTTGTGTGATTCTGATACTCCTGTATTTCTCAGATTTTTTTTTTCAGTCTCGGACTAACAGGATGATCACATATTGTGATCTTTCATATGCACCTTGCAGGAACTTGATGGCAAAGCAAGACATGTCAGAACTTGGATTTGTAAAGGAAAGTGATAAGGAAGCGTCTGAAGAGAAGATTACTGAGAGAATTGGTAACTAATCATATTATTAGTTGGAAGGCTGAAGTTGGGGACGTGGGACAGTTTGTGAAAGAGTTTACTTGTAGGACTAATTCTTCAGTTTGGGGACTTTGCCCACCCCAAATGACTCTGAATCAGAAATTTTTACCATCCTATCACTGACTTGTAACGGAATCCAAAGATCATTTTGCTTTTGTTTTGTATTAGAGAGGCTACTTTGTATGCACACCGATATTCAGAACCTAACAATGTTCAGATCGTTAAGTTTCGGTTCAACTGCAAATTTCAGATGGAGCTAGCGACTACCATGATGTTCCGTTTACCCTAAGCCTAGAAGTTGAGTAATATCAGAATGATCATATACCAGATACTGTGAAAAAGAATGACCATATTCAGCTGAACTTACTATCTCTTGCTCATCCATTTGAATTCACGTCTCAGTATTTTCACAGAAAATTTGTCCTTCAACTTTCTCAGAACCCGAATTAACAACAGTCCAAATTCTGCAAGAACAAAGCATCTGGCGGGAGGTGTACTCTAAGATACAAAGTATATAATATTAACTGAGTTGGAAACGATGTCCTTTTTAATATTGGTTTCTACCAGAACACTCAATCCTTGCCTCGATGGCCTCGATGACTACGATGAAAGCCTGTCCTTTTATAACTTACATGGCTAACTGTCCCTTCCCTTTTCTCTTTTTCGGTTCTCCATGGCTTCCCATTCGTCTCTGCTCAAACCTCACATCTTTCACCAATCGTAAGCACTCTCCCTTTTCTCTATTCAAAGATGATCAGCCTATATTTTCAGCTTTTCTATGAGAATGTTAGTTTCATACTTTATCTTACCTGGGTTCATTGCTTTTGAAATCCTGTTATCTGGGTCTGATTGGAAGTTTGATATAGTTGAATGAGTTGTCTAGATTTTGTATGAAAATGGTTTAGGAGTATTGTTATATTTAATGTTGTCAATGTAGATTGGGATTGGCATAGGTAAGAAAAGTTGTATAGTATTTTGGCTTTGTTGGTTAACTATTTACTGGAGATCAAATCATGTATAGAGCAGATTCATATTTTTCTTTTTTTAATTTAGAAAACCAAACAGAAACCCAAGAAGATGATCCCAATGGCATTAACTATGTAGTCGCATGTAGCTTATTGTGAAACTCCTTGATAATTTGATAGCACTTGTCTCTTTTTGGGACAGAAGATCTGTTAGACCAGAACAAAGACAAACTACTATAGCCAATTTGCATCAATCTACAAGGTGCGGTACAAAGGAACAAGGAACTTATGGCTTTCCAAAGAAAGGTCTCTTGTGTAACTTATTGTCCAGATGTCACCCTTCGTCCTGGTGGTCTTCATCTAGAACGCTATCATCTACAGTTTGTAAAGCTTATTCTGGTGAAGCAAGTAGTGAGAATGGCGTTGCAGTGGCTAAAATCCATGACCACAAACTCGAATTCAATCGGGTCAATTGCCTAGTTTGGGTGCTGCATGAATCTGCTAGGAGCTTCTCCCTTGCCGTTGAGTCTTTAGAATTGACAGGAAGGAGTCCTGGGGTTGCAATGGCATGGTCTGGGAAGGATATAAATGCATGGCATAAACGGCTCTCTTATCAGGTAAAACCATAGATTTTCTTTTCCTTCTCAAATTATGAGTAAAAAGTATTCTAAATTTGCTGATGAAACAAATTATCCTGTTAACACTATCAGCATTACATGTTTGCCGTTTATAGACTTCGCATGGTTCTGCATCACTGCATGTCATCTTTACTTTTTCTGACTAGCATTTATTGTGAACTTTCTTAACTCGAGTCGAGGGCATTGACATGTTATCACTATGAATGAAATACTGAAATCAAGTACAATGGCTGCTCAGGTGGCACTTTATGCGTTGTTGAAAACTGCAATTGAAGTAGAAACTTTGCTTTCTAGTGAACGTCATTACAGCGACTCTTCTCCAGTTAGTGATATGTAAGTATACTGTGTAGTAGTTATAGTGCCTTAATTGATGTACTTTTTGCTCATAAATCATTTTCTTTTGTTTCCACTCAAGATGTTAGAGCTGACACCTCCATTGTACATTACTTCTTTTTGTATCTCCATCTATTTCAGCCTAACCACTAAGATCAATTCAGTTGGTGGACACATTGAGAGTCAATTAAACATGAGGCACTCAGAATTAGTAGAATGGTTTAAAGTGGTGGAGTTTCCACGGATTGCAGGATTTTTCATTCCTTTGCTAAGGCAGTGGTCTATGGAGTATGCAGGAAGGTTTGCTCAAATAATTTTTGCTTGTAATTGAGATTTCCTTGTTATTTTGAGGCCTAAACAAATGAAATTTCAGTGGTGTGGCAGGGATAGTTGTGGCTATCAGCTGCTGCGCTGCAGTGGCCAAATTGGGTCCTGGGCGTGTAAAGTGTCCTTTTTTTGCATTTTCTGTTGAGGATGTAATGGTAGAGCTCATGGATCTCTCTCACAGTCTTGTATCGGTGGAAATATTACATCACTTGGCCATTGAGGCAGGATTTGAATCGGATTTTCTGTCCCATTTTGGTAGAAATGTTCTGCTAAGCAACAAAGGGGAAGAAGTAGAATTTTGGATTGGGTTGGCTTATGAAAAACTCTCATCAGCATTTCACAAAGAAAGTACAATTTCAGGCAAGCAGAAGTTTCATGACAAGGTCGATTTTATGATTCATGAAATCATCTTTATCAGATTCCTTGGTCTCAAAGACTTTACTCAATTGTTAATTTGAGTCGTTCATTTGATATGGTCGAATTCTCCAGATAATGTCTCCTACAATCTGTACATGTGATTAATTATTTAGTATCCACAGGTGCAAGCAGATACATTGGCTACTTTAGGACTTTTTGCATATCTTGGAAGAAAGACTAGATTATTCTTGTCAACAATGGGCATAAAGGATATTGATGAGCTACTTAAGGACTTCCTTAGGTAATAAGCTATTTCACATTTATATTGGGTAAATCCAAAACTACTAAGAGTATGGTGGTTTGCCTGCAGCTACTTGGAATGTGGTAGCATTTTCATCTACCCAGAGTTTGCTTCCATAGCAGTGTATCAACACTTCATGGAGGTCTGTTTCTAATATGTTTTTTGTCACTACTGCAAATTGCAAATCATTTTAATCTGCCATTTAATTTTACAGGTAGTGACTGATGAAATCGGATGGCTTGATTTTTACGCTGCATGTCCTCCAAAAACTATTCAAGAGAGACGGAAAAGCAAATTGCATGCAATTCAGGCGGAGAAAGAGATTGCTCTTTCTGCTGTATTTACTGTATGCTATGATGTCTATTCCGGATTTGCTCACTTTAGTCGTTCAACTCATCTGTCCTTGGATACAGGTTTGCTAGAATTCTTGCTCCAGAGGTATAAACTCCCATGTTTCATTGTTGAGGTTTATTTCTGCAAAGTTTTTCTATTTATGAAAGTGCGTCGATCAGTTTTCAAGATATGGTGTCCTTTCATCTTTGCAGTCAGAGCTTGCTTACTATTTGTTTGGAAGACTACTGGTCTGCTTATGATAAATCAAGGTATCTTTTCGTGTCTGGAGTTATACGTTTAGATTCTCTGCTACTGGATCAGCAATACCATGAAGCAAGGAGATCAATGTGTTTGTTGTAATTTTTTAAAGCAGTGATTGGTCAAAGATTACAGAGACTAGTTGTGTCGCAACAAAGGTAGCTACAATCGCAACCAAGGTATCTTTAACAATTGAAGCACATGATGCACAACGGGAGGCAAGTCACCTAACGACCATTGAAGATGGTGAAAAGCATAGGTCTCACCAGAGTGTTCAACTGAGAACGGTATTGCTTTTAGGGTATAATAATTGCTGATATTTCATTCAACTGAGATGTGAGATCAATTATAGAAGAAGTTCACTTATAACTGTAATGTCACCAGAGGCTGTTTCATTAATCCAGAAGATAAATAGTTTACTTGAATCTCTACCTGTGTTTGTGTCATTGGGTGTCACAATCTGATGTTTTGCATGTATTTGTTTGCATTGTTTTGGGGTACTATTCCTTTAACGGAAGCCTCCATGCTTGGTCGGGATGGAAACCATAACCTCAATGGAAGAGGGGAGTGCCAGAAAACAAAGACATCTCCATCGAGTATTGATTAAAAAGTATAGCGATCACTTGGTAGCCACAAGCTCTGTAAGGCCATTAATTCCTGCTTCTGAGAAGGATGTATATGTTTGTGTGTGTTAATACTAAGTAATTTATATCGGATGTTAATATTGAATATTCCATTGGTTTGAAGGATGTATGGATGGGTACTCACTTACTTTTCATAGACCTCATGAGTGCTTTGGAGCTGCTCTTGAAACAATTGAGAGGCCACAAGATTTCCAGGAGGGAAAGAAATAAGTTACAAAGGACACTAAATGACATTACTTCACTTATTCCGGTTACAATTCTAATGCTACTTCCTGTAAGTACCTTTTTGACATCTTATGTTCGGAACAATCCCATATATGTTTTTGTTAGTTGATGCGTGACTTTTAGCCATGATTTAGTTTTATGAGGAGAGAGGAAAAGCCGAAGGAATGCAAATTAATATATTATTGCTTGTATTTCAAGTATTTCAACTCATCATATTCTGTGTGGGGAAAAAAAAAACAAAAAGTTATCTAGTGTGGAGTCTCAGGTTGATTTATAATTGCCCTTGTCGGCCTTTTGTATTTAACGCCTCCTCCCTTTTAATCATATAAATCTGCTAAAAACCAAATGACATTGCAACTGCTTAACCTGGCAGATGGTTATGCAATCTGTTTATCTTGTTTCTATTTCTCTTTCTTTACCGTTGTTGTAGTTAGAGGTGGCTCATGCTCTTCTCTATGAAGTTTTTTTGTTTGCTAAGAGTTGTGATTATGAATGTACACAAGAATCAAAATTTAGCTAACAAGCCACTTTTACCAAAACTGATCTTCTTCCTTTATGTTACAAGGTATCTGCAGTAGGTCATGCTGCCATTTTTGCTGCAATCAACAAGTACATACCAGGCTTGGTAATTTGAGTTACCTTTCCCTTTTTATATCCTTCTCTTAATCTTTTTTATCACTGATAAACTGTTTTTCACCTGAAGCTTATTGGTCCCTTCTTTGTTTTGGCTAAACATTCTTTTGTTAATGGTATCTAGATCCCTTCTCCCTATTCTTCCGAGCGGCTCGATGTTGTGAAACAACTAACGAGAACTAAGAAGATGGAAGTTAGGACATGGAACAACCTTGATGATCCACCCTCTAGATAACGTAAGTGTTGTGGGTCACTTGGTCCCTAATTGTGCAATTCGTCTTTGTAAATAGTAATATGGATAAACGCATATAATCTGAGACAGTGAGAACTTTCAAGCAGGCTGGTCTACAATGGCATACAATGCAAACTTGTGATGTTCTTCAGGTTCATCATCGACTATCATTGTTTTGAACTCCTGATGATGTCAAGTCTCCCACCAATAGTTTCTTTTGTATATAATTGATAATTCTAGCAACCAAAATAAGGTCCCATCCCTTTATACAATCGGATGAATAATTTGAATTCTATCAAGTACACTGTATTATATTATAATGTATGTAACTAAATATTGGAAAAGACTGTGACTTCATATAGAGGTAGAACTTGAGCTAGTCTAGCTACCTTTGTTTTTTTTTTTTTTTCCAAAAGAAAATTCATAAATAACCAAAGAAATCATAACACATTGGAATGATTGATTGCAGTGTCTACAACACAGACATATTCCTACTAAGATCAAAAGTTACAAGTTTGTTGCCGATAACAACATCCATGAGCCAAAAGGACCCAATTAACTCAATTTTACACTAAACCAAAATTACGTAATCTTGAAAGTAACGATATGTTGAAACCGATGTTCAAGTCGAGGATCCGCTCCGAGCCTCGTGAATCCATAGTATATCACAAATGACAACATTTGGCAACCTCAACTTGTAATTTGGCTATTAGAAAAACTGGTAGAACAAGGTCTCATCAATTTGAACCATTGTCTGACCGAGCATGCCCACGTTCCATACACAAATTAGATATGATCTATTTGAATCTCGTCATTGATGTTATGTTTCATGAAATCACATGTGTTTGAAGCTTCAACAAGGTACATCAGTTGATCGCTACAACTTTGACATGATAAATTCCAGGGTTTCATCTCTTCTCTAGGTATCGATAATACTGTAACGATTCTAAATCTTTCATATCAGAAGTCTTGGCGAAAGCATCCTTGACTCACTGAATCTCAAACTCATCATTCCCCGTGCAGACGATGTCTAAACACAAAACAAGGTAGACAACAGTAGTACCTGATAGTTGAGTAAAAAGAGATGCATCAGCATATCTGGACCTGAATGCCAAGAGAAGGCATACGTAGATGAGATGTAAACTTCGAATTTTCCAATACCTATGCATAGGTAGGATATGCAGCATCTTTAAAGCTCTTTGGTTGAGCATGTATTCCACCTCTATTAGGTCTACATAATGAAAGCCATCTTCCACATCCATATGGTGTAGTTTCAACTTTCAACCATATCTTATTACAACAGCTAGAACTAGCCGAACTGAGGTATGTCTAACAACAGGGATGAATGTTGATGAGCTTATCTTATATTCCATCAGTGCAACGTACTCTTCTTGTATGGCAGCCTCCATTGAGGAATTGCCAGAGCAGATTTGTAGGAACTTGGTACAGTTGATGAGTCCGAATTCTAAACAACAGAGAGACAGAGAGATTTTTTTTTTTTTTTTTTTTTTTTTTTTGTTCTGCGAATTCCTTCCTTTCTGCCCAAGTAACCATAGATGATCATTGTGAGTGCACTAGTAACTGCAGGCAGTGATTGAAGGGCACCTGCTGCGGCCTCTGTGGATTGAGTAAGACCAGAGAATGATTTACAACGTTGGAGATTGGCATGAAGATTAGCAGAAGATGGTTAACAGAACAAGGAATAAGTAGGTATCACTGGTACTCAGGTAATTGATCCAGAGATCGAAGGTGAGAGCTGTACTGCAGTCGTAGTGTCAGCTGACAATTATTAAGCTTCTCCACTGTGGGCAGGAGAAGGCGAACCATGTACAGTAGTGTGGGAGGAGTGGGATTGGAGTGAGAGGGACCAAGAGATATGTCGTAGGAATGAGTAAGGCTGTAAGGGGGAGAAATTGGATTCTGTCTAACCTTCACTGGAAAGTTTAAAGGCTTTACTGCAAAGTTTACTCCCCCAACCCCCATCTGCTTGCAATATGTTAACGGAATTATGGAAACTGAGAAGTGAGAATTGATAGACAACATAATAGTGCAAAAGAGAGTACTTCAAGTCTCTATCTTTGTTTCCATCCAAAGTTTGATTTTCTATTAAGACAGCCATAATATCAACAAAGAAATCCAACACATGTTCTTAAGCAGCAGCCAAGTCATTAACTCTTGGCCACACAAGAAATAAGAAGAAAAATATCACTGGACTCTGCCTAACCTTCACTGAATTAGTTGTACATTTTGGATCGTAACAATATTCCTACTAGAAAAGAGACTATGAAAGGAAGGAAAAAAGAAAAAAGAAAAGAAAAAAACTCAAAAAGGAGAACCAACAATTCAGATGTAAACTTGCAATCCAATTTACCAGTCCCCTCTCAAATCTAACACACATGAATATGCATTCCCAAACACAATACAGAGATAACCAACATAGTAACTGTTCTCTTATTCCTTTTCTATATCCAAATGCATATACCACAAGTATTTTTGGGGGATGAGACAAAAAAATTTTAAATAAAAAACTTATAGAGAAAATGGAGGGGGAATTGGGGGCAGGGGGGAGGGTAAAGGCACTCTACAAATTCAATACAAGAGGGCTGCAGATTTGCAGCCCGCATTACACTTAAAAACTATCAAAGCTAACTACAGAACATCCTCGCTCTCTTCACCCTTGAGTCTGGAAAATGAAGAGAAATGTTTACCTTTCATCCGAATTCCTAGATAAATTGGCCTCATCACTGCAGACTTGTGAAGGAAATATGTTCAGCAACACAATATAAAAACTTTGTTCATCCGAATTCCTTTACGCAGCAAACTACTTGCTCCATTTTGTTCTAAGAGACTGACCTGCCGCTTTGAAACACTATGAATACCTTAAATCACCCTCTTAGGATCACGAGCGGCAGCGATATGGTCCTACAAGACATAACACAAGATAAGGAAACCGATAACTGCAAACATGTGAGGAAAGACATAGTAATTCAATATGCATAAGCCAGAGAAATATTCCTGCATCGCTACATAGATATCTGAACCAATTACTTTTTTCCTTTTGTCCCTTGTGCAGTATTCATTTGACTCATGATTGCATCTCCCATCCAATACATGATACCTACTTTCTATATTTTGAAGTACTGATAATCTGATTCTACATTCCAATATGTATAACCATGCACCAGCATGATGAAGAAATTATAACAATGCACATCAGGTATAGTACTTACCGAGATAAAATCAAACGCTTTGCTATCCTCTTTCTTTGCATTGTTCATCATTGAAGTGGGCGATTGATTTAGATGATTTGGCTGGAATATATCAGGAAGTGCTGAATTATATCCTCCATTTGTTCCAGCAACTTGACTTAAGTTTGAATTTTGAGCATTGAGGTTCCCAAGGTGTTGAAAATTGGACATTGTCGCTAGGAATTGCTGCTGAGCAAACAGACTTCCCATGGCACCATAATTTATTGGCTGAGAAGAAAAGGCTGGGTTGAACATAAAGCCAGGAGGTACGTTGTAAGGCATAGCACCTGGAGGAAAGACTGGAGTTTCAGTCATGGGTTCTGTTTGAGAATTGAGAATTCCACCCCAAGTATCTGTGGAGACCTGATGACTGGGTTGACTACTCAAACCTGACAAAAGACTATCCGATAGCATTGAGGTTCCCTTTTGCTCCATCTTGGAGGCATCTTTATCAATAGATAAACCAGCTATTAAATTATTCAAATTACTTGTATTATCTTGCTCCGATGGAAGTTGAGGATTAGGACCAAAAATATCAAATATTTCGGATCCATTTTTCTTTTCTCCTATTGAATCCTCCTGAGCATCTTGTTTATCATCAACAGTAAGCCCAGAGAAGAGATCATCAACATGTTCTTTGCTTTCATTCATGTGGAATGAGACATCTGCAAAGGGATCATCATCATTTCTCAGTTCACTGGTGCTTACGACATTTCCTTGAGCATCTCCAAATAAATCATCTATCAGTTGGGGTGGTGCAGTTAGGTTTGTGATGACTTGATCATTTTGGTTCTCTGCAGTATCTGTCCCATGGTAATCATCTAGATCACCAGTGTCTATCAGGTTAGGCATCTGAACAACTGTAGTAGTCTGAGTCTTCCCACGCTCTTCAGAATTACCTGCCACACTTCCCGTCTGTTCTCCACCCAAGAGGTTTATAACCTGCTCATAAAAAGGAAAAAATGTTCAATCATTTGCATCATCCAATCCTGTCTTCTCAAAGAAGATACCCATATAATATATATCTAGTGTGTGTGTGTGTGTGTGCGCAAGCACTAAATGGAATATAAAGTCTCCAAGCATTAACATATTCTGATACTTTATCAAGCATAAATGTATCCAGATAAATGCATTCAAAGAAAGTTTTTTGAGAATATGATGAATGAAATCTGTGGGAAAGTCAAAATGGAAATATACAGATACTATTTCACATACGGAACGAAGTTAACTGCAACACAAATGATAAAATAATCAAACAGCACACGAATGACAAACATTTTAAATGCAGAAACCTTTCAACTTCAAAAACATATGCAATCCTTCCTCAGCACATTTTTTTTTTCTGGTTAGTTGTCTATTAATTGATTGTTCAATATGCATTTTTGTTTTGGAGAAACAAGATCTTATTTAAGCAACAGAACACAGTGCCACAACTGAAAGAAAGAACATCAAAAGCAAAAGAAATCGCCACTTCACAGCAGATAGCATGTCCAACATGATAGACATAAGCGGGCAGTCTCTAGAATCAAGAGAAACTGAACCCCCTTATAATCCTGAAACGTTCTTCTACTACGCTCCATCATAATAACCAAAGAAACTAGCATGTCCAACATGATAGACAAAAGCAGGTAGGCTCTGGGATCAAGAGAAACTGAAGTAAAAACACAAGAGGCCCCTAAGTGTTTCTAGTCGAGCCCCATTTATAATCCTGAAACGTTCTTCTACTATGCTCCATCATAATAACCCAAGAAACCGCCTGCAACAAGCATCCCCGCAATGCCTTTACCCAAAGCTAGAAACTCAGTACACCTCCAGAGTCTGGGATAACCAACCTAGCTTCTTCTCTCCAAACAACTTCCACCACAATTGAATAAAAAAAAAGGACAGTGAAGAAACACATGAATCTCTTTTCGGTGTTAAACAAGATGCACCAATGAGGAGAAAACAGATAGAAGGATTGCTCTGTTGTACTTGCTCAAAAGTGTCAACCCTTCTGACAAATGGAGAATTCTAAACTTTTAGAGACTGGAGAGACAATGGATCTCCACATCTGTGAGAGAGAGAGAGAGAGAGAGAGAGAGAGAGAGAGAGAGACAGTACGTA
>NC_020496.1:10727903-10730739 GCF_000184155.1 Fragaria vesca subsp. vesca
GAGAGAGAGAGAGACAATGGATCCGAAGTTGCGGAATCATTTGCAAGAGAGGACAATCTTGACCCTTTTAACTTCCATCTTCTAGTAACTAGAATCCACTCTTGAAGGAAACAGGCCAGGCCTTCCAATTTTCCAAAGCAGCACCTCCAGCTGAACTCCATATCATAGGATGTCGCCTAAAGACCAAAATTACTGTTCTAAGGTAATGAAGAAACATCACAAGCCTGGTGATACGGTCCTCATGATGTCTGCAGCAAGAATAGTCTAGGATACAACTGATACATTCCTCCAACCAACTATCATCTTAGAAACATACGCTCTCCCAATTACTCAACACATTACAGCACTGTTTGAAAGAGGAATAACCGTGAAAACATATTCACATAAAAGACGGCTGCAACCCCTCAAAGAAAGTTTTGCATCCCATCGATTTGCAGTATTCCCGTATTTACTCTAATCACAGAATGCCAGAGAGCTAGGTTCAGACAACTTTAGAAGCTCCTTGCACAGTAAAGCCTCAAGACTCTCAATCAGGTTGCCCACACCTAAATCCCAATTTTATTCAGTTTGACCATCCATTACATACATTCCAACTTACAAGAGAAATTCTGGGATCAGCTATGGAAGATAATCTACATTTCAGTTCATTTACTATAGTTTATTTGAAGATGATTACTAGGAACAAACCACAAGAATTTAACACGGAGATCGAGTTGCAAGCAGATTACAAAATATCATTCTTTTGGCATATGGTATATCAAGAGTCACTTGATTTAAGATTATTTCTCATCTTTATAAACAGCAAATCAATGAAAAAAATCATAAGCTACTATATTATAAGAAAAATAAATACCTTGTTAGCCTTTTCTCGCAAAGAAGCTTGGGGAGACTCTGAGCATCTCACTACAGCATCTCTGTTCTCAATAAAATAGGATTCAATAATTGAAAAGTTCTCATCATCCTTTCTCCTCAATATTGATTCAAGAACACAAATAGCTTTCATGCGCACCTGATAAACAGAAAAAATAAAAATAAAAAACATCCAAAGGTAAGCGAAAAGGTATTAGACATAAGACAAAGCTCAGGCATCGAATGTAACATGTGTTTCTCTTTTTTTGAATTTCTTGTGCTGGAAAAAAAAAATGTTCATATTAAAGAATCTTTAGATTATGTGAGCAAATATGTTCATGCACTTTCCAAAATTATTATAGCCATAAAATAAGTATAAATAGCATGCCTGCCACAATGGAGATTGGAGCTTTGATTCAAGGGCAAGACTTAATGCTACTGCATCCAATTTTGCCGCCTCTGCAAGGAAAACCTGCATAGCATCTCGAGTTGGTTGTAAGCGCACACCACCTGACGTTACAATGGTCTCCAACAACCTCTCCTCACGGGTCTTGCTCTCTCTGTAACTTGAACTAGAATCTCCATTAGTTAATTCAGGTTTGGTTGACCTTGAGTCCTCACCCCAGGGTCCACTAGCCACATTCTTTGAAGACCCAAAACTACTCTGAGTCTCATTGGGATACTGATATGGCTCATATTTGTCTGCCTTTCCTTCTATTGTCAATGACCTATGAAGATTAGGACTCTTGTAGCTTCCATTGTCATTCTTTTTAAATGACTGACCTTGGGTGAAAGTATTAAATCCCTGCTTGATAGATGCACTTCCAATACCAACTACCTCACTAATAAATGATTTCTTTTCCTCTGTTGGCATTTCATAGTTTGTATTCCCAAAACCTTGAATTCGTCTGTTAAGATCTTCTGCAGGTGCGGCAGGCTTACTTTCTTCTGAAAAGATAACAGCAATAGCCTCCTGAGCAGTGTCTCGCACAGCCTTATTAAGTGCATCTCCTTTCAAAGGATCTGGATGTCCCTTGTAATGAAATAACTGTTTCACAGCCACTGAATGTCTTTGCATTTCTCTCCTGAACTCTACACCGGACTTTCCCACAGCATATTTTATCAATCGCAGAGCCTACAAAAATTTTGAGTTTCTTAGAGTCAACAGTTTAAACACAACAGTTGCAGTTAAGAATTAGCAGGGGAAACAAATACAAATTTGTATCATAAAGTTTACTTCTGAATGTTTCCAGTTACAAAAACTAACCAAACCACTGCAATTGACACAGTTCAAAATCCAATTCATAGTGATGCCATCAATAAACAGAACCCATTACTATAAGCAAAGTTATGAACACACTAAATAACCCCAATAGAAATTGACACTTGAATCCTCTAGTCTCACAGTAAGCCTCCACAACAATGCTAGATACACATGCACAAAACAACAGAAATCCATCCAAGTTTCAATTTTTAACATGATTTCATATCACATGCAACACATTTAGAATTTGATCTCAATAACCACTCAAGCATGAAATTCGCAAGAATAATGAAATAGGATAATACCTTTTGTTTAACAATGGGGCTTTTATGGTCGAGACGCTTCAAGACAAAGTCAGAGACCTCCTTGACGATGCTGACATGCGATGACCTCAGCAGCTGGCAAATCTCCTCCAACTTGTAGACCGGCGCGACCTTGTCCTCGTCGGAGGTAGCTGCGTCGACCATCCTCGACCTCCAGTACGACTCCACAGCTCTCCGACTCGAATCCATGATTGATTCACAAGGTCCTCAAATTGAGCTGATGCGATCCAACAGAGGCGGTGCTTGGATCGATTGCAATTGGATCGGAGGAGTGGAATCCAATACGCTTCTGTGAATGATTAGTTGGATTGGTATTAGGGTTTTAGGAGAAGAAGAGAGAGAGAGAGAGAGAGAGAGAGAGAGAGAGAGAGAGAGAGAGTAGTAGTAGGTAGGTAGGTAG
>NC_020496.1:10731012-10732023 GCF_000184155.1 Fragaria vesca subsp. vesca
TGGAAAAAAGTTTGCTGGGTGTGTGAATTGAGCCACAATTTTTGTTGGGTTTCTTCAAGGGTAAATTTGGAATATTTAACATAATTTGATAGGGCTGGGTCTATTAAGTAATTTGTTGGGTACATTTAGCAACACCCTTTTTAAAATCTTTTTTTTTTTTACATTTGGAGGCGAGAAATTGAAATCTAGACAGCTTCAATATAACGATGGATCAGATTGAATAACGTGACACATTAGTGTGTTACAATAAGTGAATCGATTTCAAGATACTTAATTATTTTGTTTCGTTTAGCAGCATAAAAGGAAAAATATAAATTAAAACAGGTTTCATCCAAATATGATAAACTTATTCCGTAACAACATGGAGTTCGAGACTCCAAGTCATATTTCTATTTTCAAAGAAGTAATCATTCATTTTGAATAGCACTTTTGAATCATATCAAATAGATGGTAATCATCATGAAATATTATATAATAACTAATTCGATGTAGTAAACTTGTTTACAGGGACAGAGCCATGAATTTAAAACGAACTGGGTTATATAGACTTATTGTTTCTTAAGCAAAAGTTATTTATGACATAAAAAAGTTTGTATTGTTTGGGTAGATGCAAGGAAAGGTACGTAACACATACAAGAAATGACATCAGATCATTAGCTCATATTAGTGATTTGAAAATCTATGATCAATACTTAAAGTGGGATAGAATATATGGGTTGAAGTTCAACAGTAATTAAACACATGTATTTAGGCTATTGCTATTAACACACCTCTTTTTTCTATTAACACATCTCATATATATATATTTTTATATCCATATATTTTTATTTTATTTACAAACTTATCACTGAATTTGATTGATGATTGGTTCTCACCATATAAAGGGTGTGTTGATAACAAAAAAAAGTGTGTTAATAGCATCACTTTATATATATATATATAGCGCTTCTCAGGTACGGATGTCCGCATTTATTCTTACGGTGCGGTATTCCTACTTTACACTCTACTTTT
>NC_020496.1:10732426-10747916 GCF_000184155.1 Fragaria vesca subsp. vesca
CGACGGCCTGTATTCTGTCCGGTTCAGGTATATAACAGAAAAACACAAGTTTGAGGGCCTTAACGATCACCAAATTGGCTGAAATTTTGCAGAGATGATCTACACAAGATGATCTAGATATGTCTAGAAGGAAGTTTGAGGAAATTCGATTGGGAAGTGGTGCAAAAAATGGAAATCCGCACCAAAGGACGTCCGCACCTGATCAACATTGTATATATATATATACAGGCCTTTTCAGATATAAACATTCTTATTTATTCAAAATGTACGGATTTTCTTAATTTGACCCAATTTTCGATAATATTTTCTCATCTTAACCGTTCACATTGTAGGTATATATGAGTATATCATCTCTACAAATTTTCAACTAATTTGGAGATCGTTAAAGTATCGAAAATGAATTAAATCAATGAACGAATTGAAACTGTTCAACTTGAACTGTTCGTGTTTTTAGTTCTAAATCACATCTTTGAATGTTTTAACGATTATCAATTTGGCTGAAAATTTGTAGAGATGATGTACTCATATATACCTACAATGTAAACGGTTAAGATGAGAAAATATGATCTAAAAGTGGGTCAATTAAGAAAATCTATACCTTTTGAATAAATAAAGATATTTGGACATGATAATAATTGTATATATATATAAATATTAATTGATAAGATTTAAAAATTTCTTTCTTTGTAGCCCTCAAGGAAGCTCCGTCTTTGCTTGTTTGCAAAGCGGATATGGTTAGATTAGTTTGCAAACATACTAGTTTGATTCATTAGTTTGCAACTACTTGTCTATCTGTAGATGATAACGGTAGAGTATGTAATGACTACTTCTAGCCTTCGTTTTACCCAAATTATATGAAAGTCGTAACTGACTATTTTAAAAAAAACCATAAAACCGACAACACGTCAACATGTATTGGTTTAGATTAGTTTTGGACAACTTTCCATCTAATGTCAGACTAGCTTAACACTTACAAATAAGTTTACTTGATGTGTCCGTTACTCTTATTTTTAACAAAACTTTCCCTTATAACCTAGAGACCAAATGCAGGATCTTCCTCTGGTTCAGCTTGCTGAGTTCATTTTTGACATGTGTCTTAAGGTAACACCAAATGAAGGTGAAAAACCCTATTTTTGACTTGGTTTAGTTTTTCTTTTCTATTTGCTTCTCATGAACTCATGATAGACAAAAACCCTATTTTTATTACATCCGGATAGAGGAAATTTCCTTCTTTAGAAATGTTGCTAAGAGCCTAAGACATTTGGCTGTATCTCATCATCCTCAAGGAAGGAAATTTCCTACCACTGACCCCAATCATATATGAGTTAGATGTGTCATTCTCAACTTTACATACCTGATTGAACTAGTTGAATTGAGACCATAAACCAGCGTTTGCTTGGTTATGTCTGTTTGGTTTTCTATGCCTAGACCGTTTGATCAGTTAACCACCAAAGAAAAAAAGTTAGTTAACTAGAACAGAAACTGATAACCGTAGTTCCAACTGATTAACTGTCCACTCACTCTCCCCCAAGTCCCCAACTATATAGTATATAATATAAGTTCCAGCTGTCGTTCTAATAATTTGCGTACCTAAGGAAATTTACCTTTCGTCTCAGTTAAAACGGGGTTTCAAACCCAACCTAGGTGAGAGGCTCGGTTACTTGCACGAGGAAAAACTCCATACAAACAAAATAACTGGGTTGAGATCTGCTCTCTCAAAATTGAATGATATGCACAGATTAAAAGATATGTTATAGGAGAATGCTGAGGATTACAAAATTAATGAGGAATTGCGAGGGAAAAATAAATAATTGTCACTAAGAAGCAACGCTTTCAACATCTAATATCTCATCTAATTCATCCACTGTCATCTCATTTTTAAAGAGCATTTTCAAGTATGGAAGTACTTTTGGCAGAACTGGCAAATCAGCCATGTTAATACTCATCAGGTCAAACGCTATGCACGTCTTGTGCATGTGTGCCTCGTCAAATACTGGGATTTTCGGGTATCGCTGGCTGAAGTGGGTAAGGATGACGCGGTACACACCGGCAGAGTTCCCTACTCCTATGGCTTCCTCTGTTGTGCTGTGGTTTTTCTTTATGGCCTCATCCTCCATGCCATCCTCAAACGTTGCCTGCAACAATCACAAGTGCTATCATTACTAACCTCTTCCTTCTCACAGTATTCACAGATGGAGGTTTATATTACAGAATTAGACAAACAAAGTCATGAAAAAGTACATGTTAAGAACTTGCCTCGTGTATAAGAATTGTTGCACCACGAGACGCTTCTATAAGTGCTGGGCAGGGCCTAGTATCACCAGAGTACACAAGCTTCCACCCTGGTATCACTTTTCCAACACTATTCAGTCTCTTCGAAGCCTTCAAGACAACACCAAATGCTTGTGAGCAGTGAATGACAGGAACACTGATCAAGGCTTCCAGTCCAGCTTCGCTAAGCATTTTTTGCAAACTCAAAACTGCATCGTCAACTGGACTACCAGGTTTCTTCCAATAGCTCTCCATACGAGACCCTTTAGCAAATAGAGTGGAATCGACTTTCTGTTGCCTATCTTTTCCTGGTGAGGAGTGATGTTTATTTGAATCAGTAGCTCTTGAAGGCGCATTTAAAGACGCGTCTGTGGTGTTCCTACAATCAAGGAACTGCATATCTAAATCTTCAAGTCTTTGGTATGCATCCAAATAACTCTTAAGCTGCCTTGGTCCAACTACAAGTACAGGTTCATGAGGCACTCCCTTCAACAAAGTACGTCGCAGAGCAAGTATTCTTGCCAACCCCGTATGGTGATCAGCATGAATATGAGAAATCCATATACATCGAAGACCTCTAACAGCATTGTCAGCACCCTCTACACCATATCTGTTGGTCAATGTACATTAGCAGACATATCTTATTGGTGGGTGGGTAAGACCTACACTAACACTAGTGCAAATGCGTTGCTAAAATTTAAATGGTGTACCTTCTTTTCAGCTGTCCCAGGGTTCCTTCGCCACAATCTAAAAGCAAGCCTCCATTGGAGAAAAGGTTTATATGGATAGCACTGACATTGCGATATTTAGATGGCTGAGACGATCCAGTTCCTAGAAGAACTATCTCCATATCATCTCTCCTTATATTGTCCAAGCAACTAGGAAGTGTATTCTCACTAAACCATGGCTCTTCAACCATTACTGTATCTTCTTGCACGAACCTTATCTCTTCCTTGGTTTCTGTGGACTGACTCCAGAACTGGCTAACACATTGGGCAGCATCTACAATCTCTGGATTCTCGGATAGTAAGTCATAGATGACATCTGCAGCAGCCACCTTACTTGGAACAACAGACCTATCTAATCCAAGATGAGCATATGGCCGCAAAGTGAACTATACAACAAACAAAAATTAGAGTTATTAACATTCATATATTAGTAAAGTGATTGCAATGTTGCAGAAGTAACTAGGTATGATGAACCAATCACAGCTATGCCAATAGATAAAAAGAACAGGTCTAATTACTCTTTGAAAAATTAAAAGAAGAAAGGGAGAAACAGCACAAGAAATATGAAAACAATGTTACAAGATCTCTCAGTAAGAAAATCACTATCACCAAAAAGGTTGAATTCTTTCTAGACTGCCATTCACAGATGTTTCTCAGCTCTACTAATGATGTGATAGGGTGATAAGTACAAATGCATGCACAAGGAGTGTAACCCCACCTCTAGAGTTTCCAAATAACAGGT
Source organism: Fragaria vesca subsp. vesca (assembly GCF_000184155.1). Lineage (NCBI taxonomy): Eukaryota > Viridiplantae > Streptophyta > Magnoliopsida > Rosales > Rosaceae > Fragaria > Fragaria vesca. Next base: position 10,736,168 of record NC_020496.1, read on the forward strand.
TCAACAAATGACTATTCACATATAAAACTTAATTGTGGGGAAGGAATTGCACCAAGCATGAATGACAACAGGCGAGTAGAATTTCTTCTGCAAAAACTAATTCAGTAGTTGCATCTAAATTAACCATTCATACCTTAAGAAGGTTTTCGGCAGAAATGTTTTCACAAACAGAACCCTGGCAAAATGAAACCAAAATTAACCCTAAATATTTAAAAATAATATTTATAATAGCATTGCTCATTGTCCAGCAAAGACATTTTCACAAACCTCACTTGAAGGAGTGGACTCTGTTGCTAAGCAATCACTGTCCTGAAGAGACCAAAAACCTGGAGCTGGAAAGAACTGTGGACAAAGATAGTTAAGTCGAGCTGCAATTCGTGCACTTGCCTTTAAAATTGGAATCTCCATATTCTTCCTGAAAACAGCAAGAGAATTCCGGAGCGGTTTTCAATATAAGAAAGCAGATAAGCACGATAGAAGCTATTTTCATAAACAAAGCTAGTCACCTTTCATGTCCAGCCATGATATGTTGGGCTGAACCAAATCTTTTCATCCATCTCTGGTAGTTTGAACTACTTATGAGGGATGAAGGACTCAAATGAATGACACAAGTGACAACCTTAGCATTATCAGGTGGACCTGAGAAATCTGCATAATAGCTACTGAGACATTGTACGGATAACAACTCCTGAAAATGAGATTCTGTCGGGCAGTCGACAAGGAGTACAATAGGACCAGGAACAGAGGGCCCCATTACATCACTTGGATGAACCTATAGAATTAACACAAAGAAACTCATTTAAACACTGTATGCAGAATAAATATATTAATCTCTACTACAGTTACCAAAACCTACCATGATGTTCTTGTTGTCCGATGTCACCGAGTTCCCAAGTTGCAGTTCATGGTATTTGGGCCCTGGTCTAACATCTAAAGCCTTAGCTTTCACAGGGTCGAATTTCCCTTTGATTTCAGGTAATTCACAGACATAAATTACAGACATGTCGCCAGGCTTTCCAGTAAGTATACTTCTGCTATTTAGATTAATGTGTTCTGAAGCATGATCCATCCTATCATCCAGGACCTTTTTTGTAGGATTGTGCATGATGGGTACTCCATTCAGGCGCTGAGACCCTTCCAAGAAACTTGGTCGTAGAAGAATGGCTGATAATTTGACAACTTCATCGTCAACAAGAACAATGGGATCTGCAAACTGAGTTTCATCAGCCATAGGAGCACCCACAGAACCATGTGTGGGCCCAAAGCTCCTAGTGTGAACCATAGCAGCATTTGGGACGAAATTCTGCATGGCATCAACCAAGAACTTAAGATCTGATGGGCCCCACACATTGACCTTCAAAACAACAGCAGCAGTGAATTATCAGCATATTTCTTGAAAACAAATAATACAAACTTATTCGGGACAATTAAAATGAAGTAAATAAAGAAATACATAGGAAGTCAATCTCTCATACTTACAGACATTCCTTCTTCACCCATGCCAGCCAAAGTTAACAGCAAACCTGTGATATAAAGTAAAAGTTGAGCCTTTCACAGCCAGCAACAAAATCTCTTTTAAAAAACTAATGCATAATTCAAGAAACAATACAATTTCTTAACAACATCACCAATAGGGATAACACAAATGTTTCTGGTAATAACAGAGAAATTAACAAGCATCATGTTTGATCTATCAATATACAAACCTGGAATTCCACCGGCAGTCTCTGAGCAGACACGAGAGAGAAATATGTGATCTATCTAAAGAAAATCAAGAACGCCAATAAGGCACTGTAGGAAGAAACTTCATATGTCATTCCAACAGCAGAAAATTCGTAGAGGTTCCAAAATTTTTATACCTTTGACAATCTAATCTTATGCTCTGTGCAGAACCTTTGCAATCCCTGCAGTAGTGTATAATAAGGGGAAAACAAATTACTTACAAAGGGTTCACCATTGATTTAAAATTACTATATTGAAATGGTAATTGGACAGTCACCTCTCATTATCAGAAAACTGACCTCTCCAGCATTAAAAATAAATCTTTGCTTGTCAAAGAATAGCAACACTGAAGGAGATGTATCCAGAGTATCCATTCCAGTCCCTAGAAACTGCAGCGAGTAGAAGCATAGCCCAAATTATCAATCCATAAGCAACTCATTTTCCTCAACAGTAAAAACAAAAAGAACAAGAAAATTAAAACTGAAATACAAGCATAATTGGAAAACTTGTCTCTTCAACCGCGTACTACTCTCTAAACTTAAGACATGTGAAAACCATATTAGATTTCGAGAACTCTCCATCCAGCATTTAAAACGCTGTGAATCTGCTACCTAAAGGTAACCAAATTAATAATCTTTCTGAGTTCCAAGTTCCAACCCTTCATCACTAATCAGATCATACAACCAGCATCCACCAAATTAGTGACCTTCCACAAGTGAACTCGAACAAGATAACAAATCCAAAACTCCACCCCACAAACAAAATTTCAAAGTAGAAGCAAACTTTCCATTATCAAACCTCACATAACTTCAAATCATTAACACAAACCATTCCTACTCCTAAGCAACAAACCCCAGTTCCAAGAATCCCATTGCCTATTGTAACTACCAAATTTACTCCCCCTCGAAAATCCCTAGTCATATCGACCCGCATTTCCCACTTCTTCAAATCATGTAACTATGTCATTGTCAAGTTAATATACTCTTCTCACACACACCATGCCTATGCCACAAAAGACTGCAACTTTTTCGACTGGCAGAGTTCAAATACTTGCTTTTTACCATTACAACTTACCTCAGAGTCATTCAGTTTTGAACTATTATCCACTTATAGATATAATCACTTTACTTATCCAGAATCAAAGAAACAAACACAGCCCAGAAACCAATGCAAGCAATTACAGAAAACCCAGAAAGGATTAAGCTTTGCATACCTGGACATAAGCTATGGTGTTGGTAGGATTGAGAGCCCTTTTGTTCCTCGGAAAATTCTTCTTGGGCCTCTCACTCTTATCGTTACCGTCGGCTCTTCTCTTGTTGAACGAAACGGACTCGGTCTTATCCTCCATTGGTTTGTCTCGGTGTCTGAAAGTGCTTTTGCTTCTGGGTCTGGGGGAGTTGTAGGGAATGGGACGGCGTCGTTTTGGGTGGGAGGAGGAGGAGGCGAGGGCGGTGAGGAGAGAGTAAGGTTTTGATTTGGGGAAGAGAGAGAAAGAGGGTTTAAGGGGAGGGAAGGGGGTCAAGAAGAGGAGACGGAGGTTTGAGACTTGCATATTTTTGGGGAGTTGGCTTTGTACGTTTTGGGTGGGGGTTTTTAGCAGGGTGTTGGACACTTGGACTTGGGGTCGATTTTTGGACCCAATCAAAAGAATTGAAATGTTCCTTGTGAGGAAAGGTACATCACTTGATCACTACAACTTTCATCTCTTGTCTAGGTAACGGTATCATATTTGGTGAGGAGAAAATTTTACGTGCGACGGCCATACCACATAGACGGTGTGACCGTCCAGTCGCAGGCCGACACGTGTTTTTTTTATTTTTTATCCCACTGCTCTTCTTCTTCCTCCTTGCCTCTTCTCCGGCGAAACCGATCCCCTTCGGCGAAGCATAGCAGGTTCTTTCCCTCTGCCCAATTGCCGCCTCAAACCTGGACCCCCCACCGCCTCCACCATAGCCTTGTAGAAACCTGCCACCGTCGAGCCGCGCGGGATCGGTTTCGCCTGTGACGGGAGGGGATGCCGCTGTCGAGCCGCGCCTGTGACTGGTGGGATCGGTTTCGCCTGTGACCAAAGCCGCGCCTATGACCGGAGGGGATCGGTTTCGCCAGAGAAGAGGCAGGGAGGGAGAAGAAGAGCTGGGGAAAAAAAAAATGGTGTCAAATAGTGGTTGGGTGCGTATGTGCTAGGTGGTGCGGCTGTTGCACCTAAAAATTTCTCTTGGTGAGTAATTAAACTGAAACGTTTATGATGTTTCAAGTGAGTGAATCAGTGGGTAGTTTGAGAGATTTAGGGGTGCAAATGGGCCGAGTCGAACCGAATACTAGGGTGTTCATGTTCGGCTCATTTACTTTTTATCGAGTTCGAGCCAGGTTAAAGCTTGAATATTTTTTTTCATGTTCAAGCTCGGCTCGGCTTGAATATTTTTCTTTAAGCCCGAGTTAGGCTCGGCTCGGCTCATTCTATTAGACGAGCTCGAGCTTAAATCGGTTCAGCTTGGCTCATTTAACTTAAATTTAAAAAGATTATAAAAGAAGAAAAAAATTTAAATAATAATCCAAATTTGATGTCTAACCATCAAGCAAATCTTTCAAACTGGATAATCAAATTGATTTGGTTGTTGCTTGTAATATATTTTACTTAAAATTTTCAGATTTTCTTCCAATTAAATTGGAAGGTAATAAAAAATTATAAATAAATTATATTTTGCTTATATATATATATATATATTTATAAGACGAGCTACTAACGAGCTAAACGAGCCGAATACCACTTTGTTTAAACTCGGATCATTTTTTTGTCGGACATAATATTGAGTTCAAACTCGGCTCATTTATCCTACGAGCACGAGCCGAACGAGCTAAAAACCAAGCTGAACACAAGTTGAACACGAGCGGCTTGAGCCGATTTGCAACCCTAGAGAGATTGTGCACTTGTTTCAATAAAGATTCATACTTTTGAGGAATTCTTAGACCGTTGAGACATGTTTTATGTGACCGTGTATTTAGCATTGAAATAATGATCGATGTCGATCAACTAGACTTACTGTAACAGCCCAACACGCATAGCGAGAAATTGACCTTTAGCAGCCGCTCTCACGATTTTGTTCTTAGGGGCCCAACTCAAAATGTGTATCATTATGGGGATGTATGTTTGCACGTATAAATTTGTTGTGAGATCCCACATAGTCTAGGAGAGAAGAGGTTATGTGCAGACATATCTCCCCATAATGAGACCATAAGAGCGGGGCCCAAAGCAAACAATATCTTGATATGCATGCTTTTACATTTACTTCAAATGAAAGTACCCAGCATTGTGCTACTGTTGGGATAGCGCTGCTTTTAAACTCTTTTCTTCACCCTTCTTCATCATCAATGCTTTACAATTCAGCTTCGATCTTGATGTCAACCTCCTTACGGTTAGCATCTGTGGTTCCAACTACCAAGTCATGGCTTGCATCTATATTGCGACTCCTCTTTCTTCTTCGACGTCTCTTTGGATCAGGTCGACACCATGAGTTGAAGGCTCTCAACCAATCAAAGCGACGCCAAAAATTGGCTAGCTTTGACTAAGGCGTGCACGTTTAAAGCTAATGTTGTTTGACAATGGTTCTATTTTGGTGGCGTTGTGAGAGAGTATGCAACTATTAGCACGGGGTTGCACGGCGTTGGGCATCGAGGCCATTTTTTGGGAAGATACCTCTTAGATCTTTTCGGCAAGGGATATAGATGTGGCCATCAATGTATCTTTTCGACGATATAAAATTTCGGCAGAAGATCGTTAATGGTCACTAAGTTATCCCATATTCGACACTTCACTTCTCAAATATATCAATCACTCAACTTCATCACATTTATCATTATTTTACACTTAATGCATTACTTGAAGTGTAATATAATGATAAACGTGATTAAGTTAAGTGATCGATATTTTTGAGAAGTGAATTGTCACTTAATCCATTACTTGAAGTACCTAGTACGATAACGACAACAACAAAAAGTGTACTAGGACGATTATCTAGCTCAGTTGTGAGATAGTCGAATTTGATGAAAATTGACTACCAAGCATAGCCATTGACATTTTACTATTAGATTAGCTCGAGTGGATTATTCCTTTGTTCTTTTCTAGTTTAACTTGTCGGTGAAGCCGTGGCTGGTTGGTTAGTTAGCGCAACTGGCATCAATGAGGTCACAAATTCAAAACACATTAATATATATAAGGGCATAATGTAAGGATGATGTGATTTAACGGGAGGAAGTCGTTGTCATTCCAAATCCTTAAGGTAGATAATGTTGGAGGAGGTATTTGGAGCTAGACACGTTCCGAACAACAATGAATGTGTTTTGGTAGCAGTCAACAATGAAGAAGGTGTTTCGGCAGTCAACAATGAAGGTGCAGCTCAAGAGCTTCCGATTCCGGTTGAGGTGAACTGGGGACGTAAGAGAAGGATGATGAGATATCACTCGTTGGCTCATGATATCTACCCTAATGCCAACCTTGTCGACGTCGATGATGAGGGGGAGGAGGTCGAGGTGCAGCAATGAAACTGCAAATTGAAAATGCCAATGGGAGTGCTTTGGTGGTGTTGGGGATGCAAATTGCAAATTGAAAAAACACTTCAGATACTTTTTTGATGTAAAGTTTTGGCCATAGGATGTTCTTCTATTAGTTTTGTTTTTACTTTCATATTTTTGGGGATTTTGATATGCAAAACAGCAAGCTTTGGATTTATTGCAAAAAAAAGAGGATGTAGTGAGTTAATGATAAAAAGACTATTTTCAGTTTACCCCCATCAACTTTAGGTCGATCAGCATGTTAGTCTTTTTTCTTTCAATTTCATCAAAAACATCCTTGAACTTTTAATTTTCATCAGCCGTGTTCAAACATATGTTTTTCATCTAATTCCCCCGTCATGTAATGACTTGCATTAAAAAGAAAACCAAATTTGAAGTCGTTGAGCCCACAGAAAAAAGGTAAAATAGACAAATTGCATTCAATCTCACCAAAATCACTAAGGTTAGGGGGTTGTGATAAGTACAGAGATGTGTATCGATATGAGAGAAAAATGGTCATAAAGGTTTTTTTTTTATTATTGAAATTTGACTTTCTTTTTGATGCCACGTCATCACTTGACAGAAGAATTAGATGGATAACGGAGGTTTGGACACGGCTGATGAAAATTGAGAGTTTAGGGGTGTTTTTGATGAAATTGAAAGAAAGACTAACATGATGATCGACCTAAAGTTGATAAGGGTAAATTGAAATTAGTCCATGATAAAAAAACAATGGAACTCATTTATTGTATTGGTAAGGAAAAAAACTCTTATCAGATGAACTTTTGTCATAACAGATTGATGAAGAAGCATAATCAGACACCAAGATGAACTATTTGACATACCATCATCAAAACCACCTCACACTACATATCATTGAGAGTTTTCTCCAACTAGAGCATAAATGAGATTTTCATGATTTTGTATCAAACCTTATGTCAGATAGTTCATCTAGTCCATACAATCTCCATCTCCTAACTTTCCTTGTACACCTAATTGTTAGCTTATAGTGCAGACTTGCAAGAAAGTATGGCAATGTATTACTAAAAAAAAAAGTAGTTAGATAAATGATGCATCATTTACTGTAAGAGAATACCATAATTTATAACTCTTTAGTAATAGAAGATAATCTATGGAGATGTAGTATTTACCAGTGACATCGGTCAGAGGCAATGCTAGAAGGGAGCCTGACCACGCACATACTTCACATTCACCAATTTCTTTGGTCGGCCTCTCTCGAACTCCAAATGGTTATGTCGCCTCACATGATTGGACATACTAGTGGTTAGAAGCTGCTGTAAGGAAAAACAAAAAGAAGCAGCTAATGCACCCATTGTTAAATCTATTGCCAATTAAAGTTTTATATGGACTTATATACTCCAAACATATCAAAATTTAAGACAATAAAAACTTACGTAATGATAACAGCCTTGCCAAAATTCTGATAGATGAACTCGTCGAATGCTTCGCTTTCCAAAAATGCAAGATTGTGAACCTTGAAGCAGAAGCGCTTCCCGAGAACCCAGCTCATGAGGTTCCTCATATTTTCTGTTAGGATTACAAATGTGTAAAAGTTGCGGATGAAAGATGATACATTGTCTGGTATTGCATGTCCTATCCGTTCAACTTCCTCCACTTGAGCGTCAATATTGGGGATGACAATCTCACATGTCTATCTTCCATATCGTCCTCCACATAACAATTTAATGTCCTTGAACTTGACCAAACTATTCATAACAACCAACTCATTCTCATTTCTTTCACAACTTCAACAACAATGCAATCACAACAATCATATTGTTACAACATATATTTTGTGACACCAAACCAACATCAGCTTTTTAATTAACATTTCTTAGCCTTCGACTCTTAATCCACAGAACAACATCATAACAATAAATCCAAGACCAATTAACTTTGTATATTCACCTTTCTAGCAAGAGATCGATGCACCCAAACTACTTTTTACACCCAAGAGGTTACTTTGGGCACCTAAACCTCATTTTCCACTTCACTGCCCTCCACCATATTACATCACAATATCATAAGTAAATCTAACTCCACATCAAACCCAAACCAAAACATCAACACCTTACCTCCTTTTCCAATTTTGGTAACCTGTCAGAATCACAAACAACACCCCGACTAGTGTGAGTAGTGTGAATGATCTTTATTTTTGTTTAGAGAATCATATAAAACCATAAAAAGTACAACAAATCAGCTATGTAGCCTTCATTAGTTACATTTTAACATTGATGTTTGTTTTACTAGTTTGAATATTATCTTGAACTGTGGAGTTGATGTTCTCAATTTCGAAATGAGTGATAAATTTGATTTGGATACTATCTCTTGTATTTCAATTTCTGCTTGTATTCAACCAGTTTTTGTTCTTTTATTGATGCTCTCCCAACTTTTTTGTTTGATAATATACATTTTCGACAATATAAAATTTCGGTAGAAAATCGTCAATGGTCACTAAGTTACCCATATTCGACACTTCACTTCTCAAATATATCGATCACACAACTTAATCACATTTATTATTATTTTACCCTTAATCCATTATAGTTGTGAGATGGTCGAATTTGATGAAAATTGACTACCAAGCATAGCCATTGACATTCTACTAAAAGATTAGCTCGACTGGATTGTTCCTTTGTTGTTTTTTAGTTTAACTTGTCGGTGAGCCGTGACCTGATTGATTAGCTAGCCTAATTGGCATCAATGATGTCACGGGTCCAAATCTCATTGATATATGTAAGGGCAGAATGTAAGAATGGAGTGAGTTAAGGGATTTTAGTAAATAAAAAAAATTCAAAAAACAAAGAAAGAAGAGGAAATAAAATATTTTTGAAACTCATTATTCTAGAGGTAAGGAAAAAAACTCTAATCAGATGAAGCTTTTGCCATAACACATTGATGAAGAAGCATAATCAGACACTAAGACGAACTATCCGAAATAACATTTGGTACAAAATCATCAAAATTACTCACACTACATATCATTGAGAGTTTCCTCCAACTAGAGCACAAATGAGATGCTAACTCGTATCGGTAGTGTTGGTGCACAAGGAGAAGATGTTAACTCGCATCGGTAGTGTCGATGCAGAAGGAACCCGTGCAGTGTACGTATCTTGGTGGCTTATGATATGAGGCGAAGGATATGGGCAAAACAAGTCTTCAAGTTCTGGATGGAGCTGTCAGTTTATATGGAACTTAGGCATGAAAAATGTAATGGGATTCTTGTGATTTTTTTGGGCATCGCAGTGGTATTAATGGCTTGTGACTAGAGACAACATTGGTTGACATTGAGTCAGGTCGTGAAGCTTCAGGCCCTCTAATGCCGGCGGAGGATGGAGATCAGGATTTGGGATTAGAGGATATGGGATGGGTTGTGCCGACTAATTTGGACCTAGATGGAATGGAGAAGGATGTGTCGCTAGACTTGCAAACGGACCAGATCATGATCTTGATCCGGATCCGTGGTTTTTAAACGGTTTGGATCAAAATTTTGACCCGTTGATCCGTTAATGATCCGGACTCGTTAACCCGTTTATTAAACAGATCGGATACAGATTTAAGTTGATCTGACCCGTTAATGACCCGATCCGTGTTAAAATAATTAAATTTTATATTTATGAAATATAATATTATTTATAAAATTATAAATATGATATAATAATTTTCTTTTGTGAACTTATATCTAAAAACATTGGAGGTTCAATTATTTTTTTTTTTTTTTTTTTATCTCAAAGACAATTTTGTCATTAGTATTCAAGTAGATGGTACAATACGAATCGATCCGTTGCCATGCGTACAAAGGACAAGTAAGATCATCTGATTCATATGAGGGTTGTATCCTTCTTACAATTTCGGCTCACCAAATACCACAAGTGAGCCTACAATTTAATAGAAAATAGATTACAGGCTAAGATCGCCCCTAGAAAATTAGAAAAAAAAACTAATAGAAAAATAGACTCACAACGCCACAAGACGTCATAAGACACAAAAAATGCTTTAGGCACCACAAAAGTGCTTAGGATCCTAATGAAATGCACTTTTTTTTTATAGGAGTTAGAAAAATAAAAATAACAGCCCCAAACCCAAAACAAAATTAAAACTTAAGCTCAAAATAGTTGACCTAGCCCAACCTTCCTTCACAGCTGCAGGCAAGACATGAAAGAAAGCCGTTGCCGAGTCCCGCCGCCGCAAGCATACCACGGGAAGAAAAACTTCATTTCACCATGAACACAGGGTCCAACAACACCTCCTTCAACCCAAAACTCATCCCCTGAAAAACAAGGATGAAGATCTTGTATGCCGTCATCGTCATTTGGGAAGATGGAATCAGATCTACTTCTCAAGCGGGTTTCCATGGTGTCTAACCTACAACCTGATCTGAAAAACCACGCTAATCAAAAGCTATCAAGAACTTCTGGCCAATTACCTCTCAAAGCAATCGGTTGCCGATATATCCTTCATTCGGCAGTAAAGTCATATGACATCGGCGTGATCAAAAGACCCACCTAGTTTTAGACCGCCGCCGGATGAGGGTGCGATTTTGTGGTTGGCTGCCGACTCAAAGAGAAGAGAGAGCTCTTAGGGTTTTTTTTTTTGTGATACTTAGAAATAATGTCGTTGGAGGTTCAATATTGTGTTATATTAGTTTATCATTTTAAAGAATATTTAGTCATGTAATTCAACTTTTGATGGAAATCTTAATTTTATTATAATAAATTATTAGTGTTTTATAAGGTATTAAGAGAAAATATTAAAATTATTATTTGAAATTTAAGAAATTTGTTATGATAAATAGATCAGGACTAACGAGTTAGGTATCCGTTAACCCGCCGGATGCGGATTTGGATCGAGTTATTTATGATCCGGCGGGTCACTGTTCTGGTTTGGATAAAAAAAAATCTAGTGTTGAACGGATCCGAATCTATGTTGATCCGCACCAAATCCGATCCATTTATAGGTCTATGTGTAGCTAGTGGCTAATGCTCGGCTGGTGGCGGAGCGAATAGAGGAAATGGGGGTTTGAAGAAAGAGAAAATAACAAAAACAATGGTCAAAATTGACTTAAAGAAAAGAAAATGATCTAGTTTTTTTTTGTTTACTTATATCAAGAGTTAATTAGATCTAATGAATGATTTTGGGTTATAATTTTAATTAGAGTTCTGTTACGTGCACCAAAAATTTATACCAAAATTTAATACCAAATTACATGACAACCTACATGGCATATACATGTCATCACACTCAATTGAAAAATTTCAGTATATTTGGTTTTCTTAATTAATAAGTAATCCTAAAAATCTAATAATAATAATAATTAGTTTCCTTATGTGAATGAAATACGTGATGGGATTAACCTAGAGCTAGAAGTCTAATAATCATCAAACACATCCAAGAATACGCAGCCCAATTTGTCTTTCTTGGTTGTTTTTATTTTTATTTTTTATTTTTTATTTTTTTT
>NC_020496.1:10747936-10770867 GCF_000184155.1 Fragaria vesca subsp. vesca
GTTCGTTTTCTTGTCTTTGGAAAAACTATGTTCGATCTTTCGTCCCTAAAATAGTCTACTTGAGAAGTTGGGTATTCCTTCTTAAGAGGACACTAAATTAATAATTAATATATGCAAATAAATTTTGTGAATTTTGTTTTAGAATTCTATTCAAAATCAAATAGGTTAATAAAAATACATGGTGGAAAATATTAGGTTTAAAATGATGATATGGCATGTGCCACATCATTTGGTATAGAGTTTTTGTATGAATTTTTGGTGTCTCTAGCATTTTCCTTTTAAATATAATGTATGATGTCACTAATCCGTCGTCTTAATTTTCATGTTGACTGTAGGTATTAGTCGTATTACTATAATCAGTATAATGTGGCTGCTACAAGGATTTCTCAGCATATTGAGATAGGGAATGAGGATGGGTGTTGCTTCTCAGAATTTGTATGCCTCTGATTATGGATGCATGCACTGCACTAACAAATTTATGATCAAACGTGCACCGATATTTCTTCACAAGGTACAAACTCTCATGTGAAGAAAGATATAATGCATTACAATAATTCAAACAATAATAATGGTACAAATGATACAGCTTTTACCCAACTCTGACATTAGAATATATTGGAAAAAGATGATCACATTCCAACGGGGGAGAGGGAACATTGTTCAAGGTGATGATGGCTAAGCTATGGAGGGATTGAAGGCTAACAATGTCTTCTTGCATGAGTCACTAGTGTGACGGAAAACATATCTTAGAGCAAGTTCGAGTGGCATGGGCCTTGAAACTGAGGTGATAGAGAAGGTGAATGTGGTGCTAGCATACGAACTGGTGTCGGCCACCATGGAACAGCAAGAGTGTACAAGCCATCAAATTGGTAAAAAACATTTTCAGCAACCGTCGACCATGTCCCTGTACGGATATTACACTTAATGATTATGTCTTTCTTTCTCCGGATACTTCTGACCAGATACAAAATATCATCATCATCTGGATCGAAACCTAAAATTGTGACCCCCGCATCAAAACTAGAAATCATCTCTTCATTCAGTGTACAAACCCTCCTCTGATCCAGACGCACTCTATAGATTTCTTCAACATCCAAGTCCGCAATATATAAATCATATGTTTCTATATCATACTCGTATAACCGCATACACCCTTTGTACACCCCTAAAGGCGGAAAATAAAAGCCCCTCATTAGACCCTAATGCTATGAAACAACAGTTGTTGTGATCAATAATAACACCACCATTAGTACTGCTGCTCGTACTAGACAAATTAGTATTATTGCTGCGGTTGATTGTGAACGGATTAATTCCAATGAGAAAATCCTGCTCATCACCATCTGTACTATGACCACCCCAATATAGCATTCCCTTGTTAGCATAGCTTATGGAAGCATTAATGAAATCAAAACAAAAGGCTGTCGTGGACGATACAATTGTCTCTATCCAATCACTGGTCTCAGAAGAGAAGATCTGCACTTTAAATTCATTCAAAAGTGTGTCCCCCTGATCCTCGGGACAAATTAATCTCACCACCCTGTACCTATACTCAGCATTGAGATGGAAGATACTTCCTCCCTGATCATCTGACCTACAGTCATAGTAGGGATGATCGCAGATGAATCCTACAAGCGTGCAAGTGTAGACTTGAGGGGGTGGAGGAAGAGCAACCCATTGTACTGTGGATGGATTGCAGATGAAGTAGTCTCGTTGATGAAACTTACTTGCGCAGCACAGAATTAAGTCATTGTAGCTGCCTTGAATAACTGGTTTTGTTTTCAAACCATGACAGCTCATGAGTCTTTCGAACAATGGAGTTAGCGGCTCAGTTGAAGATGACAATCTACCCAGGAATTCAACTCCACTTCTGTGCAGCAGAGAATGTTTTAACTGGTAAATGCTTATCACTTTTGAGACTCACAAAGCCGCCAATAAAAGAAGGATGGGACATGAGATTGCACCAACGTTTGGAAACACGCTTGCATTGAGTAACAGATTTATAGCAATCAAGTCGATAAAGGATTTCAACTAATGCATCATCAGGGAGATCATTGATACTAGTATTCATGAATTTTGATCTTGGAGACGGTTGATTATAATCTGAGACTGGTAGTGAAGAAGAAAACTGGGATCTCCTTTTAGTATCACAGCTTCCCATGTTACATATGCAGATCAAAGACAGAGAGAGTTCTTCCAAAGAGTCTAAGACTGATCGATGAATATGATCAGAGGGGACAGATCGGTGGTTGTGTTCCCAAAGACAAAGGTAACCTAACCTAGTATTTATGCTTAACAATCCTAGTCCATATAGGTTTAGAAAATCAAGCTCGGGATGCTATATATATATTTGGTTCTGTTTTGTATTGCAAGAAGCTGGAATAGCTCAGTTGGTTAGAGCGTGTGGCTGTTAACCACAAGGTCGGAGGTTCGAACCCTCCTTCTAGCGCTTTTTCTGTTAATTTAGCTAATATATTTTCTGGCACAGATATTTCATTTCAGATAAGGTAATTCTTAAGCCACCACACATCAAATGCTATAAAATCCAACTCAAATCCAATTCATCAGTAGCAGCACAACTATATATCCTACCTGCAACTATATTTTTGTTCTTTCCAAATATCAAAATGGGTACTCTCCAGTTGAGCTCTTGTGGTTCATCATTTTGCTCACCCATCCCTTCCAACCTGATTAGTCACAACATTACCACCTCCCATTCAACTCCCAGCTCACTCACTTTCTCCAGAGGGAAAATCAGAGCTGTTACCACAGTCCCAAATAGTAGTGAACCTGCACAAGCCATTGAACCAGAACAGGAACCCCCTCTGGTTGATTTTGCATTTGTTAGCGTAAGTAGAGTCTTATCATATCGAGTTCATATAGATCATGAGTGGCATTGGTTTGTGCATGATGCCATTATTTACATATGTTATGATACTTTGTGTTTTCCTTTTATAGTCTGTGTTGCTACCTGATCAAACTCCGGATGTGCATCTTCGTCAAGCATGTGGAGGACAGAAGCTTAGGAATATAATGTTGGATGGAAATATTGAATTGTATGGACCATATGTAAGTTTCAATTCCCTAGTTCTTTAGGAATAGCATGTAGCTAGGATGATAATATGGACCAAATACTGACGTATATGTACATGTTCAGGCTAGACCTCTGCTGAATTGTGCTGGAGGAGGAACCTGTGGAACATGTATGGTGGAGGTGATTACTTAATTTACTTTTACAATTTATGATTTGTAATGCATAATTCCAATTCTCTGTTCTTTTAATGGAAGTAGTGAAACAATTCACTTGAGCTGATAAAGTCATCCATTTGTTGCTGCTAGGTTATTAAAGGAAAGGAGCTCTTAACACCTAGGACAGACAAAGAAAAGGAACACCTTCAAAAGGTATGATCTAATCCAAACTAAGTGAATATTGTTACTGATCATTTCATCATAAGTGCATTGCAAATATATACCAGGATTAAGTAATTGAAAACAACGTTAACGATGAGACTCGATCACATGCATACTAAAGCACAAAAATGCTTCCTCTGATTATGTAGAAACACTAGTTATATATATGGAAGGGAGATAGGATTTTGAGTTGTATGCGGATTGAAGCTATAAACTGCTGTTCAACTAAACTGCATCCATGTGTAGATGGTGGTATTTGTGCCTTAATTGATGAGCTTATTGCAGAAACCAAAGAACTGGAGACTTGCTTGCCAAACCACAGTAGGGAAACCTGACTCCAGAGGGCTGGTATGTGTCTCCTTCTTTCTGTATCTTTCTGGTTTTAAACAAATTAGATTGCCTAGTTTCTTTATCAACAAGGAATTAGTTTGGTTTAATTGTTTATTTTCTCATCTAATTGCAGGTTGTTGTTCAACAACTACCTGAATGGAAAGCACATGAATGGAAGTATGAGAATGTCCTAGTGAACCCTTCACAGTCCTCTTAAGACTTTGCTCTAATTTTCCCCTACCATTGTAAATTTTTAGATGAAGAGAATATTAAATTTCTAAATTATCTTTTTTCTTTTTCTGAATCAACTGAAAGTTTTCACTAAATTAGGTAATCGATTCCTTTGAAATCACTTCAGAAATAAAAGAGGGGTACAGATTGCCATTGCAAAAGCTGAAAAGAACAAAACAAGCTAGCTTGTGAGCCACATTGTTGGCTTAACTATAAGGATGAGTGAAATAAGAACCTGGCATCCCTTGAAGATGAAAGGTAATGTCATCATACACAGTTGTGCCTAACTATATCATGCCTGTAATTGTAGTGAACGCTTTAGGCAGTCGTGTTAACGAAATTCTTTGCCTTCTAGAAACCAAAAATATTTCAAGACTTGCCTGCTAAACCACAATTGGGAAACCTATCTATATATAGAGCTAGCTGTTCATGATTTCTCAATTTTATGTTCAGGGATCAACCTTATTTCTCTAAAGCCAATATGCATATGTCCACAGAAGGTCATCATATATTGACAGCATTTTCACCAACAACTACATTCATTTTCATTTCACATAGAAAAAGTGACCTACAAATGGGCTGTACAACAGCACAAGGGAAAGGGAGATTCAAAGCAGAGAAAATAAACAAATGAAAATTCGAAAACAAAAGGAAGCAAAAGCAAAAAATTGCTCTTCCTCCTTTTATTACAAAGCCATATAGGCTAGGCACTCATCCACCAATCTCAATTCTAGCTCAACCAAATCAATATTCACTAACTAAGGGTTGGTGCTCAGAGTGAATGTACACATTGCCATAGATAAGACCCGCAAGACCACCACCAATGAGGGGTCCAACCCAGTAGATCCAGTTGTCGGTGAAGTCTCCGCTGGCAACGGCGGGTCCAAATGATCGAGCAGGGTTCATTGACCCGCCGGAGAAGGGTCCTGCAGCCAAAATGTTGGCTCCAACAATGAAACCAATGGCAATGGGTGCAATTGTGCCTATTGCTCCCTTCTTGGGGTCAGCTGCTGTTGCATAGACAGTGTAAACCAAAGCAAATGTGATGATGATCTCAAACACAACTCCTTCGATGGCTCCAACTCCAGCAGACACAGTGTGGATAGGAATAGTCTGTAAAAGGAAATTTCATAGTCAGCTGCATTAACAATAGTTTCACTAATTTATAGAACTTAACTTACTGAACTAAAGTACTCAACAAATTTTTTGGTGTTGATCTTGTACTTAAGTCAAAAGTTACATCATTTTAATTAGACTTCATAGTTACCTTTCTAATATGGATCTCAAATACTCTAAAAGTCTCCACCCTTAAACCAACATATAGATAGTCTTATTTGAAATTCCTAACCTTAACAATTTTGAGTGATCGAAGGAAAAGACATCTACTTTTGGATCTGTTTAATGTTGAGGAATAACTTACCAAGCCTCCGGTGACGAACTTGAGAATGAAGCATGCTACAATGGCACCAGCAAGCTGGGCAATCCAGTAGAAGATTCCAGTGAGAATAGTGATTTGGCCACCAAGAGCCAATCCAAATGTGACAGCTGGGTTCACATGGCCACCAGAGATGTTGGCACCAACTGAAACTGCAACAAAGAGAGCAAAGCCATGGCAGATGGCAATGGCTACTAGTCCAGCAGGATCAAGAGCAGCATTGGATGTCAACTTGTCTGTAACGAATGAAGGCAAAACTTCAGAACTTAAACCTCACAAACAAGAAAGTTACTCTCTAGTCTCTAGTATGATCATGACTTCATTTTCTAATTTTATCCATAATTACGTGCTGTGAGGTTCTACACCTAGAACATGTTGCAAACAAAGGACTTACACAACATTTCGTTAGTCGTTCGCGTTACTTACATATTAATTCTGTTTTATTTGAAAGGAAGAGTAATATTTCAGTCTAAGCTAGATGATGCAGTTGATGAAAAGGGAGCTAGCTAGAAGAAAAGTACTAACTGTAAGCTATGGCTGAACCAACTCCGGCAAAAACGAAGAGCAAGGTTGAGATGAACTCAGCAAGGTAGGCCTTAAAGGACCCCAAACTGAAAGAATCATCAAACCTTCCAAATGCTATCCCTGCCATCTAGCTCGGAGAATAATCACAACTGTTGAAACTCCCTTGAAGGATATGAGGAGAAGAAGAGATAAGGATGCAGAAAGTTTCAGATAGCACATATGCCTTTATCTAGGTCACATATATATAGTAGTAGAGTCTAGAAATAACAGCATATTGTTTATTAATTAGTAAATGAGCTGATCATTCTCCTTGTTTTAGTACTATATTTATCGTAAGATCAGTAACATCAAGCAAAGACTTCAAGTCAAATAAGTGAGGCCTAGAATGATCCTAGATGTGAGAAGTGGCCGGCGGATGTAGAAATCGCCAAGTTGGTACCCTAACTTGTTTTTCTTGTTTATTGTTTTCGTTTTACCTTTTTTGATATTATTCATCGAACATTTTGTCTATATACTTTGAAGGTAAAAATCAAAATCTCACAGCAAAACTGTTAAACTATTTAACCGAGTGTACACAAATTAGAGTGAAGGCGATTAATTTCTTAGAAATCAACAACGTTACATTATGAATTTGTATTATTTGATCGATTAGAAGAGATAAGGAATATATGTGGGATCGATGTGTACTACAGGTACTAAAGTATATCCATGCAGATAGAGGAACCAATCAGGTATCTTTCTGTAGTCTAGCTGTCAAGAACATGCTTTAATAGAAATGTCCGGAAGCTCATCAATGATTCTACCATGTGAAGAAGAGCCATGGCCTGATCTGTTTTGATTCACAGAGAAAGACTGGAGAGCAGAAAATGGTGGTGTTTGGTAGGTCGATCATATGGTGAGTGTGAAGTGTGTGATGAGAAATAATGATAAAGAGAGCAAGTGATCATGGAGGGCACGACAAAGTTGGGAGCTTTGGTCCACAAACAAACCGCCGACCATGCTTCCAAATTGGCCAGGACAATATCGTGGGATTTCAAAAATGAGTGGATTAGGATTAGTGATCGATGAAGCTTTTATTAGGGAGGTGTTGGACCATATTACTTAATTAGGGTTTAACAATAATGGGAGGTTTGGAGCCTAATGGGTGGAAGCTAATGAGGATTCTCAATGACTCTGTCCTCTCTTCACGTACTGATGTCATTTGCTTTTCAAGATGAGAGTTGTGTCTTTTCACTTTTACCCTAATTGGTAGCTCACTTTTACACAGTGGATTCTTTTGTCCTGTGGGTCGACAAGCTGGTCGAAATGAAAGCAGTACTAGAGTTGAGCTGGTGAATGGTCATTCACAATGCACAGTATCATTGTCGACTGAGCTTTAGTATCTACTGATTGATATCAAGTTGAATTCAAATCGTGGTTCAAGATTTGAAGTTGATCGCATGGTATATAGGGTTTAACCCTAGACCCTATATATATTGTTAACTTCTTTTCTAACTATACGCATGCATTTGAGATTTTGAGCCTACTATTGTTTGACATGGTATAGATCAAAATAACTTGGTTAATTGCATGCAGAACTTCAGTAACATGGTATAAAAACTTTGGTGCAGAAACTGATGATGTGCACAAAACCTTCAAGCTTTTGATCGAGATCTAGTAATTTTTTTTAATCTAAATCAAATTCTTAGTTATGGATCTAATGTAGAATAAATTTCAGCATGCCACCACGTCTGGATCGGATAAGCTAGGCTGAGATCTATTCTTTTGAAGTTTTATTCTATATATAGTAAATTCATTGGAAGCATTCTGTTTATGCAAAGGTTAATTATCTGCATTCCATGAGTTACTAGGAATTACTTAACTGAGGCTCTGAATAACAGTCATTATTTGAGACTTTCGAAAAACCTGGTGCCAGAAAAGCCATGAGCTAAATTTTATACTGGAATAGGACCGTATCAACTTCTGTGAATATTAGGGACTTAAGGGTGGCATATTTTGGACCACATTACACTGATCTATTGTTTAGCATTAAGAAAGATCGGGTGCCTAACTGGAAGATGATGATCGATGAGGACAGAGGAATCACAATGTCGACTGTCCCCTGGTGAAATTAATTTTGTTTTGGGATTAATAGCGTCTCCTTTATTATTTCTCTTTGGCTTTCTCCCTTGTTTTTGTGTGGTAAGTGGTAACTCAGTAGGGATTTTGGATATCCATTATGGATTCTCTTGTCCTGTTGAGCATACTGATCGAGATGACAAAGAGTGTACTACATCTGAGCAAGTGGATGGTCATTTAGAATTAATGCACATTATCCGGCCATCTGTAACACTTAATTAGCTGTACTACTGATCGTGTTCAAAATTCATTGCACATTCTCTTCCACGTAAGAGACGATCCGTTTCTTCGTTTCGTGTATTATTTCGTTACTTCATTTCTAACAAATTGATCATCTGAGCTACCTGGAGTGATTTGCATTGCAGCCTTTCGCGCAAGAGTCGTGTTTGAGCTTAGTGATTGTTTAACATATCCTAAGTTAATGCATATTGGATCTGATCAACAAACTTCCTGCAGAAATTCTGCTCAGTTGCCACCACATCTGGATAAGTTAGAATAATTAGAACAGTCAAGAATATCAGTATTTTAGTATAGTTCTCAGAATGGAAATAGAGTTCAGTTCTACATATGCTGTTCATGTATGCCTACCTTCAGATTCAGCATGTGTGTGTTACTAATAATACACAATATATAATTGAAGCATCACATGCGTTAGAGTGAATTTCTAAATTGTGAGTACCTGCTCTATTCAATTGGACTTGCAGAACAAGAGCATCTTTCATATAAAAATACATATACATATGATCTGCTGATCCATGATTGTATTTTAGTGTGAAAATGGATGAGATAAGCGTATACAATCACGGTTTTGATGTTAATTATAAACGAAATTGTTGGAGCTCATTGCTCCAAAAGTTCAAAACTGGGAATTAAAAGGCATATGACCACAGAAATGAACTGCTGCAGAACATGAGATAGATTTTTACAACTCTTTCTTTGTCCAAAAAGGTTATCCCTTGTGAAAGTGAGATATCGTTCTTGATCAATCATCATTGCAAACTTTGCCGTCAACAACCTAATAAATTGAATAATGTATGATTAAAACAAATTCATGGAGATTAATTTTGGTCTTGTAATGATCTATGCCGGTGGACTATATCATTGTTGTATAGTATAAGGGGAAGCAATCAAACAAGTCTCCACTGCTTTTGTATCTGCTAATCATATTCAGGCCCCCCTCTTTGCTTTTCACCTTTTAATTTTATTTCTTTCACCTTTTTTCTTTTACTGAAATAACTTAAGGATGCATTACAGGTGCTACAAAATTTGATCGATTATATTCATGCACATATTCCTGGTTCCTGGATTCTGTGCCTACTTCAAAAAAAAAAAAAAAAAAACTAAACAGAAAGCTGAAACCAATAATGAACGACTAGTAGCCAATTACTTGGGCCAAATCTGGGGTTGAAAATAGGACTGGCTTGGTTCAGTTAGCTGGTCTGGCTGGTCTAGCTGGCCATTCTTTTAGGGACGTTGAACACATTATGGCTTTTCCAATCCTAATGTGTATGGTCATTGGTTGACATAGAACTTGGCATATTGGTTTTCTTTCCCAAAAGAGAATGAGAAGTGCAATGTAGTCATACATCTTGATATCAAACTTCAGTTCAGTCTTCTCATTATGGATTAAAGCAGGTTGCATAGAGGAAGTGGAGGTTCAAGGGTTCATTCTGTGTATATTCAGTTAGATATATATGCAGTATAACAGAGCCTGCATAGAGGAAGTGATCAAATATACGATGGAGGTTATAGTGTTATACCAGATGGGCTAGGTGCTTTGGATGACCAATAACATCGGTGTTACTTACAAATTTGAGCTGAGATAGGGGTAGCTAGCTAGGTTCAGTTAGCTATTCATCAGTTCAGGGTTACAAGAAAGTGTAATGACATTCTAGATCTTCAATATCAAAGTTCAGTCCTAAACTTCATTCTTCAACGAGCCCTGAAAAGAGAAGGCTTTCTAATTGATCATTGATGGGGTGGAGTATTGATTAGAACTTGTGGCATTAGAAGGATGAAGTTTAGAGTGAATTATGTTACTGGTTTGCTTGTCAAACTATGCAAGCCCCATGATGCCGAACCTTGTCTTGTGAGCTTGTAAATACTGGGGTGATTGATTCTATGTGGTAAAGACTTAATTAGATGTGCAATGTATAATTTCTTAGCAGACCTTAAGCTCTAGAGGTTTTAAGGGGACTCTAGCTGCAGCAAGCAATATGCCTATGAACTATATAATAGAGAAATTGCAATTCCTACAAATTGTGTGTGAAGTATGTTATCCAGCATGTTGGATTTTGGTTACAGTGGAGATGATAAAACATCTGCTCTTGATTAGAACAGATGAAACGTTTGCCCTTAAGGGTTCTATTACTTCTTCAATCTCTTCACCGAACTTCTTATCTACATATTCTTAGCTGTCTCCAATGCCTAACTAGGTTCACTTTGGTGATCTCTCCAGCTCAAGTTAGAGCTATTTGAGCATAGATGTAATGAGTAGTTGAGAGATATCACAAGCTCAAATCTGATGCAATGGGGGAGGTAGGAAAAGGCCTTTAAATCTAGTTATTGTTGCCTCATCAAACAAGTCTGCATCTGAGTCCTGTTAGATAAACATTTAAAAGGGTCATCAACTCCCAGTTATCACTGAATCAATTCCATGTGGTTAAAGAGTTTTGTTAGGCTATATAAATCCTAAATCCAAAGCCTCTCAAGCAGTGTGCTAAATAGTCTAATTACATTCTGTTGTCTAATATCCAACGTTTTTAGAAATCGTGTTTGAACTATGACCGAGAGCATAGCATTGTATAGGATCAAAATTACACGAAAAAAAAAAAAAAAAAACCTAAATCTGATTATCATAAACTAGTCGAGACTAGCTTATGAACTAAAACATGCAATATATGAGATGCACAAACATTTTGAAACGATGGAACTTATGCAGTATACAGTATAAACTAAAATATGCAATATTATGAACATATGTAACAGCTTGGACGACAGCTTCCCAAGTTAGTAGGTACAGAAACTTCTGCAGCTAGCCAATCCCTCCCAACATCATCATTGAGAAAGATGACAATGGAAAAAAACATCCTCACTCGATTGTTACTATGCTCTAATTGGTAAGCTACATTTAATGCCCTTGAGAGCCCAATAAATTGGTCACATCTAATACTTCTCCAATTAACCAACCCCCAACAAATGTATCTAACACAGTAAAGCACAATTTTAAGCACCCTTCCAATTTTTCACAACACTTCTGTCACCTATCTCAACTACAATGGAGTTTCATGGAGATCAAAAAAACCTCTGGAGCTTTATGGATGAGGAAAGAAAGAGCATCAAGTTACCTCGGAGACTTTCTTTCGGTAGTAACCAACAAAGTTCATCATCCGAAGCACCTAGCATTCACTTTGCTTCTGCAGCAAGACCATCTACTGCTGTTTCTGAACCATCAATTGATGCAATTCCTCCACGACCTATGAGCCCCGGCACGCCATGGACACTCTCCCCAGTGCGTACTTCTTCTTCTCAACCTCTTCTTTATCATTGCATAGCCTCCCTCCACCGCCATGAAGGTAACATTTTCTCCATCACACTCTCAAAAGATTTTATATTCACTGGCTCAGAAAGTAGCCGGATTCATGCTTGGAAGCAACCAGATTGTACCGAGATAGGTTACATAAAGGCTACTTCGGGTCAGGTACGAGCTATCTTGGCCTATGGGAGAATGTTGTTCACCACACATGGTGACTACAAAATCCGGGTATGGGATGCATCATCCGCAGAGAATTTTAGACCTAAGAAGATCACAACCTTACCACAGAGAAACAGATTCTCTAATTTGTTTTCGAAAAAGAGCAGCCAGCAACACACTGATCACATCTCTTGCCTCGCTTACAACAAGGAAGACAAGCTGTTGTACACAGGCTCATGGGACAAATCAGTTAAAGCTTGGAAGATCAACGAAAAGCGTTGTGTCGACTCGTTCATTGCTCATGAAGGTCATGTGAATGGAATTGTCATCAACCAGGAAGATGGGTGTGTTTTCACTTGCTCATCAGATGGCTCAGTCAAAATTTGGAGAAGGGTGTTTGGTGAAAGCTCACATATACTCACCATGACACTGAAGTTTCAACTTTCACCAGTGAATGCCTTGGCATTGAGCTTGTCAAATAGCACCACCCTCCTCTACTCTGGCTCATCAGATGGGCTCATAAACTTCTGGGAGAAAGAGAAGATGTCTGGAAGATATAACCATGGTGGGTTTCTGCAAGGTCACCATTTCGCCGTTCTTTGCTTGGTTGCCTTGGGAGAACTAATCTTCAGTGGCTCTGAGGATGCAACCATTAGGGTTTGGAGGAGAGAGGAAGGAAATTGCTTCCATTCTTGTCTTTCTGTCATTGAGGGGCATCACGGGCCGGTTAGATGCTTAGCAGTGTCTTTGGAAACAGAGAATGTGGTCAGGGTTAAGGGTTTGTTGGTTTATAGTGCAAGCTTAGATCAAACTTTTAAGGTGTGGAGGGTTAAGGTTTTTCCAACTGAGAAACTAAACTTGGATGAGTCTACAAAAGACCCACATAGAGAGATTTTGGAGTGTGAGACAAGTCCTGTGCTGTCACCTTCATGGGTGGAGAAAAAGCTTCAGGGCAACTTTTTCCAGTAGAATAGAATGCAGAACATGGAACTTGTAAGCTTTGAGCCATTGCTTAATGTTTATGATGATTCTATGCCAACTCGACCATCGAACTACAGCCAGCTACCAACTCAGAATTACAGGAAGAAGCTTCCAGATTAGTATCACGAAAGTTTCAGGGACCAGTTCAGTTTCCAGATTTGTGTATTGGGATCCCTCTATCGCTTATAGTTCCACATTCCATTAGCTAGATAACTTCAGGGACAGTAAATCCAGGATACCAGGCCTCAACGTCCTCTCTAAGTTCAGTTTTAGGGTGACATTTCATTTAATTTTACAGTAAACAATTTTGTTTGTAAGAAATGTATTAAGAAGGTTACATTTTGTTTCTATGGGCATGAATGACAGGTTGGTATGAAGTTAAGGTATGACAAACATAACCATATACAATGCTGGTGAACATTTAGTGCATGCATCAGAGCTAAAGGTGGAACAAATACTAGCGTCTTCTGGTACAAATGAAATCTATGCAATCAAAAAAATTCTCAGCAAAAGAAAAAAAAATTTTTAAAAATAAAAATAAAAATAAAAAACATGTGGCAGCATTTGAGCATAACTCTGCAGAGTGTCTTCAAATAGTTGAAATTATGTAACCAAAAATATAAACAAAAACTTAAAAGTGAACTTGCATTTTTGGAAGTAAACTGAAAATCTAGCTGCTCATCGTAGAGGCATAGTAAAACTGATTATATCGCCATAACTTCTTTCACATCTCACACATATTGTTTCCTACTTAAGAGAGAAAATAAAGTGCATCTAGAAATTAAACAAAACAGTCTTAATTGCATATTTCTGGAAAAGGTATAGAAGCGCAACAATGATAATATCCCTTGTCATCGAACACAAACCTTTGTGAAAGATGAGCTTCACGGATAAGATACTCTCCCCATTCCTCTGATCCATACTGCTTATAAATGCCACGAGCATCAAAAGTACTAAATTTTCTCTTTTGATTCCTCCTGTATGTTGTCATTTCAATATCAGCGTTGAGGAAAGTGCATAGTGCAAACGCTTTCCTTTTTTTTTAATTTAATAAATCTTTTTATCTGTATTTGTTGGAACAAAAAGGCAGCCCCCACTCTTTCAAAAACTAAGAAGAACCAGAGTAAAGGAACTTCAAAACACTAAAGAGATGGCGGCAATACCTTTTCCTATGCCTTGCATTCATCATTGTTGCATGGAGCTGCAGTTCAAAAAGTAAAGACTCTTTAATGACTTTAAGACTGGATGTTTACAGAGAAGTGATCAAGATTTATAATGAAAAATTGCATACACAGAAGATAGCTCATGGTCATTTACAATACCTTTAATTTCTGATTGGCATCTTTCTCTAGAACAAGCCTTGCTTTAACAAATGCATCAATAATGACTTCTTAAAAAGGCTAAGGAAAATGAAAGAGGTAACAAAGTGATGTAGACAGTGGAAAATGAGAAACTGCTATTATTGTTTGAGTCTTATCAGGTACATCAAAATAATGAACTGACATTTAATGAATAATCAGAAGCTAGGATACGACAGGCACGCAAAAGTCGCCCCTCACTGCCAATTTCTTCAACGGGCGCATACAGGACACCAGCTTTGGCAAAAGAACCTCTCATACAATTCTGCAAGGATATGAAAGATTTAGTCTCTTTAGAACAATCGACTCATAGATAGAAGTAACAGCCAAATGAAAGCCAGCAGAGGCTGAGCGAAATCATGAAGTCAATGCAGGAGAGAAGCAACGTTAGCTAGTAGGATCCTGAAGAAAGAGTCAGACCAGTCCCTTGAGTCTTATGGATAGAGGGCGATTATCTAAGGCTTCCATCACTTCTGAAGAGATGCTCTGGATGAAACATGAAACATTATATGTCAATAACCCCCACTGAAGCCTATTTTATCTGATTCAGACAATCAGTTATGCTTACCTGCAAAACTTCAATAGCTGCATGAACTCTGTCCTTGTTCCACAACTTCAACATGAGCACAGTCAGGTGAAACGTTTCCGGTTTAATAAAGATTGATTTGTCAATTCCCAAGTCTGTCAAGTCCATGAATTTCAATGAGATGCTGACAAACTAACATGAGCAAAAAGACAAAAAAATAACCAAATTGACTAATGAAGAACAAATGATTCTCAACAACAACGTTACAGATATATTCATGAAAACTCATTCAGCAATCGATGGGATGACACTTCATAAGGAAAAATGGAAAACAACCAACATTAGTTACCCAAGCACTAGCTTCAGTGAAGGAAAACTAATAGTGAAAAAGTTATGCGTTAATGATTATTTTTTCATCCATAAGTATTATTTCCATACCAGATGGGGTAGAAGACTTGGATGATTTAGGTGCATAACTGACAAGTGGTATGTTGGTCATGTTCACTTTCACATGTTCACCATCACTTTCAGTTTTAAGTTCAACTACAACATCAGATCCCTTCTCAAACTTTTGATCATCATCTTCATTATCAGAATCATCTTCATCTTCATTTGAACCACTTTCCAGATTCTCACCCTGAGAAGAATCAATAATTCCTAGGATGGAGTTCTGAAAGTTGACAAGCTTATCAACTAATTCAGGATGTATAGCCAATGGAAGTGATATGAAGTGAGAATAATCAAGACTTGGGCTTTTAACTGCCTGCATATTTTAGCAGAAGAAAAACTGTTAATGAGACATTCAAAGAATAAGTAATGATAAAGAGCAAACAGTGATGCATGACAATGCAGGGTGGGTGATGAGTATGGTTATGGAGGGCTTCAGATGACACAACTTATGGTAACAGGAGAGAATTAGGAAAATAAAGTTTCAGGTTGCTGTACTTTTAATGACAACTACAGAAATACAAAATGATATTGAACCACTCCAGATCATCTTCAAAACCACATTTATAGGCAACTGACCTCATCAATTATAACTTTTATCTTCTCTGAAGCTCTAGTTATGCTTTCATTAGAGAGGCCTTCAATAACTGCAACCAAAAACCAGGTAAAATAGTTAAACCAAAAATGTTGATCCTCATCATGTTTACATTTTTCAAGAACGGAATTCAAATATAATATGTCCAGTCAAAATAATGAAAGAGTTAGACACAGCGGGGACTTGAACCAACTTTAAGACTTACTAATGGAATCCTCCCTCTTTGATAATGGGATTTTAATTTTCACTCCTGTCTCATCTTCAATCATTTTCTGAGTAGATCCTCTGACATCCAAAAGATAAGAGCATACTAGTTACATCGTATGAGATAGTATTCATGCAATATACTTTCAGAAAATTATTACATGCAGAACTCTGTACCCTTTTCCTCTGATAAAGCGGTGCAAAGAAGCCCCAACCTGCGTATCAAAGGAAGTGACAACAAAATGAACAGAATGAGCCTCACCAGAACAACTCCAAAGGAAATGGTAAAATGTTAAAAGGAACAGAATGGGGAATGTCATGGACAGCGTTTTGGAAATTTTCAAATTCAATGTGCAGTAAGCAATACCATTACCCCCAACCAGGTCTGTACAGATCTAGAAATATCCTACTGTAGAATAATTGTACAAACTAATTCTTTTCAATCTCTTCAACAATCACTGAGGCCCAATGCCATTGCCAGGCTCTTCCAACCTCCCCACGGGTGGAAAAATTAAGTAAAAGGGAATTGCAGCATGAAGTGGTGCAAGATAAAAAGATGTTGAGGAGTTCGTTTATACAGTGGAATTGAGAGAAACTATATGACAAAGTGGCGTGGCAAAGTATAGATCTTTCAATGAAATCATACCTCAATTGAAATTGAATGATTTTCAGTTAAAAGCACTGTTTCTCCTCCTAAAACTTTATCTTCATTATCTTGTGATGCACTTGAACAAGTAGTGAACTTAGTTGCTTCAGTAACTGCTGAAGCCAGCTCTGTGTCATCTTGAGCACTTGAAATCTTGGTTGATGAGCAAGAGTGCACATCTTCTTCCACCTTATCTGTAACCTCCACTACTGAGCATTCTGAAAATCCACAGGTAACAATCAGACAGAAACCTCGGTGGTAACTGACCCTCATGCCTATAACACTTTCTCGTATAACTAGATTTGTTTCATGAACTCAATCAGTCGCAAAAGTCTAACAATAAGTGAATATTATTATCAAAATGTTATTCAATCTTCTATATTCATACTAAACACTAACAGGATTTGCAGCAACATGCAAAGTCATCAGGTTCTACTAGCCTAGGCTGCTTAAGGATGATCATAAATTAGGGAAGAACTAAATAGGAATACAGTGTAACGAACCTTCATTAGAACCGACTTGTGCACTGAGTTTACTGACAGGTCTCCATACCGAACTGACTGTTTTGAGCTTGTAGTTATGCTCAAGACCGCTTCGGTTATGTTTTCTACCATCCATGATGTCAACACTAAAGCTCAAACCACGGTAACCAGTGTGTCCCTGTCGTCAGAAATGACATAAATCAACGACAACCCAGAAAAGGATCACAATCGGTCACCCAACATATCATTGTTTGCAATCAATCGATTCCATATACGCATAGTGATTGATATATTTCTACACAGGAAATTAAGAAGACATAGAAAGAGATACTAACCAGGGAAGGCAAGTGATTGAAAGTAGCATGGGTGCATGTAAGATTCAGAACTCGACCCACTCTGCAGCAAATACAGAGAAAATAAGGGTTGATTTCTTCAGTCGGAAATTAGAAGCAAAAATGATTTGGCGGGTTACCTGAAATTGAAGAGGGACCTGCAACTCGAAGCTATCATTAGGAGGACGAGGACGAGGACGAGGACGACTCAACTCTCCATCACACGTGGCTTTTGCACTCGCAACCACATTTGCACTTCCCTCGAACTTGTTTCAATTATGATATTGCACATCCATCTCTCCATAATCCGTTGTAGTCTAGTTGGTCAGGATATTCGGCTCTCACCCGAAAGACCCGGGTTCAAGTCCCGGCAACGGAATTCTTTTTCCAAATTGCGTTTAACCACTCAAGAGTCTAGCTTCTTGTTCTAGGCGCTTCATGTAACTTTTCTTTTTCGTCTTCTGTTTGGGTGCTTAAAACTGCCTTGATGGACTCAAATTAACTATAAAAGAGTACTACTGTATGCATGGGAGAGAATTTGAATGATTAGGAACTGATAATACCATGATTTGTAAAAGCAACAAAAGCTGAGGGAATTCACTGAAAAGGGAGCAGCTACCTAGCTACTTTAATTTGTCTTTCTCATATCATTCAGATATATTCCAGACTTAACTCGCAAGTGATCAAATAGTCTCAGTTGAAGGCAAGAATACACCCACTGCTCTACTTTAACCCCTCCCTTAGCATACACATACAAGCAAGAAACACTTGTGCTTTAGCCAACATGGTGTGTCTAGGAGCTATTTTTGGTTGCAAGCCATCCCATTCCATCAAAGCCTATGTTCTATCGGCCTTCGCCATCATCGGCATTCTTTTTTGCTTACGCCTCTTTTGTTACATCATCTATAGACTTTTGAAGAACGAGCATTCTCAAAGTCATAGAAATTCGAACAACGAGCTGGAAATGCAGCACTCATGAAGGATTCATCAGCACGCGTACATCTACAGACTACAGTCGATCTGAAGAAGCAAAGTTTACGTGGCGAAAATCATCAGTACTCACTCCCCTTTCATGAATTCATCAACATATGTCCTTCAAACTTCTTTTATCGGAAATGCTGCTTCAACAATATTGCTTCTCTTGTATGCAATTATAACATTAAGATCTACTATTCATATATTCGCTACATACAAATGGCAACATCATATATAACAGAGCATCATCAGCTAACAGTTCTCGATCAGTGATATTTTTTTTTTTTTGGTTTATAAGACCTGAATATTCATATACAAAAACGACGCAGCAGTGTTTCATGCATTCAAATTTTGTTTTTCTCGACACAAACATATGTCATTCCTGCTTAAGTGATCGACACAACCTCATCGATTAGCACAGTTAAAGCCACAAACTAATCAGCTACACAACAAACACAAGTCAGCTACTACTAGTACTCTCCAATTAAACTAGCACTACCGCCACTACGTACTCTCTTTTACAGCTCAAAATAGTCACTCCCACCTTGAGCTAAACACCCTGCAGTACTAGTACCACTATTATTTTTGGATGTCACACGCCACACTTTGAGAACACCATCAAGACTCCCAGTACAGATTGTGCAACCATCCTCAGTCTCTTCTCCTAGCCTCCCCAGAAATGCTGTCACACACCTGATTGGCCCTCTGTGACCCACAAGGACTGCTACACAAGTATGCAGACCATCAGAGTCCTTAGACCAAATCCTACTCGTCGAGTCAGCTGATCCACTGATCACATAGTTGGCCACACTGGCCAAGCACATCACTGCATGAGTATGACCCTGGAGTGCACCGCCGTACTGCACCTGGCCAGAGAACCAACCCCTAAGCCAAAAGTGTATGTACCCGTCAGTGCAGCCCCCGTACAAGATTGCACCGTCCGCTGTTAGGGTTAGGGTCTTGACGGGGGAGTACTTAGCCGGTAGAGTCACAGTGAGTGAATGTGGAAACTGGTCGCCGCCGCGACAAACGTTGCGGCGCCAGACTCGGATCGTTGCATCGTCCGAGGCTGTGTAGAGGATACCATCGTCCGCAGCAATGATGGCGTTGATCGGCTCCGCGTGAGCTTGGATTGTTTCAATGCATTTGAGGTCTGAGATTCGCCATACTTTTACTGTCTTGTCGATGGAAGCTGAGTAGAGGATGTCCTCTGCTACATTGATGGCTAGTGATGTTATGGCACCCATATGCTTCATCTGTTACATTGTTAGGAGTTCATCGATCAATGATATTGCTTCACTTAATGGCTGTTTCAGCTACTGAAATTGATCAAAAGAAACTGCTGCTACTAGTTTTGGCTACCTTCCAACAGTTAATAAACTTGAATAAGGGTATCTATATCCTATAACAAATTAATTTAATTCACAACTTCATTTTGTCTTGTGTAGTAAAGGTGATGATAAACCGAACCTACACAATCTGTGGATTCAATAAGTTCGGTCCTATACATGCCGAGTATATACTAATGTAATCACCACTGCATGGCCAACTCCAACAAAAAATTTAGCAAACATGCATTCAAATTCTTAAAACAAAAATACAAGTCGATCACATTCATACGTACAGCAATAAATCTACTAATATAATTCGGACCAATATGAAGTTAATAATAATCTCTCTACCCTACATGTCATTCTATTCATATTCATCAACCCTTACTCATGCACACACAAGCTTGTATCAACGAAGAAGTATAGCTCCTAGCTACCACACCAACCATAGTATAAATAAACACATAAATACAAACCAAAACAAATATAGGACACCTTGCTAGTACTTACCGTCTTATCTTTCCCGGCAGTGTAAAAACTCCGGACATAACTTCCCAGTTTGGGAATGGTAGCCAACCTCTCATGCTTCAATCCACCGTCCCATATTCTCTGCCATATTCTCACCTTCCCGTCACCATAAGCAGCATAAACCCTATCATGAGACACCTCCAATGCCACCACCATGCAAGCTTTGGTCTTGAGCTGCCCACATTCTGTGAACTCGGGTAGCTTCCAAACCCTAATGACATTGGTATCGGAGCCGGAGTAAACTAGGCCATTGGAGGCGGCAATGGACAAGATCTGCCCGTCTTTTTTGAGGACGGAGGAGATGCAACGGTAGGCGGTGAGGTGGTCGGGGTGTTTGAGAGGGATGAAGCGAGGGGAGGAGGTCGGGGAAGCATGGAGGCTTTGGGTTTGGGAGAAGGAAGGAGAGACGTCATTGTTGCTACGTCGAGGTGGGGTGTAAGGAAATTGTGAGAAAGAGGGTTCTTTGGTTGAAATGCTTCTGGTGAAGCCAGTGAAGAACTTGTTTTGGTCAGTTGCAAAAGATGGGGTTATTGGGGAAGAGTTGGGAGAGTAGTCCTGTGAGGCCATTTTCTTTTCTGAGAATATGAGAAGCTAGGAGACGAGAAGAGGTGATGGAGCATATGCTGTAATGAGTTTGTTGGTAAATGATGACTATGGCGGTGAAATGTATAAATGAAGCTTATAATGGTGTATTGGATTTGTTGGTATGAATTGCATAAATGTTGTAGCATATAGTGTAATGACTTTCTACTATGGTAGTGAAGGTATAACTGCCACAAAGGATTCAATGCTTATGTTGGAGAAATTTTTGTGAGCAACCGTCCCAAGTGATCTTCCTTGATCTCCTACGTGTCTCATCATACACTACATTTCTTTCTTTTGAGAATGCTCATCATACACTACATTGCTACTTCATCCGTCAGAAACATTTTATCAAACACGTAATATAATTCAAGAAAAATTCATGAACACCGATTGCTCCGAGAGAGTGAAGCTAGCTAGCTATGACTACAGTCCTACCTAACAATCTACATATATAGTTGAGACTTGAGAGAGAGAGATAGAGAGGTTTCACGACATAATCAAACTCCAACAACCACACGCAGTAAACCAAACACGAACTCGTCTGACCGCACTAGTCAAACGCCGACGACGTTGGAAGCCCGCCGGACAGACAACAAAGGCTCTTTCTCTGTTTTATTCTATTATGATATATGTGATGTGAGTGTATGTGTTACCAAAAATTGGTCTTCCTTACCTACATGTTTTTTTTTTTTTTTTTGGAAATTAATGTATAACATACTTCACTAATGATTACCTTAATAGTTTCGTTTTCTTCTTGAATATTTGATTTGATTAATGTGATTTAAGGAGTTATGCTATATATGATTATATGTTTTCCTTTTCTAATATTTTATTTTTTATTTTGTTTTTCTACATGTAGAAATATATATATATATATATATATATATTTAAAAGGAAACTTGAGACCCCAATCTATCTGGGTGTCTCAGTTGAGATATCATTATAATTAACTAAAATCATAGGGGGGACATATTGCTTTGACCCCTAGAATTATTACACTTATCTTCGAAGAGAACATCCTGAATAATAACAGGAGTCTCTCCAACCCAAAACTCATCTAAATTACTCCAACTAGCAAGGTGAGCTAATCTATGAGCCACACCATTTGTTTCTCTCAAAATGTGTCAAATGTTGAAAAATGTAAAAGAACTCGCGTACCTCCTACAATCCTCCATCATGCAACCAAATTTTGAGAAATCCTCTCCCACCCCCGTAAGGGCATGCACAAGTGCAACGCAGTCGGTCTCGACCTCAATCTCTTCCTACCCTTGTTGTATAGCTACTAGTAGTCCAGCACGGAGGGCTTCCACTTTGGCACACAAGCTGACAACATATAAGGCAGTGGACGAGCCAAGGCAGCTCTGCACTCACCATTCTTATCCTGGATCACCACACTCTGTCAGGACCCACCCCGAATTTCACCCTGAAACCTGAAGTAAATCATACGGGGTCCACCTCCAAGGAAAATTTACCGAAAAATTTGGCATAACTTCTCTTGGAAATTGACAACCCTAACCTGAAAAATCAGAATACACTCCTATAACGAAACAACCATCCTCAACTCTTGGAGCCACCCGCTCCCCACAAACACAACCACCACAACATAACAATAAAACCATCTTCCAATCCATCACATAAATATCTAACTAATATAACATACATCACCTTTCGAATATTCTAAACTGTTTTCATAAATCTAAGCACACGACCGAAATATCATACATTATCCCCAAGGGTAATCAGAGCTACTAAACACTAGAGGAAGCAAGAAAATACACTGGTAGGTTAAACAGGTAATCTACTGGTGAAAAGTGGTGGAGATATGGGTAACTATGCCTCGCCTCCTATTAGTACCGACCCGAACTCGGCAGACTAGGCATTTTAAAATGAAGAGACCAGGGGAAAACATTCAAAAATGTTAAAGTGAGTGGACAAAAATAAGTTTAATAAAATGAACAAATAATATTTATGCTTTCCCATTTGATTTAATTCCACAGAAATTATGCTACATGCGACAGCTCAAAAACTTTTAACTTAAAAATTAACAAAAACGTGACTAGTCTCACTAGTCTCTCATACTTTGTAATAAAGAGCCTCTCAGGCCAAACTATATATATATATACAGGAATTCTCAGGTGCGGACGTTTGCACCTGAGTTTTGGTGCGGACGTCGGCAGCCAAGAAGGCCTGTATATATATA
>NC_020496.1:10770887-10772417 GCF_000184155.1 Fragaria vesca subsp. vesca
TTCTGTCCGGTTCATCATCTCCATTTGTTTTTCGATTTTGAGGGCCTTAATGATCACCAAATTGGCTGAAATTTTGCAGAGATGATCTACACAAGATGATCTAGATATGTCTAGAAGGAAGTTTGAGGAAATTCGATCGGGAAGTGGTGCAAAAATGGAAATCCGCACCAAAAATTTTGGTGCGGACGTCGGCAGCCAAGAAGGCCTGTATATATATATATTTTATATGTATGTATTTACACTCGTCATATTCCTTGTATGAATTCTATAGGAAAAAAAAAAAAAAATTCATACAAGGCTACGACGCTTGCGTCTAACGCTCACGTCACGCCATAATGTAATTTTACCTCATTATGCGGAAAAGACGGTGTATATATACGTGCATATTCCCTATATAAATTCTACAACGCTTGCGTCTAACGCTCACGTCACACCATGATGAAATTTTACCTCATTATGGCAGAAAAACACGTATAGCTAGCTAGCATTTATATACATATTATCCTCGTAAATATCCATATATAAAAAGATATTCACCGAAACTCTCACTTTCGGTTATTCTCCAACACTAAATAAAATCATCAAATTAAAATGACGTCATATGCTCCAACCAAAAGAAATTGATTAACAAATTTTAGGCCTAAGCCTGGTGTCAATCCAAGGCCTCTTCTGCTCGAGCCTCTTCACGTACTATTCCAAATACATTAATTATATTCCCAACTAAAATTTAATACTCATACAAAATAGGCAAAATTAAATGCGAGCCTTATCCACGCTCATCCTTGCCCAAATTCGCCATTCCTAAATTGATACGGTCCAAACTTCACCACAAATACCGGCAGCCTTATAACAACCTCCTACAGCCTAAACAACATTAATCTAACGGTCGGATTTCTAACCGATTAACCATCAAAATTACCAATCTTTGAAAAATCCCAAACCTATCCAAAACTCCTTTAAAAATTTCAAACTTCACGTCAATAGACTCCCCTTAATACAACAAATTTAAAACCATGAAAATTCCCTTAACAGTGGCGGCCGGCAGCCGACTCCGGCGACCTCCAATGCCTACCAAAATTCAATAGCATCTTCCTCTCAACCCACTCTACAACTTTCCTAACTAGCACAAGATCCAATTTCAAGCTTAACTAGGCCAATCGAACAAAAACACAACAAGGAACCCTAGAAATTCAACTCCACATTTCTCCTTACCTAACTCAAGAGGGAGTGAATCCTTTTGAGGGATTGAAGCACGGGAAGAGAGCTTCCTATTGAGCCAAGCAGCTCCGGCTATGGCGGTCGAAAAAGAGAGTTCCGGCGAGATGACAGCTGCGCTTCTAAGGAGGATTTCCTTCGTTCGGCAACGTTGTAGCTTCGCTCACCAACCCAGGAAGACGGTGGAGAGGACGGTGGACTGAACTGGACCGGTGCGGCGTCTCAACTTGACCGGACGACGGCAATCGGTGGCGGTAGATTTTTCTGGCAGCGGGAGAGAGAGAGAGAGAGAGAGAGAGAGAGAGAGAGAGAGAG
>NC_020496.1:10772437-10775541 GCF_000184155.1 Fragaria vesca subsp. vesca
AGAGAGAGAGAGAGAGAAATGGTTTTAGGCCTCTCTTCCCAAACCGGTCCAACACCTTAATACCCACAAAAACAAAACCTAATAAAAATTTACCTATTACTAACTAAATGTACCCTTTTTACTGCCTTCCATAATTTCTCCCACGTAAAAATTTCCTGAAATAATCGTCCCTCAAAACATCTCTAGGGTCCTTTGAAACTATAAATTCATTAATGAAGACAGTAAAACTCCTGGTAACACCAAATAAGTAATTAAGGTAAAAATTTAAGAGTCGGGATGTGACACACCCACTTCACCATTATCACTCTCACCATGGAAACTACCATCAATATTCACCTTGAGTCTTCTTCTAGGTGGGTACTGCCATTTGGATGGCACTATTTTCTTCTTCTGTGAGACCCGAACATGGTACTTTTTGTACTCCTCCAAATGTGTACACACCCATTTCGCTACATTAACAAGAACAAAGCATCCTCTCTCCAAACTAGGTTATTCCTTTCTACCCCAATAGCCCAAAGGGTACGAAGAAACACTTTCAGTTTTTCCTCGTGCAAAGTCTCCAGCATGTCACAAAACCAGGTTTTTGCATCCCTTGTTGGGTGCTCTTTTGGTCTCATCTTCAACGGGCCACATTACCAAAGCAAATTGACTACTATGCAATTTTTGAAAACATGCATCTCATCTTCTCTCTCAAGTCCACAGAAGTTGCACTTATCATCCAATATCACTCCCTTTTCAATAGAGCTCCCTTAGTTGGAATGATTTCCTTTAAGAACCTCCATGCATGCATACGTACTTTGGGGGGTACGTTCACCTTCCAAATCCTTTTCCAAATCAACTTCCAGCTCCCTTGTAAATTAGATGAGGAAGCTTGTGACTCAAAAGCCTTCATCTTATACGCCACATGATACTCGTTTTTCACCGAATACACACCTCTTCTATCAAAATGCCACATCCACCTGTCCTCTCCTCCCCTCAAACTCAAAAGGAATTTTATTAATAATTTGCACCTCCATATCTGTAAAAAGATCCTCCAACAACCACTGCTCTCATCTCCCACTACCTCCATCGATAAGATCAGCCACAACCATGTTTTCAGTGCCATCCATTGGAGCCGAAAAAGGCTTGAAGCTATAAGGCATAGGAAGCCATGGATCCCTCCAGATTGAGATGCTGTCCCTATTCCCTACTTGTTTCCTAAAACCTCTAGCCAATAAGTCTCTGCCCTTTATAATACTTCTCCAGGAAAGTGAGGCACTTTTTTTTAATTTTGTCACCATGAAACCATCCCCTGAGAAGTACTTTGCTTTCAATACCCGTGCTAACAACGAGTTCTGTTGCCTCAGAATCCGCCAATCCTGTTTGGCCAATAGCGCTTAATTGAAGAGTCTCATATCACGAAACCCTAACCCTCCTTCTACTTTAGGAGTGTATAGCTTCTCCCATGCAACCCAATGAATTTTTTGATCCTCACCATTGTCACCCCACCAAATCTTGACATCAATCTATGCATCTCATCACACAAATATTTTGGGAGTTCAAGGCAACTCATGACATATGTAGGGATAGACTGAATTACCGACCTAAGAAGCACCTCCTTTCCTACCGCACTTAGGGTTTTGTCCCTCCACCCTTGGGTTCTCTTTCTTATTCTCTCATGCAAATACATGAATGCTTCATCTTTTGAAGTTCCTACCTCCCTGGGGAAGCCAAGATACTTGTCATGCTTCTCCACTCTCTTAACACCCAAAACCGTAGCTATCCCATCTTGTAAATCTCTATGAATATGTAGAAATATTAAAGATACCATCATTTTGAAAATTAGACATCCAATAGCAACCGCATCATGACACAAAGGTGTACTCACACTTGGAAAGACATCGTGGGAATATGCCAACTTGGCAGCAAAACTGAGTTTCTGAATGATTCAAGCATACTTTCCGTGCTGCCAATTTCAAGTGTGCTTCACTCTTGGCTCATGTAAAAACCATTTTACCATATGCAAATATCAACGCTGTAGTTTTCGGTTCTCTAATTCTCATACGCACAACGAAAATTCTTCTACGTACCAATGTGCAAGTGAACCGAGCAACTAATATGCAATATTTTGATCCAGTCATCCACGTCGCATTATCATGCATATATTCTAATACCATTAACAAAATTGAAACCCAAAAAAATAGTCCTAATTGTTTCCAACACAAGAGGTGAGGACCTGAGATCGAATAAGATGTACTTTTATTATGAGTGCTTAATTTGATCTAATCAAAAATAAAAATGAAAGGAAGGAATATAGGGTCTCCAGTCTTCATTGGATTTTCGCATACATCGATTTGAAAACTTGCATATTAATGGTGCAAGTGCACATTGGTGCGTAAAATTCGCTTTGTATTCACACTTGCAAAACGCTTGGGAACTAATCAATACCATGCTACAAGCTGATAGTTTTCTCATTAAAGAATGGAACTATCAATACCATGCTAGAAGCCGATAGTTTTCTCTTCTCCACCAAAGAGAATCGATCAGGAATTGATCAATCCCTGAACCCTGAAACACACATGCGTGATAGTGTGAGCACCTATAAACCTTTAGGTAAGTGATCAATCTCACTTTAAAGTTGTGGCTTTCTTTGGGGTAAATGGAGGAGAGCTAATGTGAGGTAGTGGGTTAGGGGAATCATGGAGATTTTAGGATCTGAAAATGTTTGCGGATAATCGATAAAAAGAGGAACAAAGTCCTCTATGGTTGAACATACATAAGTAAAATTACCATAAGAGAACGGATACACCATAGAGGATGTCACATCCCGACCCTTATATTTTTACCTTATTTACTAGCGTGATGATAATAAGAATTTTACCGTCCCGATCTTTGAGTAAATAGTTTAATTGGTCCCTAGAGGGGTTTCGGGGACGATTATGTTCGGAGGATTATTCGTATTAAGGAAAATACGACGACGGTAAAAATGGTAAATTTTAGCTAGTAAAAGGTAATTTTTATTCGGGTATTATTTATTCGGGGTGTTTTTATTTTTTTGAAGTGGGTTGATATAGGTTGGACCGGTTGGGAGGCCCAACCCATTTTCTCTCTTTCTCTTCTTCTCT
>NC_020496.1:10784626-10791770 GCF_000184155.1 Fragaria vesca subsp. vesca
TTTTCCTTAGAAATTAATTTGGGGAAACATAAATATTTTAATTATTAATTTATTTTTTGTCCACTCACTCTAACGTTATTAAATGTTTTCCCCTGGGCCCTTCGTTTTAAATTGCCCAGTCTGCAGAGTTCGGGTTGGATCTAGTAGGAGACGAGGCATAGTCACCCGCTTTTCGGCCAGTTTTCATCAGTAGGTTACCTGTTCAACCTACTCTTGTTTTCTTGCTTCCGCTTGTGTTTAGTAGCTCTGAATACTTTAGAATTTTTGTATATTATGTGATATTCAGAAGCGTTAAATTAAGAGTGTAATATGAAATTTTCGACTTAGGGTTGTCCATCTGCAAGGGAGATTTGCTTAATCTTTTCAGTAAATTTTCCTTGGAGGTGGTCCCCGCACGACTTACTCTGGGTTTCAGGGTGAAATTCGGGGTGGGTCGTGTCAGAGGATGTAAGAAGGAACAAACCAAGTAAAAAAGAGCATGATGTCAAAAACAAAAGAATAGAAGGAACACAACAAATAGAGAGCATAAACATAGCAAATAATATAGAGAACGAAACTCACCCTCAACTCTCAAACCTTCAGTCTTTTGAAGAGATCTAAATCTAGGCAAGAAACAGGGGGAATAGGCTGTTAATGGTATTGCTCATAGTTACTCATCACTCTTATTCAAAATTTTTGGGTAAGCGGAATAAGAGCTATCTCATTGCTCTTATCCGAAATTTTTTATTGATATCAAAAGAAAAGGTACAAAGCAAGGGGGAAGGGGGACTAAACCAAAACCTTGCTAACAAAGAGTACAATGCTTATGAATGTCTATATCAAAGAAAAAAAGACCTTCTCTTAAACTTTTTTTTTTATTACAAAAATGGCACCCAAAAAAGAGGCTTGAAAAACTAAGAAAACATGTAGGTAGGCCGACCTGAGAAGTCATGACCAAAAGGCACGTGCACGAAAGGAGGTAGAGAATCCCACCAAATAGAGCCCTCTGTATTTTGCACCATAGTTAGCTAGCTTATCAGCAACCGAATTGCCCTCTCTGAATATATGTGAAAAGTGAACATTCATTTGGCGTGCAGTATGCATGCAATTTCTCCAAACGCCATGGAATAGACAAATGCACCCTTAGGGTTTTAACAATATCAACAAATCAACCTCCGACCAAAGATTGTGTCATTGATTAGTCCAGGCAAATACACACTGCCTCAATAACTGCTAACATTTCGGTATCAAACGCACTAGCTGCATGAGCACGATAATAATCGACACACAATAATCCTGGATCATACTTATTTTAGTTACACAATAATCGTCATTTAGCTACATGATCTAGTCAAAAATTCTACTATGTAATAATCTTTTGCGCATAAAAAGTTGTTGCACAATAGTGTTGTTAAAGTATGTTTTCATATCAACCACTATTTTGTGCAGGTTTCGAAATCGTAATACTGTGACGTGTCAGAATACATTTCATTTAAGAAAAATTATTGTTAAATCTCTTAACTCATCCTATTTTACATATGTCGGTGACATTTGAGCTCATAACATGTGCGATGTCAGCTTACTTAATTTATCGATTTTCAAAAATATATAATTTTTTCTTCCAGATTTCCAGTTATACCCTTAAACAGAAACAACTCATTGCCCCAAACCGGCAAAGCTCTCTCTCTCACTCGCACACTCACTCTCGTTGGCTCTCAGAAATCACAAAAAGCTGGGAGAAATGAGTGTCCTCTCTCCTCCCACCGGGAAAACCCCAACCAAAATGCTCGACCGCGTCCTCTCCTCCCGCCGATACGCCTCCCACCCCGACGCCGACAACGACGCCGCCGACGACTCCAAGACCAAGAAACACTTGCCCCTCTCCTTCTTCACCACCCGCATCACCAACTACTTGACCCGAACCGGACCCGTGTTGCCCTGCCTCCTCCTCCTCGCCTTCGTCCTCCTCCTCATCTTCTCCCTCCTCTTCAACTCCCGCCGCTTCGTCTGCGTCTCCCCGTACGACCCCGTCTCCCGCCCCGGCTTCTTCGGCTTCGATGGCCTCGAATCCGATTTCGGATCCCTCGGCGTTCCCTGGTGTATGTATTTCCGGGTCGGATCTCATTTTACGTCAAGTCGTATTCTTTACTCATAGATCTGAGCTTTTGCTTTTAAATTTGATAGCCCAGTAATTGGGGATTGATTTTTTGATTTTGAGTAATTTGGGTTACTAAGAACGGTTTAGTTTAGTTGACTCAATAAACAATTAATTTAGTTGCTGAGGATAGTTGATACTAACAATCTATGATTTAAATGTTGATGTTTATAACAAACTGTGATGATTTTATTATGTCCATTATAAAAAGTGCTCTATTTATAAGCATCTTGATTGAATTGAATATAGCACCCCAGTATAATCTGCAGCAGATTAATCTGATTAAATTTTGGATCTTTATCGGTTCGTTGTGATAAGGTGGATGTTAGGATTTGTGGCTTCGTTTGTTTGGTTTGAAGTTTCTTGTTTTTTAGTATGAGAATGTGTCTTTGTTTAATTCTTATAATCTCATCCTTGGCAAAAGGCAGATCGAAACACGGAAAAACAGTTGATTGGACGTCCAAGGATTTGATCAAGGCACTGGAAGTGTTTGTACCAATCTACGAGACCCGACCAATCCAAAACAACATGTATGGGATGGGATTTGACCACAGCTTTGGGCTCTGGTTCATAACCCAGTGGCTGAAGCCGGATTTGATGATTGAGAGTGGTGCTTTCAAGGGGCATTCTACTTGGGTTTTGCGACAAGCAATGCCGGACAAGCCTATCGTGTCCCTCTCACCACGGCATCCTGAAAAGTATCTGAAGAAGGGGCCTGCATATGTTGATGCAAACTGTACTTATTTTGCGGGGAAGGATTTTGTTGATTTTGGAAGTGTTGATTGGGAAAAAGTGATGAAGAAACATGGGATTACTGATCTTGGCCGTGTTCTTATCTTTTTTGACGACCATCAGAATGAATTGAAAAGGTACTCACAATATCATATCTCTGTACAATTTCCTTATACTCATTATTCCGTGCTGATAGTTTTCATATTTTATGCTGTGGTGAGCAGAATAAAGCAGGCGCTGAAGGCTGGTTTCCGCCATATGGTTTTTGAGGACAATTATGATACTGGAACTGGGGATCATTATTCCTTAAGACAGATATGTGATCAATCCTATATTAGAGGTGCATGCTCCCTCATGATAGATTTTGTCATTTCTATTTTTATGTCAATGCTTTATGTTTTACAACATGTAACCATGCCTTTGTTTTCATATTGTTCTAATGAAGCTTGATGTAACTTTAGTTGTCGATTTATTAATGAAAGTTAATAGTTTCTTGAATTTAAGGACCATTTTCTTAAGATGAGGAGTGACCCAAAGACTCAAGTGTGACAGTTTTACTTAAAGCATTTATCCATAACTCATTCTAACAAAAATCTGTGCTTCCCTGTGGTTCATGGTTCAATAATTTTAACTCCTAAAACTAATAGTTCCACGAAGTTTTACATTAGTAGTGTTGATGGATTTGATTCGAATTATGTGTTTCTTTTGTACTTTAGGAGGTGGTCACAGTTGCTTTAAAGACAGTGATGAAGCTCGGATTAGGTCAAAAAGGAAGCATTTCTGGGAGAAAGCAGTTGATATAGAAGAACTTTGTGGGCCAGATGAAGCATGGTGGGGTGTGAGAGGGTACGTGCGGGATAACTTTAACCACAGTAATAAGTTGATACCGTATGCAGAACATTTTCAGAACAGCCGGTTTATGGAATCAATTCTTGATGTATACTGGGAGCTGCCACCAGTGGCAGGACCGTCCCTCACACATCAGACTAGATATGATCCTGCTCGTGCACCGCCTCCCATTGTTGAAGATGGTCGGTATGGCTTATTCCAACGGCTTGGTTTAACCAGATTCGATACTTCTGTATTTAATGGATACACTCAGATGGTTTACATTCAGATATCTAAACAGTAATTTTAGAGATAGAAAAATGCAGGTGCGCTGTTTAGGTTTCCATAGTTTGTTCATAATATGAATTATGCACTCATTTTCTAATAGCTTTCCCACTTCTCCATTTCCCTTGATTTTCTGATTTGTCTTTCTTCAGTGACAACTGTTCTGTACTTGTATCATGCCATAGCTGGACTGATTCCACTTATTTTCAGCTGTCCACTATCTTCTTTGAACCGATTGAGTTAACATGTCTACTGTAATACTTATAAATTTAATTAATTCAAATTTACGTTCTGTTAGCCTGGATTTTAGCTGAAAACTATATTGTTTAAAGTTGTGTTTCATGACATGCAGTATTTTTGTCCAAATTGTGTAAGACGGATGATATATTACATGAACATTGAGGTAGCCAAGGAGCTCTCTGTTTTATTTTCACTTCTGACAGTCCGAAACAAAAGGCTCAATCTTACGCATACATCAGCATACCAGTCACGAAACCTCAAACCATTTGTTCGTAATAAAATGAAACAAGGATTTGCAAGCAGCATACCTTTTACACAGTAGTTAGAATATATGGATACATGACCGATAACACCAAAACAACATCATCTGGAGCTTTCCAGTGAGATTTTTCTAACTAGTAGGACAATATCCAGTGCTTCAAATACACGAAAACGACGATACATATTGGCAAGATATGGAGGAATATGCAACAAGCGCCCAACTTAAACTTTAAACTTCAGTCTTAAAGTCGATTCATACATTTCAATAATGCCATTTCCAGATGCTAAGGTGTGTGCTAGTTGCGGTTCCTGCACTTCTCCATAGCCCTTGGAGCTGCAGCCAATAATAGAAACAGATGATCAGACACTGGGATATGCATATAAAGAAATTACTCAAACACTCTCACACAACTAAAAAAAGATTAGAATGGTGAAACATACCAAGTCCAATTGCTTCTGAACCTTTCATGATCCTTAGTTTCCTACACGTCTCGGTGAACATCCTACACAAATACAGCAATGATTAGATCGTACACATATACAACAATGATTAAATAAAACGTTGCACAATGCCACGATTCATAAATGTAAAGGAACTCGGATAAGCAAATGCAAGATACTCCAAGGGAAAGCTAAGGTGTATATCCAGTGATCATTGTTGTCATGCATAACAATACTTAACTGCAAGATAAGAATACTACTATTCATGGATCAATCAGTTACAAATAACTCCAACTGGGAATATGGTGGATTGATTCCAACTGTTAGTATTTTCAATTCTAAATCATTGTTCATTAAATTCAGTTAAAAAGGGTATACCAAGAACATCTGAAACTTACCCCCATGGAACATCACCGACAAGCATCCAATCATCGTCCTTGTCTTCAAAAGTAAGAACGTATTCAGAACCGTGGAGAAGATCCATCAACCGACTCTCACTCAGGCCATCCTTTT
Source organism: Fragaria vesca subsp. vesca (assembly GCF_000184155.1). Lineage (NCBI taxonomy): Eukaryota > Viridiplantae > Streptophyta > Magnoliopsida > Rosales > Rosaceae > Fragaria > Fragaria vesca. The sequence goes on from NC_020496.1 coordinate 10,790,061, forward strand.
TTGGAAATCCATTAGAACTGCACTGCCCTGAATCACAGCCATTCATAAACAGAAGTAAGCACCTACCCCATCTGGTTTACCTCAAGCATCTTATATAACACCGGAACATCCATTTTAGGCAACCAGTCTTGTTCTGGTAATAGGGACTATCAAGTCAACTTATTAATTTATTCACTATGTTTACCTGGGTTGAAACTGCTAATTACAGCACTTGTTAAACACCAACCTTAATTTCTTTGCGGATCAAAACCCTATAACTCAGTCAGCAAGTGCATGCCTGCCTTGCACCTGAGAGAGTGAAAGAGAGAGAACAGTACCAATTATGAAGCAGCTGAACATCTTCTCCAAAGCCATAGAGAGTTCCATGTAGTTGTTGTACATTTTAAGGTCAACCTTCCTTAGATATGGAGCACCATCCATGCTAACCTTCACATAAAGACACCCAGACCCTTGTTTACCCTCAGCATCATCATTGTTCTTTGCCAAATTAGAGGCCATGGTGTTCTTTCGAAATGATCGAATTGGGGGCCATCCTACCACCTGTGCCCTGTTGCATAAGATTTAATGTCAGTAATTCATCAAAGTACCACTTATGTGATAAAAGCTTCAAAAGATAGATGAACAGATAATTATTGAAGTTAAGACAATTAGAGAAAATTACTCCTTCATGAAGAAGACTTGCAGAAATCACACGGAAAAAACAATATATAACCAAAAAATGCATACGAAGTACAAGAATTCAGGGAGAAAAAACCGAGAGATAAGAAAATACAGATCGAGTCACTAACTCTAACTAAATGAGCTCATGTACAGAAATTAGAAATGTGCAAGTAGAAGCTGAAACATTATGCCCCAAAAACAGAATATTTATACCCGAAAAAATGAAACTAAAAATTTGTCTATCTTGTTTCTGGAACAAATTTCTTTCTTCTTACTTTTCATAATTTTCTTTACAAAGCAAACTCTTGTAACCGAAGGGATATGTGAGGTACAAAACTACTCAGAAGCAAAATAGAATAAAATTACCAAATGAGCAAAGAACTAAAGCTTACTTGGCAGCAGGAGGAGTAACATGCTCAGAGACCTTTGCCTTCTGCTTCTCTTGAACTGGCTTTGGTGACTGAGGAACAACAGAAGCAGCAACTTCTTTCTTGGTTTGTCCAGACACACATAGCTGTTGTGTTTTAGCATTACTGTCACCTTTAGGAGAGAACAAGGCTGGTCCTTTATCAGCCTCAGATCCATTACTCATACGGAAAACCCATTTCTCAGAAGACCCATCAATGGCATCAGAGAAACCCCTCTTGGCCCCAGATACAGGGTTGGTTTTTGAAGGGTTTGGAGGATACCCATTTTGCTTGTTATCCTCCAAATCTTTGCCAAAAATGGAAAGAGCAAGTCCTGGTTTTCTCTCAGGAGACTGAGAGCCAGGCAAGCCAAGCCTCAGCTCAGTCTCCTTGAGGTTGAAAGCAGAGGTCTTGACATCCTCTGTGCTTGAGTGAGCAGAGGAGGAGGAAGAGGAAATCCTATCAGAGCTTCTTTCCATTGGATAAGTCTCTGCTAAGCCTATGTAGTCATGTTCCAGTGGTACAGACATCAAGGTGTTTCAACCAGTTTTGAGAGCTCAAGATATGACACTAGAAACTAAAGGAGTTGAGAGAGAGAGAGAGAGAGAGAGAGAGAGAGCGGTAGGGAAGGTAGGCGAGGAGG
>NC_020496.1:10791790-10817509 GCF_000184155.1 Fragaria vesca subsp. vesca
AAGTAGAGAGAGAGAGAGAGAGAGAGAGAGAGAGAGCGTAGGGGAAGTAGGCAGAGGAGTCTGGTTAAGTTCTAAAGAGCTGGTTATGTTTGATGCAGAGGAAGCTTCTTTTAGCCTTTCTGTAGCTGCGTTATCATTCTCTGCTTTTTTTTTCTTGCATTTTTATCAAAAACTCTTGAGCTTTTTCTTTATTGCAGGTTTGCAGCAATGATGAAAGTAAGCAGTCATGGTTTAACAATTAAAAAGCTATCTTTAAGCCTTTAATAAAATCTAATACTAAATTAATTATCTTTAAGATTTTTGTTTCCATATAGTACATAAATAATTGGACATTTTTAAAAATGAAAAATCATAGAAAAGTTGTTGGAGTTACTCAGTTGCTCTTGTACACAAACTTTTCGTTAATCACTTTCATCAACTCTCATTAATCTTTAAATTTCATGAACAACTAATTCTTCTACACATCAAGGTGTAAGTGAACCGAACAACTAATATATAATATTTTGATCCGGTCATCTACGTCGTACTACATGTATGTATACTAATACCGTTAACATTTTTTTTTAAAATACAAGGGCTAAACGGTAACCCTCACGCCATAACTATTAATGAAACATCATAATACAAGGAGGGGACATTGTGCCTAAACCTCATACTGTTAACAAATTTGAAACCCAAAAAAATAGTCCCAAAGTGTTTCTAACTAAGGAGGAAAGAGTACTAGGTCGAAGAAGGTATACTTTTATTGTGGGCATTTAATTTGATTGGATCAAAAATGAAAATGAAAAGAAAGAATTTAGAATCTCGAATCTTCATTTGATATTCTCATATGACAATTTGAGCACTTATGTATTAATGATGCAAATCCGCTTCGTTATTACATATGAAAAACAAATGAAATTCTTATGTATCTAAGTTCAATTATTAAGGGTGATTCATAATCAAACTCGTATATATTAATTAAATTGTTACATATTCTGTCAATTAATCCATAATAAATATTCCTCTTGATGTATGGCAATTATCAAATTCTAAGAAAACGACTGCACTGGGTTTTATATGACCTTAATCTACTGAGAATTGCAAGCATAATCAAATTTTTTAGGACAATTATGGTATGAATTTCATATGAAAATGACAAAGAATACAAGTATAGAAAAAAGGTTTGGAGTATTATAAGGGAGAATATTAGGGAATACAACCGACAAAACACTGGGTATTCCCCGGCAACCTTTTAGATACTGTTCCCAAATTGCTTCATTCCAACCAAGAAACAAGTCCCAGTAAAGGGCACCCACCCCCACGGCGCAGGTTAGAAAAAGACACACTGTTTGCACGGAATGGGATTGTACACTGCAGAATACACAACAGGGAAAGGGATTGGACAAAAATGCACTGCTGGCTTTTATTTTGTGATGACAAAACTCAATTATATGTTATCATGGCATTCATTTCATCCCTTCCCTCACTTTTATACGGTTTATGCCGACTAACTATGTAGAGTATTTCGATTAAGCCTCTCGAATTAGTCCGAGTTATAAGAGAATGTGGGTCTTCCAGAGCATTAAATGTTCGGAGTCAGAGATCGTTAAATTGAAAAGTATGCATAAAGTGTGTTATTGTAGAAGCTCATCTAATAGATTAGGTCTCTAAAATTTCAACAATAGTCTATCGATTAAGAAAATAAAAAATGCGTTTATAAGATGGAATCTGTACTAGAACATACACCATGTGGATTAAAATTAAAAGCAGTAGTTGTATGTTATCATTCCATCCATTTCTTCCCTCAATTGTATACTAAAATTAAGAAGGGTATTTCGTTTAAGGTTAACCCCCAAATTAGTCCAAATTGTGAGAGAATGCATGTGTATCTCGAAGCATCGAATGTTTAGAGTCAGAATCGGTTAAAGCGCTGAGATTTGTAATCTACATCATTACAGGAGCTAACCTATCAGCTTTGCAAAATCTCAATAGTTTTATTTTCGATTGAATAATTAAGTGGCTTGTAGCAACACATATGTGTCCGATTCCAACTTGCTGCATAAAAATAATTTTCGGGTCTAGTTCCATTCAGGTCATGTCCTCAAAAATACATAACACAGACTAAAAGTATTATACGATTCAGATTTTAGATTCTATTATTGAAAATGTTTTTGACCCGAATACAGCTCGACATTGTGCACACTCAATCAAGTTAATCAACCGATTGAAAATTCTCTCAGTGGCTTGACTTTTTGATTTTTTACATTACTGTCTGTTACAGACATGCAGTCAGGTGTGTTGGGTGAATCTTTTGTTTTACCACGCCCGTATCTGCAGTAATAATTTGGAATCTGAAAATTGAAACGCGTGCAAGAGGTACAAATAATAATCAAACGACTCAGAAGTTGCCCACATCACCATATACGGTGGTTAGGGGACAAAACGGCGTTCTGCTACTGGCGTTGACGGAACTAAACACTCATCATTGTACATGGTGACGAAGGCAGTAAACCAATAACGGTGGCCGTTGAGCAGTGAGTCTCGCAGAGGTGACGCTGACGAAGACATTGGTTTGACTCGTTTGTCTGAATTAGTACAAGACATCATTATCAAGTTTACAAAAACCCAAAAAGTGGTTTAGGGCTCATTTATTGATAAATACTATTATAAAATATGTTTTCTTTTTCTTAACTATTTTGTTAATGTTTTTTAATTTAATTGATATGTTTATGTTAGAACCAAAAATTTATGGATCAAACCACGAGCAAAATTAGCGTCTCATGTGCTCTATAGGTGAACTGTGGTTTGGTTGATTAAAGTGTTTAATGGACAATTTTAAGATCACAGGTTCAAACCTCACGGACATACGTAAGGTGTGTGAGTTATTAATAAAACAATTTTTTTAATTAAAAAAAAAAAAAAAAGACGTCTCCTGTGCTCTACTGGAGTTTGATTTCACGAGCATCTTGTTGACAGTGTTTACGAGATTAACTGTTGTTGAGCTCAAGAAACTAATATCAGTCATTGTTTTGGAGGACTTGATTTTAGAGAAGGTTGGTCAAAGTAAATGAAACAAGTTTCATGGAGAGATCCAATTAACACTAATTCTCTCAGACAAAATGCAGAAAAAGCTTGCGGGTGGAAAGCTCACACGTCTTAGTTTGGTTAAAGTCAATTTATCAGGTATGCCAAATCATCTTCTTTCTTGTTTTAAAAAAAAAAATCACAAATCATATTGATAATGAATGTCGAAAATTTTTCTGGGGTACTTCCCCTCCAGCAGTGGCATGGTCACAAGCTACTACTCCCAAATCTGTAGGGGGTCTAGGCATTCCACCTGCCCATATTTTTAGTAAGGCAGCTTTGCTAAGCTAGGGTGGAAAATTTTTACGCAACAAAACAGTTGGTTGGTAAGACTGGTTACTAATAAATACCTTAAACGAGATCATTTTCTTACTATGTATAAGAAATCGACTCATTCTTATGCTTGGAAAAGTATACTGCACGCTAGATACATTCTTTTGAATGATATTCGTTGGATAATTGGTGACAGAAATACAGTTCTTTTTTGGAAATACAATTGGTTGCTACCGTTTCCGCACGTCTTCGTCATCAGTTAGATCTGGATATTAAAGTCTTATGTCATTTTATTAATAATGGTGTTTGGAATATTGATCTTCTTTGCAACTGCTACCTCAAGATATAGTTCACAAAATTATGGCAGTTCCAATACTTTTACAACCTACTAGTGATAGATTTGTATGGGGACCTTCGAGTAACGAAACTTTTACTATTAATTCTGCTAGTTGTCTTCAACAACAGTCTCATCCTGCTCATTCTACGGCTACATTCTTAGATAAGGTTTAGAAGTTAAAGCTTCCTCATAAAGTCAAAAAATTTGCTTGGGTACTTTTGCGTAATTGCTTAAAAACATGAGTTCTTATTTCACGCTACAACCCTAACATTCCTTCGGTGTGTGCGCTTTGTAATCCACCTACAGAAACTATGGATCATTTCTTTTCTACTTGTGCTTTTGCTAGACAAGTGTGGGAATTTGCTAATCGTGGGATATTCCTACCCAAGGCATATCTTTTTTTTTCTTGGATAAAATCATTGTTTGCTTTGTCTAATAAATATTCTTTACGACCGGCTTTAATGCTTGCGTGGTTTATCTGGAATTCTAGTGTTTTGGCCACGATCCTCAGCAGGGGTAGAGAGGTAACTTGTGCTACCAAAAGTAAATTAGGGTTTGCAGGGCGTGCCACCGCGCGGACGCAGAACGAGAACGGTGCGCGTTCTTGACTTCTAATCAGGCGAAGTAGAGCTCCGATGTCACCTCGCGGGCGAGGAATTACGAGCAAACTATCTAGTCACCTGTGAATCGATACTCACTGTTCGAAGCGAGCAGAGCAACAATTAGGAAGGAGAGGCGAGTCCAGACGGGCTCTGAGATCTAAGACGAGGTGCACTTAGAACTTAGGGTTTCGAGGATGCTCGAAGATTTGCAGTTGTTTTGTATGATTGATTGTGTGTCTTTGTTTGTTGTGTCGAGCTCCCTTATATAGCGATCCGCAAGCAATTGGCAAAGACCTAATCACAACCCATCCGGACCCCGCAATTAGAATCCCACAAGGATACGACCAGCTCGCGAGCCGCGCGATCCATGCAACACGTGTCCAGAACAAACCTCGCCTAGGTCTTGCTTACCGCCCCGCATCATCTCACTGTAGCGTCGTACACGAACTCAAACACTAAGCGATCCTATCCCGCGGAGTACTACAGTCCATTTCCAACTCTACCTCGCCATGCACTGTAGAATCCTACACGAACTGGAACAAAGGATCCCGCGAGGACATCGAATCCCGCGCGGTATCAGAATCCTTGCACAACTCCAATTCGCGTGTTGCCAGACTTCGCCACCCTTCATGGGCTTCGTATTAAAAAAGGGCCACAGGTACTGGCCCAAATATTATCCAAAACGTACCCCGAGTCTTGGACAAAAAATACCCACTGGGCTCAAACATTGCCCCCTAGGCCTTGAGCTTAATCCACTTCGCAACGGTTAAGCGAAAAGGCCTAAATGAGCCATTTACGGGAATTCGTAATTCAACAGGTGCTGACGTTTCGGCATCATCGCCTCCTTTCATCATTGCGACTGTTTGAAATTTGAAACGTGCTGACATTTCGGTCGTCATTGCGTCTCCTCATTACGGCTACTGATTGAAAAGACGTTACGGTCCGTCTCCTTTATAAACCTCGATGCGGGTCCCCACATCCCACCATCGCTTTCCAACCAAGCTTTTCCCTTTCTTCTGCAACCAAAAGAACTTCACCACCGGACTCACTCCGCCCAGAAACAATGGCTCCCAAACCAACCGCTAACGATCCAAACCTTAACCTCACGGTGGCGAGCTCTTGGTCGACCGGCCTTGCTCGCCGTTTTGCCAACAACCCTCCTCAAGGAACACCCATTTATTTCCTTGAAACAGGGGCAGCCCTGCTCGGTCCGACCCCTTCGCAACTTCCGTCCGCCGCTGATCTGAACCACTATACCGCCTCCGTGCGCCGACCTATCCTTGCCCAACGTCGTGAGCCGGGAAACTTCGCCTCCTGGTTTCACCAAGCCCGCTCCCACACAAATATCCGGGTCGAGGAATGGCCCAGTGTCACCGCGGAGGACCGGGCATGGTACGCGGCTCGCCTCCAGATCGACCAAGCGATATGGGAAGCAACCGGCATCGGCGAAGCCATTGCTTTGAGCTTCTCGCTGCCTCCTCACGCTGATCGAGCACCCATTGCTGCCGCGGCCTGTTTATGGAACAGTGCCACTAACACCTTTGATTTCCCCTTCGGGCAAATGAGCATTTCTCTGCTGGACATCCTCACCATCACCGGGCTGCCGATTCATGCAAAGCCATATGCGCCAGGCGACTTTGCATCGACCGAGTTTACGCACTCCTGCAACTTGGGGGCCCGCCGCGCCCTGAAAGGCTCGTATGGAGTATGGAGGAAGTTCTACATCGGCCATTCAGAACAACACGAAGGAGGTATCGCTTTCCTTGAGTATTGGCTTGATAAATTCATATTCTGTGGCAGTGCTCACAAGCCTACAGGGAAATGGACCAAGCTGGCCGAGGCCCTCTACAATGGATCGAAGTAGGGCTAGGGCAGCCCGTACTGGGCGCGCTCTACCGGACCCTGCACATGTTGTCCCTAAGACCTTTCCACCTCTCTGCTGGCCCTCTGTGGATCCTGGACTTATGGACGCAGCTGTACTTCCCACTCTTCCTGCGAGCCCCGCTGGAATTCCTGCTCGAGGACCAACTGCTTGGCTTCGCGGTGTGCAGGAACGCTGCGAACCGGACTCCCCTGTCCTTTTTCGCCAGCCTCTCCATCCTGTACAACCAACTCGAACCGCCTCCCACTATAGACATGATGGTTCGCCGGCGCCATCCTGAAGTCTTATCAACGGGCTTCTTCCCTCGCTCTAATTCGGACTCTGACGCCAAAACCGTCTTCATGAGAGCATCCTCATGCTGCGACCTTCAGCTCGCCGAGGATGAACAAGGCTTCGAGCTGTATGCCCCCAACCACTTCGCCAGACAACTTGGCTTCTTTCAAGGGGTCCCCTATCCACTCTTCCATTCGGTGAACAAGTACACCTCCTGGAGGAAGATTGGCGAGTCCGACCGAGTCACCCCGCTGCAGAACATTTTCCCTCTCACTCCTGACTTGCTCGAGATTGAGCCTTCACTGGGCGTTGACCCCGCCTATCTCTCTTGGTGGCGATCCTTGTCCGACAACCATTGGGGGTTCCCAGATGATGCTATCTTTGCTGCCATCTTTTATCCTCTATACGACACTCTGGGCGAGTCAGACCGCGTCATCCTTGATGCCCAGCGCGACCGCGAAGAGAGCGGTTTAAAGGCTGCGACAGGGTCTAGGCCTGCGCTCCCACCAGTTCCCGCTACTCGTCGCTCGACGGGGATCGTCATTCGAGAACGCGATCCCGCACCTGAGGTATGCCACTAACTGTGTAAATTCCATACCGCCTTTACCACCTCGACGAAATGCTTCCTCCTAACTTTCCTGTCTATCTTTACAATCTGCCCCCCGTCGGAGAACTATCAGAAGACATGAGGGTGCCGGAGACAAAGGAAAAGCACCTGCCCAAGAGGAACCAGCGGCGGGCCATGACGGTAAGACCGCTCTCGTCGTTACCCAGCCAACGAGCGGCGAAAGCTCCCGGAAGCGCCCTATCGAGGACGAAGAAGAGCTGCTAGAGGATGAACGATATCGGCAAGAGCACGCCTTGGTAAGCGACCCTTCTTCGAACCAAACTCCTTAAAGCCAACAAACGATTTGCTAACCTTACCTTTAACAGGCTCGCCGCCGCATCCGACCTCGCCTCGCTATCATTGAAGGAGCAACAGCGATAGTTGAAGTCCCAGCCCTGGAACCAATCGTCGGGGATCAAATCATGGTTACAGAGGAAGTCGCCGTGCGACCCCCTTCTCCAACCGACGCTCTAGGAGAAACTGGCCCGACTCCAGAGCCTACCTCGGCTCCTGCTCAAGATGAAGATCTCGACCAGACCACCCGGCTTTCTAACTTTGCTGCCCCATCGGTGGTTCCGCCAAAGGACTTTCAACCGGTGCTTGAGCCCTCTCCCCTGCAACCAGACTCAGCGGCCCAGACCACCGAAGAACTGACAGTCCCTACTCGGTCTGAGGTCCCACCGCCCGTTCCATAGATTGAGGCAGTTGCGGAGGTTGAACCAACCACTCCGGCCCCAACGAGAACATCTGGCGAGGCGGCTTCTTCTTTGGCTACCCGGACCGCTCGCCTTTGGGCCCGGGTTACCCCGCCTGCCGATCCAGAGCCCATTCGCCTAGCCCGGGCTTTCTTTCACGGGCTACTGCTTCAAGGTCCCCACATGAATGTATTCGACTTGGTAAGGCACGCCCGCGAAGCCCATGAAGCTCTGATTTGGCACCTCGCTGGGAGCAACCCTGCTCTAGACCATGTGTTGGAACTCACCGACGCTGTCGAGCTGCAGGCTCGCCGAGTTCAAGATGTCGGTGCCCAGTCGGCTGCTTACAAGAAAGTCTGCCAAGCCTTAGATAATCAGATGGCAGCCCTTTTAGCCGAGCTTGATGACGCTGAAATCCCTGAGGCATCGTCAGAGAACCCATGCACTGTCTATGCTCGGCAAGTGGAGGCCCTGGAGGCTCAGATAGCGGAGCTGCAAGCTCAGCTTGCTCAAGCTCGCCAGAACTTGGCCCGAGCTGAAGAGGCAGAAACCCGTGTATAGGTCGCGGAAGAGACCCAAGAAGCTTTGGACTCGGCTGCTGCTGCTGCCGACGAAGCCCAAGCCCAGGCCGATGTTGAAGAGTTGGCTTTAGAAGGCCTTTTCATAGATTGGTATAGGGCTTCCAGGCGGGTTTATGCCCGATCAGCGCTTTGCCCCCTTTGTATGAACTTTTATAATAATATTATTATTAAATCGAACCTTTCCCACTCTTGTCAACTCTTGTGTAAGAACTGCATTCCCAGGAAAAAATCTTCTTCCAAGATTTGGTGGGGGTTTCCAATGCAACTACTCGCTTGGAACGCGGGTAGTCATTATGGAACAACGCGTCCGACCTTATTTCCAAAGTTCATATCTCGAAGCAAATCGATGCATGGAGGACATCTGTTGAAAGGAAAAACACTCTTTCCGCCTATAAAAAGAAAAGCTTGGCCGGGGTGAAGTACCAGTTAAGTCTTTGCCCCCTTGCCATGGGCTCTTATACCCTTCTGTACATCCTCTTATCCCTGCTTAAAGCAAAGCCCCCTCCTCACATTTTCACTCTTCGTTCTTTCTGATTCTGAAAATCTACTCTCAGGCCGGGAGTGATTCTGAAAATCTAATCTCAGGTCAAGCCTTTGTTTGGACAAGCTAATGGTTGGGTACCTTCTGCCTTGCACCGGCTGTTCTGTCCAAACGTGAGGTTCTCGGGGCTCCGCATCCGCTTGCGCTTCAGGTTCTGGTCAGTGCCCTTCAAGCACCTTCTAGGCATGACCGGTAGCATGAGGGACGCTGGTCCAGTGGACCTCTAGCTTCCCAACAATTTGTCTTAGGTCCGGGCCGGTGTCAAAGCTCGTGCTGGTTTATGGAAGCGGGGCGCTTGCCAACTTTAAACGAAGGATGCGGCGGCAGTCTCTTCTTCAACCCTGTAAGATATACGGGTTGAGGTTTCCAATATCTGCATATATATGCTTCTGAATGTAAATATAGTCTAATTTCACCTTTTCTGTCAATGTAGTTGCTTCGGCCGCAAAGCTGATGTTCGAAACTTGTATTGAAACAACGCCAAAAAGGCAAAATAAATGAATTTATTGTTTTTTAGGGCCTCTGGAATAGGCCCCAATCTTGTACTGGCCTTTGCGTTTAGACTTTGCACGTTTACAGAAAATGAAGAAAAATAGAGTTATCTTTTTTTAGGGCCTCTGGAATAGGCCCCAATCTGATACTGGCTTTTTTAGGCTGGTATGTTACAACGTACTCTATCAGTCTTCTATCCCGGATTGCCCCCTAATGCTAGGCGGCGGAGCGAGAACGCGATGGCGCGTAGCATTATTGACTGTGGTGACGGGGTCTGGGGGAGGTGGAGGATCCTCGCGTTCCCAAACTCCTGCAATGTGGCGCTTGAGGAAGCGGCCATTAATAGGATTGCGATGAATTGTGCCGTCCAAGTCGCGCAGGTGGTATGCCCCCTTGGGGAGTATACGATGAATAATAAAGGGGCCTTCCCATCGAGCGGACCACTTGCCCCGACCGAATTAGCCATGAAAGCTGCCCCCCTGTCCGTAACGATGCACTCCGGGATACCAAAGCGGGAGATGATATTGCGGAAAATAAAGTTGCGAACCGAGTTGGCGGAGGCAACCTTGAGTGGTTCGGCTTCGACCCACTTGGTAAAGAAATCGGTGGCGACGATAATGAACTTATGCTGCTAAGAAGAATGGGGATGAATAATGCCAACTAAATCTATCGCCAAACCGCGACCGGGCCAAGGTTTAATGATAGGCTGCAACGGGATGTTGGGAATATGTTGCACTGGTCCGTGAGCCTGGCAGTCTTGGCAACCTTTGGCGAAGGCAATACAGTCTTTCAGAATGGTTGGCCAGTAGTACCCATGGCGACGGATCAACCATTGCATTTTGGGCCCGGCCCGGTGCGAACCGCAAACCCCATAATGGACTTCGCGCATGATACGTTTAGCTTCGTTCCCATACACGCAGCGGAAATCGTTTCCGTCTTCCCCACGTCGCCGGAGTTCGCCATTGCGTAAAACAAAGTTTAAGGCGAGGAAACGTATTTGCCTGGAGTGAGCGGCGTCGTTGGGGTTCTGGAGGTAGGCGATAAATGGTAGCCGCCAATCCTCGTCGATAGGGTCCAAGGCCGCAACTTCGGGGGTGTCGGCTTGCAAATGCCCCCTAGCGATGAAAGAGGGAAGCATACGGCGTTCGACTTTGAGCAAACGTTCGCGCACGCCGTCGCGCAGGCTGAGATCGGACGCTACTTGGGTGAGCTAGTTGGCGGCGAAGTTGAACTCACGTGGTATGTGCTCGATGTAAACGTCGTCAAATCGATCCAACACCTCAAATGCCTTGCGCAGGTATGGCTCAATTGATGAGCTTAAGCACTTAAACTTTTCCACCAGCTGGTTAACGACCAACAAAGAATCGCCAAAGAACTGAACCTCGCGGACTCCTAAATCCAACAAAATCTCTAGGCCGATGATCAGCGCCTCGTACTCAGCCTGGTTGTTGGTACATTTGAAATCGAGCTGGAACGAGCAGGAGAAGCGATCTCCGGCGGGATTGGCTATGGTTATCCCGGCGCCGGCTGCGGTGTCAGTCCGCGAACCATCAAAGTACAGGGTCCATGGAGCGAGTGTCACGGTAGCGAATTCCAATTCGCGAAACGCCGTGAGCTCTGAGAGTGGGTGATGAGCGAGAAAGTCTGCTATTGCCTGTCCTTTTACTGCCTTTTGCGGAACATATTGCAACGAGAATTCAGACATGGCTAGGATCTACTTGCCGATGCGTCCCCGCAAGATAGGGCGAGAGAGCATGTATTTGACCAGGTCGGATTGAGCGATCACAACCGTGGTAAAGGCAAGCATGTAATGGCACAGCTTGCACCCTGCAAAATATAGGGCAAGACACAACTTCTCCATTGGTGAGTATCGTGTCTCACACTCAGTTAAAACCCTGCTAAGGTAATAGACAGCGTGTTTTACCCCGTTCACATCGTCTTGGGCCAGGAGTCCGCCGATGGACAAGTCGGCAGCGGCGATATAAAGTTTAAGCGGGGCACCGTCGCGAGGTGGGATCAGGACTGGTGGGTTCGTAAGGTAGTCCTTGATTCGATCGAAGGCCTGTTGATGTTGTGGTTCCCAGACGAACTCGGTTGCCCCCTGGCGCTTGAGGAGGGGTGAAAAAGGCTGGACCTTCCCTGCCGCGTTTGATATGAAACGGCGGAGAAAGTTGATTCGCCTGAGCAGCTGTTGGAGCTCTTTTTTGGTGGTAGGGGGCGAAGCAGTGATTACCGCCTGTGCCTTGTCCTTTGGGATTTCGATGCCTCTTTGATGCACTAGAAAACCAAGGAAATCGCCGGCCTCCGCGAAAAAAAACACACTTGGCGGGGTTCATCTTCAGGTTATGTCGGCGCATCCGTGTAAACACCTGTCGCAGGTCTTCAACGTGGGTTGCCCGTGTTTTGGTTTTGACTACCACATCGTTGATTTATACTTCGATCAACTTCCCCAAGATGTCATGAAAGATGAGGTTCATGGCGCGCTGGTACGTTGCCCCTGCGTTTTTAAGTCCGAAAGGCATGACAACATATTCGAACGCGCTGGCAAAACCAGGGCAGCGGAAAGCGGTCTTGTGTCGATCTTCCTCAGCGACGAGAATTTGATGGTATCCGGCCGTTCCGTCCATAAAGGATAACATCTCGTGTCCCGCGGCGGCATCAATGAGTAGGTCAGCCACAGGCATGGGGTATATATCCTTCGGTGTTGCGTTGTTTAGGTCACGGTAATCAACACAGACGCGCATCTTGCCATTTTTCTTGCGAACGGGGACAACATTGGACAGCCACTCGTTATACTTTGCCACGCGAATGATGCCCGATCGATGCATGCTTTCGATTTCTTTCTTGACTACGATCTGAGTCTCAGTTCGCATGAACCGGCCATCCTGCCGTACTGGACGTCGGTCGGGATAAGTTGGTAACCGGTGGTAGACCAAGTCCGGGGACAAGCCGGGCATATCTTCGTATTTGTCGGCGAAGCAATCCCTGTACTCGCATAACAAGGCAAGAAGGGCTTCCTTTTCGTCTTCCGCCAACTTAGCACTGATAGAAATAAGTAAGGGCTTTTCTGCAGTCCCTACGTCAACTTGTGAAATGGGGTCGCGGACCTGAGGTGGTGTGTCGTCCAAGGCGGCGGGAGCTAAGTGAATAACTTCCTCCTTGGTATTGGAATAATCCACCACTTTATCTACATATTCCATAGTCGCGACCTTGTCGTAGGCTTCGCGTTCTGCCCAGTACGAAAGGAGTCTTTCGCACAAGGACTCGCCAGCCTCGCGTGCCTCCTCTGAGAAGGCACTATTCATCAGAACGGGGTGTGGGACTCGCGATGGTGTGAGGACGTTACAAATCGTCCTTCGCTTGAGTAAGTCCCCATCGCGTTAGATTGGAGGCCGTTATTCCATATGGGCGGCCCTTGTTATCGACGCCTTGAACATCCAACGGACTCAAGTCTGTAGTATAATATCGGGCATTGTTGAAGTTGGCGGAGATAGAGAATGGCCGCGGGTCGGCTTTGATGATGACCGCTTCACGGTTCTCGACGTCCCAAATCATGAGTTCTTGGTGCATGGAGGAAGGTACGCAAAAACTTCTGTGGATCCAATCTCGGCCAAGAATCATGCTGTAAGAGGAAGCGCATTCGGCGACGAAAAAGGTGTAAACCCGTGATGCCGGCTCGACCTTGACCCGTAGGAATAGCAAGCCTAGGGTTCTGGACACTTGCCCGGTGAAGTTCTTGACTGTTAAGGACGTGGTTTGGATCATCGAGCGCGGGATGTCTAGGAGTCCCATGGTACGGGTTGTGACAACATTGACCGCAGCACTGGTGTCGACCATGACCTTGTTGATCATTTTTCCTTCGACTTCGGCCGTGATATACAGTGGCCGCATGTGAGTGGCCATGTCCAAAGTTGGTGTGGAGAAGGTTAGAGTTTGCTTATGTTTGATGCTGCTCGTAATTTCCACCTGTGGGGCGTCGTCGGCTTGTGCCGGAACTGGGCCCATTTCGCTGCTGCATGGCGGGGGTATGCTATTGACATCCTCGCTGCTAACGGGAATATCCGCCGCACTGCAGGTTGTGTTTGGTGGGAGAGCGTATCTTTCCGAAATGAAGAACACCATCCCTACTTGAAAGGAGAATTGTTCAGGAACTGGGACCAAGGGAGTGTCAATGATCCCGTGTTCCCCTTCGAGCAACGCGAAAGCGTCTGCTTCGCTGCTATATCCTTCATCAGCACCCCATCCTGAGATCTCTATCATATTACAGGTGAATGATTTTGCCTGCCCTTCGTCCCGGTCTTCCTCTAGGTTAAGTCGAGGTTCTGAATGTGCCTCGTCGTCTTCTGAATTCTCGCGGAAACGCTGGGCCATTTGTTGGGCGAGGTTAGGACTGGAAGGCGCCTGTGCGGCTATTGGTGGCTCTTGAGCCTCGGGTTGCCGCGGACGCCATACTGACTTGGTTGAAGGCTGATGGTCCTTGGCTGGTTGTTTGTCTGTTGCCAGAGGAGCCTTATCGTTGTCTTCTTTTTTCAACCGTTGTAGGGCGGATACTCGGGGAACCATCCGAGTCTCGGGCTCCGGGGTAGATCGTGCCCGAGGCTGGTGTGGTGGTGGTGGTGGTGGCTCCCTTCTGATATTGGCCTCCGGATTTTGACGTTCCCGTTGCCGTGAGGGCTGAGACGGTTCGCGTTTGGACTCTGGGTCCGGGGTTGTGAACAGCTTACGCCTGGGACCGGTAGGCGGAGTCTTTCTCCGCTCGGGCTCCGGTGGCGGCCTGTGCCTGGAAGGCTGTTGATCCCTCCTCTTTTCAGGCTCTGGTGACGGTTTGGGCCTAGCAGGCTGTGGATCCCTTCTTCTTTCAGGTTCTGGTGATGGCCTGCGCCTGGAAGGCTGTGGATCCTGCTTTGGTGGAACCGTGAGTCGGCAAAAGACGTTTGCTTTGGGTGCAGGCTTGTCGCTGAACTGCTCGCAAATCCCTGGGGGTGTGACAGGCGGCATTTGTAGGAATGCGCGCAAACCCTCTGCTTCCCTCCACATCCGCTCAGGCGTCTGTGCGAGCTGTGAGGGGCGTACAACGCCCTCTTGGACAGCCCGTAAGGCACGTAGGATACTACCATATCGCTTTTGGAGCTTTCACTTCTTAGCCCTGCTGATGGTAACTGCCTTGCCCCCTTGCTGTGTGTACCAGACCTCATCCTTGATTGCTGATTTGGACGTCGGGGGAATATAGGGGTCGGTTAGGACGCCTTTACGAGGGCTCGAGGCCTCGTTGTTGTGACGCTCACCGCTGGAGTCTGACATGTCCATCTCACTTGTGGCAAGGGATGAAGGTCGCGCCTCTGGCCAATGTGTATAGACGAACGTCTCGAGACGCTCTATCCTCCTTTCCAATTCTTCTCGAGTCCTGGGAGTCATAGGCTGGGGATCTTCGACGGGGAACGGTTCATCGTCCCTCATGACTGCTTTGCCCTTATCTTTGCGGGAGGGGCGGTCTATTTCGAGCTTAGCGACCAACTGTCGAGCTGGGTCGTCTGCTTTCCCCCGCTGGTTATTCAGGACGGTATAGTTATTCGTCGGCCGTTTGCGATTTCGGCCCGACGGTTCATGTGAACCTGCATTTGGCGACAAGTCTAATGTGATTCTTCGCTGGCCGACTCGAGGCCAAGCAAAGTCAGCCGTTGCGATCATGAAGTCGCCCTTATTCTCAAAGCGAATATACCCGAGGTCGAGCCAGTCTTGAACCTGGTCTCTAAGCTGCTGGCATTCGCTGGTTCTGTGCCCCCAGCTATTGTGAAACTTGCAGTGGATGCGCCCCTCCATATATTCTATGTATGGCAAGGAATTGGCCACTATGACGAGCCCGTCATCAAAGAGATCGTCTAAAACCTCATGTGCAAGATCTTCGTTGTAGGTGTATTGGCGACGTGGCCGGCGGGCACCATCGTCACCTTCCTCGCGGCCCCTTTTAGGTGCCCGGCGTCGATCTTCGTCCTCGGTCTGATCGGCTCAGTTTACCTCGACCATGCCAACTACAGGCGGGAAAGGGTCTATATCAACCAACAAGGCCGTACTACCCGGTGTTTTCATCTTTAGTTCGCCTGAGTTCAGCCATGTCTGCAGCTGGTCCCGAAGCTTGACACAATCTTTGGTGTCATGATTGTAAACATTGTGGAAGACGTAGTACTTCTTGTCCTTCAACTCCTCCTTGGGCGGGATCTTATGATCCAGGCGCACATATCTCGCCTCTATCAGGTCATTAAAAACCAAATGGGCGTTCTTAGCATCATAGGTGTACGACTCGTACTCCGGCTTGGTCCATGCAAAGGACTGGATGGTGATTGGCTCACGTGTCATCTTCAGGTTTTTCAACTTATGAGCTAATGGCTTGCCAGTCAATTCTACTGCGCCAATGTCATCCAGGTCCTGATCCGTATGAACTCCCTCAGGTCTTTGATAATATGGATCATGAGTAGGGGTTTGTATGTTTAGTGCCCCCATTATCCGGTTTTTCCCTGGTATGTAAGTTTCTTTGGAAGCATTTGTTTTGTCGTCCAACTCGTTCAGGATTAGCTCGTAGCTGCCGACTTTGTTAATCAGGTCACCCATGGAATTAAAGCGCTCTCCATGGTGCTTCAACCGCTGGCGGTGCTCCAGACCTCTAATAGCCAACTTAATGGCTTCCTGCTCAGGTAGCAAGTAATCACACTTGGTTTGCTAGATCTTGAAGCGTTGGAGGAAAGAAACTCCGGACTCCATGCTCTGCTGGCTCATCTGTGTGAGGGAGTCGAGGCCAACTTCAGGCTCAATCGTGCCGTACGTTTCTCGGAATAGTCTTTCCATAGTGGGCCAATCTGCTATTGACCCAGGCTTCAATCTGGAGTACCAGGTGAAAGCAGCCTCGGACATAGAAGTCCCGAAGAGTTTGAGTTTGAGCATATCATCATTCCCGTATTGGCCGCATTGGACCTTAAAACGGGCCATGTGTGTTGCTGCATCTTCCCTTGTCTCCCCGAAGAAAGTGGTGAAGACAATATTCTTAAACCCATGAGGGAAGGGATATTGTGCCACGCTATCAGGATAGGGATCACGATAATGCAAGCTAGCATCACCTTTTCCGGTTTGCTCCTTGACTATGCTCGAGATGAGCTGGCGCCAATCGGCTGCCGTTACTGGTGTGGATTCTGCCCCCTGATCGTGGCTGTGCCATGCAGAGAGGCTAGGGGCCTGCCCGATGTTCTTAGGGGTCGAACTCGAATAAGCTATAACTGGGTCATCTGGTGTCCCGATCCCTTGAGATGGGAAGACACGGGCGCCCCCAAGTGCGACTCTAGGGTTGCCTGTCGTGGGTAGAAGGGGTGGTGTCTTTGACGAACTGGTTCCCAATGTGAATTGGGGAGTCTTCTGGGCCCCAACCTTCGGATTCCCCCTAGGGCGTTCATTAGGTGGAATATACCTTGATCCGTCAGTTGCACTTGAACTAATTAAGTTCATAACATGGTTCTTTGGTGCCTGAGACCGCATCCAGTCTTCCACTTGCAGGACCCTTAAGCTCAAGTTATCATGTTGCTCCTTATATTTCTCGAGCTTTTCTATGCTATTCTTACTTCCAAAGAAGGAAGCGTCCTGCTGCAATTGTAGCTTGGTATCATGCTCGTCCAAGTGACGGGTTTGCTCATCCACGGTTGCGCGGGTAAGCTGCAGGGTTTCTGTGAAAGTCACCTTGCTCTGATCCAGTTTTTTTTGGATCCTTTGAAGGGAACCTTCCACCAAATCTTTGTCCTCCCTGACTTGACCGGCATGGAAGTTAAAGTCCTCGCTGAGCCTAAAAAGGTTTTCTTGGTTAGCAAGCCAGATATCTCTATCCTTCATGACTACTTCAGATAGATTCTTAACAGTCAGGGTGAGGGAGCCAAGACCCTCCTGCAATTGGAGGGTTGCCTGGTCGGTGTGAGCCGTTAGGCGGTCGACCAGGGCCGTTATCTGGTCTTCAGCTAGAGTGACGGGGCCAGTGCTGCTAGTGGGTGTTCGTTCTGCCATCGTAGGTTCGCTGAAATCTGGGTTTCCGAACCGAGTTAATACTTGGTCTTTCGTGAGTGAGCGACAGGCCGCGCTGTTATGAGGCTGGTAACGCGGTGATTTGTGTTTCAAATAAGAAATCGAGGGTCTCCCGTATGGGGATCCGCCTGACTTCCCAATGATGACGAGAATGTTATACTCCCGGTCCCACCGGGTGTGCCAATGTTTTGGCCACGATCCTCAACAGGGGTAGAGAGGTAACTTGTGCTACCAAAAGTAAATTAGGGTTTGCAGGGCGTGCCACCGCGCGGACGCAGAACGAGAACGGTGCGCGTTCTTGACTTCTAATCAGGCGAAGTAGAGCTCCGGTGTCACCTCGCGGGCGAGGAATTACGAGCAAACTATCTAGTCACCTGTGAATCGATACTCACTGTTCGAAGCGAGCAGAACAACAATTAGGAAGGAGAGGCGAGTCCAGACGGGCTCTGAGATCTAAGACGAGGTGCACTTAGAACTTAGGGTTTCGAGGATGCTCGAAGATTTGCAGTTGTTTTGTATGATTGATTGTGTGTCTTTGTTTGTTGTGTCGAGCTCCCTTATATAGCGATCCGCAAGCAATTGGCAAAGACCTAATCACAACCCATCCGGACCCCGCAATTAGAATCCCACAAGGATACGACCAGCTCGCGAGCCGCGCGATCCATGCAACACGTGTCCAGAACAAACCTCGCCTAGGTCTTGCTTATCGCCCCGCATCATCTCACTGTAGCGTCGTACGCGAACTCAAACACTAAGCGATCCTATCCCGCGGAGTACTACAGTCCATTTCCAACTCTACCTCGCCATGCACTGTAGAATCCTACACAAACTGGAACAAAGGATCCCGCGCAGTATCAGAATCCTTGCACAACTCCAATTCGCGTGTTGCCAGACTTCGCCACCCTTCGTGGGCTTCGTATTAAAAAAGGGCCACAGGTACTGGCCCAAATGTTATCCAAAACGTACCCCGAGTCTTGGACCAAAAATACCCACTGGGCTCAAACATCTAGAAATCAATTTTTTTTTTCTACAAAGGCCAGCGGAGGCTCGTCAATGTTACTTTCATGCCACTATTTTCCATAACAACTATTTAGACACTATTATGGTAACCCCTCCATCCACACCAGCCATCTTGCCACTAATCAAATTGCATCCTCCAGATGATAATTTTGTGAAATTAAACTTTGATGCCTTAATGCAGACTCATCATACAGCCATAGGTTTTGTCCTTCGTGATCCCGATAGTAATCCTCTCACAGCAGCAGCTCGATATGTGGGTGATATGTTTGTCTTGTTAATTGAAGCAATCGCTCTTAAAGAAGGTCTACATATTGCTTGGTTACAACACATCCCAATGATCATTGTGCAAGGTGACTCTAAAGTTCTCATTGACTGCATCAACAGTCCAATAGCTTCCCCTTGGAGTGTCTCTACTATTTTACAAGATATACATTGGTTAACAGCACAATTCCAACAATGTTTCTTTCGTCAGCCTTACCGAGAGGCAAATTTCGTAGCCGATAAGCTGGCCTCACTAGGATTGACTACAACTTCTCCGTTAGTCTGGTTTTATTATTTACCCTTGTCTGTGTCCCTAGCGTTCCATCTGGATCAGTTATGAAAGAGTGTTCAAAGAGGTTTTTGTTGTAACTGTTTTTGTTTTGTTTTTTATCAGTAATTGAAAAAAAAAAGAGTAAATGAAACAAATACCACCTCTTAGGAGTAAAAAATCTTCAATGCATCATGGGTGTAAGTGAATACTCTATGTATACATATAGTGAAGAGATAATAACACTAGTAGAGCTCTCAAGTTCAAGACAGGTTTAGGGTTCGTATTACTCTGAAGCTAGTGTTAACAAGTACTTTTAGAAAGATGATCAAAATTATTTAGAATATATTCATCTAGATAATGGAAACAAAGATGTAAACCGTTTTCCAATTCCAATGTGGCTTTTAATCTAGGAAAACAAGAGTATAAGCCTAAAATCAAAATCCAATCATGAAAAACTAGTTATTTATCGATTTCTCTTTCCAAAAGAATATGTACATTGCATTTGTATGAAATTGCAGAGCCGCCACCCATACTTGCACTTTGGATTAGGCTATAGCAATTGGTGGGCAAACACATTATTTTCTTTCATTTCATTTTCCTAGAGACTAATACAAAGGGCTGTTTCCTCAATATCATAATCTCAAAGTTGAACTTTGAAGCTCTATTATTGAAACCAAACTAATAAAATTAGCATACACCTTTATCAAATCTAATTGTTTCTTGAATAAATTAAATCTAATTGTTTACACCTAAAAGTTTACACACACTGCGCATAATCCCCACATAAAGATGCTGTCACATCTTGGAGGATTAGTGAATTCAGAACTACCAATCGGGTTTGCACACAATCAAAATCCTATGCTCATAAGCATGCCTAGAATCAAATCCCTTTGATTTTTAATCTTGGTTATTGGTACTCGTATAGTTAATTATATTAGGTGTATAAACCAACAAGATGACAAGTATAACGAACGTGCCAATTCTAGTCAAAATTTGTGTGATCTTCTAAGCTAAAAGAAAATCCCATTTTCTGCAATGAAAGTAGAAGCATCCAAAAGGCTTGGAATCAAGTTTAGATATGCATAGCCTGGCTACTAATACTACGGCATAACTAAGCTAGGTTGTCCACGCGTAATTGAGATACATTTCTATACGAGATGTACAACCTCGCTTCACATGATTTGAACTTTTTCTACTTTCACTAATTAGTATTATGTAAAAAATCCAAATCATAAGTAGTGCAACTCACTCCGAATTTCACACTTCATAATTAAGAAACTGACGTTACTAAATTATATGGTATTTGATAATGTCGATCATTTTTATCTTAGGTAAGAAATTGGGTTAGGAAAGCTGAAAGACATAGTTGTTTATGGCTCTGTATGAACATTATTTTTCCGATATGTCACCAAAATTATAAAACAAATAAAGTAGTTAATGATACCCTCTTTACAAATGGTTTGTTAGAATGCATATGTTATAATGTAGAGACTCCTGATATTATTTTGAATAATGTTCTTACATTATGGAGTTTAGGTACAATGTTTCCTTATTGTATTCTATCTTTGTCTCATTAATGGTTATGGCGTAAGGGTTCTTGTTCTAGTCTTGTATTAAAAGAAAAAAAATTGAGTTGGGACTTGAGGAACTATTTTGGTTTTGGTTTTGGTTTTGGTTGATTGACATGAAAAATTTACGAGTTGATAGGAGATTAATTGACTAGCATGAAGAATGGTGTCCCAGTTGCTCCCCACGCCTAAGTAAAAAGGTTCACACAACTTTAATTAGTGACAACAAAACTTGGTCCCTCCGATTCTCCATTGATAACCACTAGCTATATATGTAGCTCATTGGCTCTAGTTCTAGTTAGTGCATTTCAAACGCATTCACTCTCATATATATGCTCTATCTTCCCATGTTTCCCCTCATCCTATCCTATGTTTGTGTATGTATGGCAAAACAGTCCTGTTCACCTGATCATCAGCTACTGACCAAGATCGATTTGGTCAATCACCGTTGGATCACGCCACTATAAATCTGATGACCGAGAGATTAAGACGTTAAAATAAACTAAAACACATTATTTTATATTCTTAATCATTTTTAATTGATATTATAAGCTTTCTCTTTCTTCTAGTCTCTTCCCACAAAGTCCTCGTGTTCTCCTTCCCCCAATCTCCCAAATTTCATCAAATATGAAACCCACATTCGCTGGGGACAAGACCCAACGCCGGAAGTCGCCGAAGTCTTCTCCTAATCTCTCCGTCTTCGTTTTTCCCTCTTCTTCTTCTTCTTCTTCCATAATAGAAATAGTGCATGTTCTTCGAGGAAGAACACAACTCAGACACGGCATACTGAAAAATCCGCACCCAAAATCCAAAAATAAAAATGAAATAAGATTAATTGTAGTTTACCCCCTTGAGGTTTGGATAGTTAATATTGTTTCACTTTCTATATTTTTAATTTTAAAAATTTACCTCCTAAAGTCTCTAATTTTCATAAATCAGACACAACCGTCTAATTTGGAGATTAAATTATAACATGAAATCTTAAAAAAAAAAAATCCTAAAAGGTGATTTATGTTGTTATAAGACTATTTTAACCCTTTTAGTAAGTTATGAAGTCAAAATTAACGTCTGAATTAGACAGAATTTCAGCAATTGGACATGATTTATAAAAATTAAAAATTTTAAGAGGTAAATTTTTAAAATTAAAAATATGAGATGTGAAATGATGTTAACCCTAAACTCAGAAGTGTAAACTGAAATTAATCTAATGAAATAATATCATAGTTCATAAACATGCAAATCTAAAACCCCCAATTTTTTCTCCTCTGTAAACGTTAACCCTGTACTCCAGTACCTTTAGGATCAACCATTTTTCCTCTTTGGACCCAATACCCCAAATCCCCAATAGCTTAGTTCGTCTTAGTAA
Source organism: Fragaria vesca subsp. vesca (assembly GCF_000184155.1). Lineage (NCBI taxonomy): Eukaryota > Viridiplantae > Streptophyta > Magnoliopsida > Rosales > Rosaceae > Fragaria > Fragaria vesca. Next base: position 10,813,681 of record NC_020496.1, read on the forward strand.
TAAGAAAAGAGAAACCATGTATCTTTCGATTGATTTTCGTAGAACGTTTTTCGTGAGTTCTGAACAAGGAACAATTTGGTTGATTATCACAAAACATCAACTTTTGCGTAGGGAGTTTCTGAAAAACAGAAGAAGTTATGCGTAAGAAAAGGTGAGGTGGAGAGCTAGCCTTCGTCGGCGGCTTCCATTGTTGAGTCTTTGTCTCCGGCGAATATCCTCTCTTGGTTTCCAGAAAATTTGATGAATTTTGGGAAAATACTCAAAATAGAAGATGAAGACGAGAATTTTGGGAGAACATACGCCTGGGTAGAAGAAAGAGAAAGTAGATTAAATTCAATTAAAAATGAATAAAGGGTATTTGTGTTTTAATTTAATTTAACCTCTTGATCTCTCAGCCATCAGATTTAAAATGACATGATCCAACGGTGAACGAGACTGTATCGCATAATAATGCTTAAAAGGTAACTCACTCAATTATCCTTTCAAGCCTAGGATGATGAGATGGTCAAATATCTAGCTTCCATAGGACTGTGATTCGGTCTTTTTGTATTGATCTTGTGTTTATATCTAATTTGGACTTTAATTCCAGTCAATATACCAATTATTATGAGTGTTGGTGAGCTATAATTTGTTGGCTACTAAATCTTACTCTCGTCATGAATGGAGAGTTGTAACTAACTAAATTCAATCTAATGTTGAGACAAAGAAACTAAATTGGTGTATACCTAGTAAACCAACAATCAATCTACTAATTAATTTGAATCTAATGCTCAAGCAAAGAACTTGAGTTCAACGTATTTCCTTTACCTATTGGCACTAAGGTTAGCCATCCCATCATCAACAGCTGCAACTAGGTGATCAACCTTCTTTGCTTTAAACTCAGACCCAAAGACCCAAGCTCAATCTTGATCTACCCTAAGTCTAAGCTCATGCCAAGGCTCAAAGGCTCGAATGCAAGCATAACATAACTCATCTATCACTTTCTAATAGAAGATACAGACCCTTCCGGCAGCCAACCCAAACGAAGACCAACTAAAGACCCAACCACTGAGGTCATATTATTCGATCCATAATAGTCAAGCCCAACATGTAACAGCTCAGCCTACACAGTTGAGATATTTTCCGCTTTGGACCCACCGTCCCTCACAGTTTTTGTTCTTGAGATTTCACCTCAAAACGCATTTCAATGTAAAGAGCTCACTCTCGATATATAAGCATAACAACTTGTTTCCCCTTACGATATGTGACGCATCACCTGCTCGCGATATGTGACATGTCACCTGCTAACTTGCTAGTGCTTTCGGCACCCACCCAGTCAGGGGGTCCAAAGCGAACAACATTTCAACTATGTGGACTGGGCTATTATAGATGGTATCAAAGCATGTCTCTGACCAAAATCGTTCTGACGTGGACGTCGGGCCCTTAAGGGGGGGGGGGGGGGGGGAGGGGGTGGATTGTGGTGACTAGACTAGGCAAGCGTTGAAGGCACTGGCAAGCTAACAGGTGCACGCGTCCAACAACGCTAGGGGAGATAAGTTGATGTACGTGCTTATATGTGCAAAGTCATCTCCTTACATTGAGACGCGTTTTTGGGTGAAACCTCAAGAAGAAAAATGTGAGAGCCGGTGGGCCCAAAACAGACAATATTTCAATTGTGTGAAATGGGCTGTTACAGATGGTATCAGAGATTGTCCCTGGCTAGAAGTGTACCGACGAGGATGTTGGGTCCTTAAAGGTGGTGGATTGTGGTGACCTGACTAGACCGGTTTGAAGACACTGACAAGCTAGCAGGTGTACACATCCCTTGTTGTCCTTATATGTGTAGAGTTAGCTTCTTACATTGAGACGCGTTTTGGGGTGAAACCTCAAGAATGAAACCGTGAGTTCCGGTGGGCCTAAAACGAACAAGATCTCAGTTGTGTGGACTGGGCTGTTACAAATGGTATCAGACCATGTCCCCGGCAGGAAGTATGTCGACAAGGACGTCAGGCCCTTAAATAAGGGTGGATTGTGGTGACCTTACTGGACGAATGTTGAAGGCACTGGCAAGCTGACAGGTGCACGCGTCCCACATTTCCCGGAAGAGACAAGTTGTTGTGCTTATATGTGTAGAGTCAACTCCTTATAATCAGATGTGTTTTATGGTAAAACCTCAACGACAAAACCTCTTCTTCCGGTGGTGCGTCTAAAAAGGACAATATCTCAACTGTGGACTGGGTTGTTACACAGCTCGTGACCCAGCCACTAGCTCGACTATTTCCTCAGCCGGCCATGGCAGTCAACATGCCACCGCTTGCACGAACCCTATAGTCAGCCACCCCTACCTTGCCAATTTTGGTGGGAGAGACTTCTAACAAAAACTAGCCACGCTGTAGCTGCTGCTCGTCACTACAAGCTCTGATCCAGCCTTTGACGCTACAACAAAAGCCATCGACCCAAACCCGACCACTTTGAATGAAATCCAAGTCGCTTTAGTCGTTGCAAAGATCAAATCCCTACAACACTGACGTCATTGGACACACAAAGCCAAAACCGATTAGAGAGCATACACATTCTTTCGTTGTAAATACATGATCACATTCTTTCGTTGCAAATGCATGATCAACGAAAAGGATCCTCCTTGTGGCGCCACCGTGCTCACCATTGCATCATGATCGCCTTGCCATATTGCCAAATCAAACCCCTTTGCTAGATCGAACCCCATGTATCAAAACAAAGTTGCTCCAGAAGCTCAGGGGAAATTCATTCAAAAACAGGAAGATTTGTTTAGGTAACAATTGTATCATGATTATTTGAATTTTACAGTAGTTATATTCTTAATTATTTTAAAATAACGTAATAAACTACCACTTAAATTCCATATATAGATGTTGTTTTGAACTATACAATAATTGTAACATAGAAGCATAAACCACATTAATATTTAATGTGTGTGTGTTTTTTAAGGATAATTTGTTTTTGAAAGGGGTTTGGAGGTTCCTCCCCACGCCTAACTTAATATATTAATATTAAAATTATGCATCGAGAGGGACATTATACATTGACATCAAGCATTAGTACAACCATCCTCATAGAGTACATCCTGAATAATAACATGTGTCTCATCTAACCAAACATCATCAAGCTTACTGGCACTAGCAAGATGGGCCAATCTTTTGGCCACACCATATGCTTCTCTAAAGATATGTCTAATATGAATAGAGCGTAAAGATGTCAAATATGACTTACAATCTCTCATAATGCACCCAACCTTAGATCTATCTTCGACCTCAAAGAGTAGCTCATTCACCACCATAGAGCTATCACACTCAAGATCAAGAGAATAGCAAGAAGGATACCTGCTCTACTGGTCTCTACCTCCATATGCAAAACCAATGATGCAAACGTAAAATACCGCGCAAAAGCAACCAAACACGTACCAGACTCATATGTGATTACTACACCCACTCCACCATCTCTGTGCAATGATACTCTTAGTAAGCTAGGAAAAATTAGTCTTTTTTTTGTTGTTGACAAAAGCTAGGAAGAATTAGTCGATATTAAATTTTTTGCAATAGTCCAAGACTATGTTGAGCATCGAGACACGTACAATTTCGAACGGGACAACCACATCCTTTAAACTGGTAATAAGGCATCAACATATTAGTAGAATGTAAAAGAATTTAAAACAGCATATCCCATAGTACATGATCTAATAACATTATTGTGTTTAGTTAGTTTATGTTCTAAACATAAATCATCATAATGAAAAGTCTCCATTTTTAAAGAGAAAACAAAATATAAACTGTGCAAAAAACCCGAGAGAGAGAGAGAGAGAGAGGACAAACAA
>NC_020496.1:10817529-10818528 GCF_000184155.1 Fragaria vesca subsp. vesca
AAAAATAAATAAACTAGTGCAAAAACCCGAAACGAGAGAGAGAGAGAGAGAGGCAAACAACAAGACCTACCTCCATGTCCGGTGGCAAGTCGTTTTGCCGTCGTCGGACGGGCCTTTAACGACCATTTGTGGGTCTAGACGGAGCCATGCTCTCGGTTGATGTTGTTTGTTGATGGGATGTTGCGGTGGCTATTTGTGACAAGAGGATGAAGGAAAGCAAGGCCTATGTCGAGTTATGGAGAGATCTTCTTTGGCTTGGTCGTCGGTGGCTCGATTGTTGTGGCTAATGGTCGGGGTGGCGTGACTGACTTGTGTCGAATGCAAAGCTTAATTAGATCCAAAGGTAGGCATCCTTAGGGTTGTGGTGGCGTTATCTGGTTTGAGGATATCAGACCCGATCTGGCCACAAATCCGATCTTGGGTAAGACATAACATGATCAGGGCTCGATCTGGCGGGGTTGGGTTGGCCGAGCAAGAATGGTGGTGGTCCAGCGACTCTGGCTGGGTAGCGACGACTGGGCCTGGATGACAGTTTTGATTTCATTTGTTTCTTGTGGTGCAGCTTGGGCTTGGACATGGCTGGGCTGGTATGTTAATTTATACTTTGTATTTGTTTACTTTTATTACTTAGGTCTAAGTGGTTGTATGCCATTAATAAGCCCCTCTTTGATTGAGCAATGTGGGTTATGTCTTGGTAAGTGCACGCATCGTATATATCATGATTGCTTTACTGAAACAGTGAGTTCCTTATTTAGTCAAATGGTAACAATCTCCTTACAACATAGTGAAACTTTAACATAATTGGAAAACATATAGACAAAATATATTTTATGGCTTTACACAAGCATTAACTTTCTGTTATGTCGTCATGTTCTATGCAAAGCAAATGAAGTTGTCAATGATGCACTTTTTGTTAAATAGTTCTTACTTGAATGCATATGTATGATATTCTGATATTATTTTTAAGTGTTCTTACACTATGGGGTTGTTTCCTACCCC
>NC_020496.1:10818548-10827137 GCF_000184155.1 Fragaria vesca subsp. vesca
AAAAAAAAAAAAGAGAGAGAAAGAGAAAATGTTAGTGGCATGTAATAGACGATATTCTAGTTGAATTCCTAAGATTTGGGTGCTTAATTGGCATTGTTGCATTCTCATTGATTATTGCAGCCTTCTATGAAAAATTAGACTGATTCACTAATTATTCTTGAAGGACTTATGTAGGAAATATCAAATTGTTCCATTTGGAAAACAAAGTTAAGATCATGGCTGTTTTATTTGACTAGGTGCACAAGGCCATTATAAAGATGTGACCTTCAAGCCTCGAAGCGTATATATACTATGTAGGGTTTTAGATGTTGATATAGAATCTCTATATCCCATTCATTTTTATTTGTTCAATGTGACATTGTTTAAAGTGTTTCGCTTGTAGGGTTCAATTGCCTATAAGCTAGCACAGTGAGCACAATTTGCAAACTTGATAAGCTAACCAAACCCTATCCATTTAAATAGAATCAATATGTTGGCCAAAAAGAAAGGAAAAAAGAGATTCAAAATGTCCCCTAACAGTCCTTTTCAAAAAATCTGTTTTGTCATAGTGCTGAAATCACACTTGGGTTTAGGTTAGCCATTGGTGTACATAAGAGATGGATTTAACGCTGTCCATATTAGGCATAGTCAAGCTAAAACTAATTTAACTTCAATACTATTGAAGGCCAGACAAATTGATAGGAGACACGTATGAAACTTGAGCATTACCCTAGCTATCGAGTTTACAGACACCACGAACTAGCAAACTAATATCATTTGGAAGCCAAAACTGTCCGGACATAAATAAGCGTATGAGAAACTCATTTTTAGAATGGTGAAATAGTGTCGAGACAACAAGTGCTTTGTTAGCTTTCCACATGTCGAATTTCCTCTGCCGACTTCTTGGCAACTTGTTGCTGATATTCCTAAGTGATGACTTTCAATTTTCAGTAACAACAATGAAGCCAGAAAGGGTCGCTTTAGCATTGCACAGTAGCTCCATATATGAACAGAGAGATAAAATGGATTTCTTCTTATATGATTGAGACAATACATAAGGTAAGATCGAGCATCAAAGCTTTCGAAATGATGAACATTCAGATCCTTGATCCGAAAGTCGATCAAGATAAGAATGTCGATATCATCAGTATCCCAATCTTTTCGGAGTGTATGAAGCATTAGGAACTTGAAAGTGGCAAAATAGTTTGGGGATGAGACCTCATTAACAGATTCTTCATGAAAGATAACGTCCTATGCAGATAAATTATTGGAGAGGGACGAGTCTGCACACTCTGCATGATCCATTCATATACACAATGCACTTAAAGCTCTTACCAGCAATAATGTGGTGGATAAGGATAATTCCGGACCACAAATTCAGGGTATGGAAACAAAAGCACAACTCACTAGTGTAACATTGCTCTTGTTTTGTTTGAAAAACCAAATCTTAAAAGCAGCATAGTAGAAGTTTGAAGGCATCTCTTTTGGTACATTATGTAGACCAATTCTTTGTAATAATCAGTCAGTGATACGCTGTGTTAATTTAACCCATTATATATAGCTGACACGCCGACGTATCAATGCCTAATTCACAATCTTTGAGTTAGAAGTTGAGACCTAATTGTTTTATCTAGGTCCTCAAAGGTTAGAGGTTTTCATTCAAAAATCATAAGATGTTGTATATGTAAAAGCTTCTAAACCCTAACCTTACATTAGAATAACAAAGTCACATCCACCATCGCCAAGAAAGTCGATATGTCCGAGTGGTTAAGGAGACAGACTCGAAATCTGTTGGGCTTTGCCTGCGCAGGTTCGAATCCTGCTGTCGACGATTTGTTTTTCTTTTTCCCCACTCTTCTTCTTTTTTTCTTTTTTTTGAACAGGTTCCCCACTCTTCTTCTAGTTTCTTATTTTTTAAAGGGTAAACTCGTCATTACACATAAACCCCATCTAAAACCCAGCTTCAGCTCTCTTCTGGTCTCACTCCCCCTCATCCATGGCGTCGTCTCTCCACCCAAACCCAACCACCTTCCTCCAACCCGCACGCTTACAATTCACACCCACCTCCGTCGCAACCCGCGTTCCCATACGGTGCGGCCCACGCGACAAGCGTGGACCCTTGGTCAAAGGCCGCGTCCTCAGCATCGAGGCCATCCAAGCCGTCCAAGCCCTCAAACGGGCCCAAAGATCCGACCCGGACGACCCATCTCCCGTCTCCAAAACCCTCTCCCGCCTAATCAAATCCGACCTCGTCGCTGCCCTCAAGGAGCTTCTACGGCAGGATCAATGCCACCTGGCCCTCCAGGCCTTGGCCGCCTTCCGATCCGAATACCAACCTGACGTCACCATCTACGCCGAGGTGGCTCTGGCACTCGCCAGAAATGGGATGGTGGAGGAGATCGACGCTCTCGTCTGTGAGCTGGAGAAGGAGAGTGGAGGTGTCCAGTTGGGGGGAGATGATAAGGGGCTGATAAGGCTGATCAGGGCCGTCGTTGGCGCCGACCGGAGGGAATCGACGGTGAGGATTTACGAGATGTTGAAGAGGAATGGATGGGGGACTAGTAGTTTCAAAGCGGATGAGTATATGGTGAAGGTGTTGAGCAAAGGATTGAGGAGGCTTGGTGAGGCTCAACTTGCTGATGAGGTTGATGCCAAATTTGGTCCACAGCTGTTATTTCAATCTTGATCTTTTTATGGTTTGGACTCTTTCTTGTTTCTATGTATTAGTTTCGTCGATTCTATATAGGAGCAACTCCAACCACTTCTTTATAACTGATGAAATGCTTGATTTACATTTTTTCCTGTATCTATTAGGAAAACTCTGATGAAAAGAAATCGGCTCATACAACTGTTACAAGAACCCAGATCATGCACGATTTAATTATAAAGAATGAAGCTCTCTCTCTACTCAATAGATGAATCAATTATTCTACAAAGGAAATATGATTTCTGAAATTTTTTTTAATGTTACTTTTCCCCCATCAATCAACATATGATGCTTAATAGATGTAGGGAAGGAAGGTAAATATTACTTTATTTTGTACTTTTTTGCTTGTACTATAAAATGCTTGCATCTCCATCTGTGATTATCATTGCTTTTGATTTGGATTGTTGGCCTGCCGCTGCATGGCAACGACTGGTTCATTACATCTGGAACATCTGAAGGACGGGACTGCTGCACACCGTGTTCTTAGGCAGTAGTAGCAGTATCTGCAATCATGAACAATTATTTTATTGCAAGTTGTAGTACTGTGACACAAATCATACTTTGAGGAACATGTTTGGCTATCCTATGAGCCAAATGTATCCACAGCAGAGCAAAGTTAGGGTTCAACATTTTTATAGGCTGACATCTTATTCAGTGCACTTTTCTTTCAAGAACAATGTCATGTGAGTGATAAATTTAGTGTTCCTTGGTGTTGATCAATGCGCCAGTACTAGGTAGGAAAACAAAGTTATTTATGCACCTGTGCTGACAGGGGAGAGCGAAAAATGGAACGGTTGGACTGGCCTGGCAGATGGGGCAAGCAGAGTCATCATCTGTTGAACTTGAAGATTTATCCTTGGAAAACAGGCGAAGAAAGTTTTTCACGGATGATGAGTTAAGAAGAGGAAGAAGCAACAATAACATCTCCTGCAATCAACACAAGAAGAATTTCAGTTCCAAACATGGTTTTCTAAGTATCCCCAGTAAAGAACCATTGTTGATATGAGAACAGCATCTGAGAAATGCAAATCATGAGGTAAAGGATGATGATACAATTATCTGGACCAAACCTAAACCAAGCAACTATATTGATGTTTTCTTATTTCAAAAATCATCCCATAGCAAAGTAATTAGGTAAATGCTCATGTTTGCAGTATATCAAAATCTTGAACCTTCCTTTCCCAAAAATCCTCATGATGCTTTTGCTTTGTCAGAATGGGTAGCAAACATGAGCATGTACCTTGATGTTCAGTTTCTGTATCCAAAACGATCCAGATATATGCCAAAATCATACAAAACAGGCAGGGGAAAAGGGTTGAACCTGATGTAATTTGTGTGGTCATAACACACAGCCAGATAAAATTGTTACGTACAGCCATAACAAACCACATTAACAGGGAACTCTACAGAAGAAAACTTTTTCGCTACAGAAAGATGTTTTGTGTAGAAGCTTAAATGCAAAACAGCATGTGCATACATTTGATAAGAGGGTGTTCAAAACCAAAAGCTGGATCTACTGGTCAATGCTATTTGCTGATTCTTGATTTCTAATCGGTGAAACTGAACTTCAAATATCGTTATTGAAAGATCTTTATATAACATTTACAGTTCATCTGTGTAGAATAACCCTAAACACGAAAACTGTCAAACAAATTTGACTATCCCGACCAAAGAATAAATATACCATTCAGTTTCTTTTCATGCATGTCCTTAGATTTGGAAGTGAACCTTAGATTTGGAAGTGAACTAAAACTCCAAGATCAGCTAAATGAAGATGGTTCGAGACCAAATCCCTACTACCATATCTGCTATAAGTTTTATGGACATTAAGAATATTAATTTTGGGTCAAGTACATGAGAACATACCGAGAATTCATTCCATACTAACTGGCGGTTCATGTACTCAAAGCTAACTGCTCGGTTCATAATAGGGCTCCCATAAACCAGCCTAGCTCTTAGAGCTCTTTCAATAAGAGTCCTATACCTGCATCACGACATGTGATTGAAACTGTTCAGTTCTACATAGCACATCAAGACCAACATTGTTCATGGATCACATTAAAAACTTTGCACTGAAAGGTTCTCACATTATTTCAATACAAAAGCAGCTTTAGCAACAGGATGACCTAATACAATGAAAGTAAACAAATGGAGATGAATATCAAAAGGTTCATAGAACATTGAACTAACTTTTGATTTTCATACAATATCAAACTCAATGTTGTAAATGCAGTAACTAAATATATCCAGGAACCAAACTACAACTACCAACTATAGATGCCATGCACATGTGTCTCTTAAGTCTTAACCAATTGGCTGAAGTTAACATGGATGTTTCATGGGTTTAGTGTTTAGGGATCTCTCAAGACAAGACTAAACCACTTACCTTCCTGTATAGAGAAATAAAAGCAGGTTGCAAAATGAGGCAGCTTTATAGAGTCCTTCTATGCGTTGTATCATAATCCACGCTCCTCGTGCTAGTGACCTCTGTAAACAAAAATGCAGAGAACATTGTTGAGCAACTTGGAAAAACCCCGACATGTTTCATTGAGCGGCATTAGAAGGACAGGATAAAGAAACAGCACCTGTTCAGAATCGCCCCACCTACGAAAAGCAGAGAACGATTGCAACCGTGCCCAGATGTATTGACCACCGACAGTGGCAACACAATACCAAAGCTTTTGTGCAACTGTAAGTCCAGGTCCTTCCAATCCTGTCCTGACTGTAAGTAAGAATATCCAATTGGGGTGAATAGTATAAACAAGCTGAATGAAAAATCCAACAGTAGACTGCTGTGTTAGAAACAATAATTTATATACCATGGTTCACAACAAAAAATTTAGGACATGCCTAGTCATTGGATGAGACCACTATTTGGGATAGAAATCTTCTTCTATCTTAGCTATCTAGGATTTGCAGAGTATTAGATGGATAGGTGTAATTATTCAATTTGATAAGAGAAAAAGTTATTGTACTAGAAAACAGACTATCATATGGTAGAAAGTTAACTTCTTAGATCTTTATCAAGACTTATTCCGTCACTGCATAGTGATTTATGGCCATTCTAGGATAAATTTCACACAGAAAGAATCAGAAGGATTTATAAGAAAGAAAATAACTTCACTGCTGGCATGCTTAATGACACCAAACAGCAGACACATGAATCATGTAAACTACAGTAGTTTAGCCAGGTCAAGTTCTTTGTTTATCTACTTTGCATAGCTAATCAAATGAACTGTCTAATAGCCATGGTCAGCTTAAAATATATGCAAGAAATGCAAGGGAACCTTACCTTTTCCTCTCGCTTCCAGTGCACGTTCGTCTCTATATCTAAGGTTCATGAGAGAAATTCCTGGAGTAGGCTTATCTACCCAAATTGAGAACCGCCAGATAAGAAACTCGAGGAAAGCATCAAGTTCTGCTTCATATTGAAATAACATTCCTGGCTAAACCGAATAAAAAGAGCAATTTTAGGATCCTGCAAACAGCTTCAAATCTATATTATAAGACTATTCACTTTAGAATATAGATACCTTCATCAAGGAGAAGACCTTAACTAACTGTTCTTTCAACATGGCTGACATTTCAATGTCCAGTCTTGCCGCATCGAATTGGTTTACTCTAGATATCGATATTGGAATTAATGACTGCAAAGAATTTCCTCAACAATAAGAAAACCACTACTTCAAAAAGAACAACAAAATAAAGAGTTCACTAACACTAGATATGTGCTATCTGCAATCAAAATACTTAAGGAATTCAATTACAAAAACAAAAACCCACTAGCATCCTCAGCAATTCAATCTCCTATATTACATATTTCACTAGAATCAGAAAAATTGATGCAAAAAATAGCTGCCCTGATACCCGTAATATATAAAGTGAGCAAATTTGATAGCGCAGACGTGAAGAAAGCAAGAAAAGAAGCTCAAAAATGGTAGGTTAGAAGAGACCTGGTGAGAGTGGGATAGAGAAAGTGAGAGGTGTTGCCATTGGGGAATTAAGGTCTTGTAAGCGTGAATCCAAGCGTCTTCTGCTGGCGGTCTAGAATTGCTGCTGCTGCTGCTACTGCTCATTGAATAGTTGAATTTGAAGGGTTTAAGAAGCTCCCTTCTTCGCGATTACTGATCAAATAAACTGATTTCGAAATTGAACTTTTTGATGGGGTAGAGATAAAGAGAGATTTGGGGGGTTGGAGGTTTAGATTGGCGGTTTGAGGGACTTCTGCTAGTGCCGCGGTAAAACCTGTGTTCCCTATCAACGGTTCAAGTGGATGACAATATATGACATAACTGTTGGTCTGTTACTGTTTGGAGTAATTTTTGGGGATGGTGTATAATTGTGTATACTAGAGATGATTGAATGCAAATTTCGATCACACGAATTGGTGTTACAAGTTGTACAATGAGTACGTCAACTAATCAAGGTTGGCAGAGTCGATGGGTTCATTTCGTTGATGCCTAATTTCTATAGCTTGTTCCCACAATGGTCTTACCAACCAGACTCCACTACTACTCGGGAGGGTTTAAGTCGATGATAGTTTTGCGGTTGCAATTACAAGTTTGCAACTGAACCAAGTTGTCAATGCCCAAACTCTCGGCTTTTACTCGCTAAAGTTGCATATCTTGTCAACAAATTCATACCAAAAGCGCTCCATTTTTTTTCTTCTTCATTTCAATCAATTCTTACTTTATTTTTTAACTTATGAATATCAAATAAGCCACAATCACATGAATACGGTAAATACCGTTTAAACTAGTAGCATAAGTAACATGTGGATTCGACTTACAATAGACTTGTTATAGTATTAGTTGTTCATTTAAGTGTGCTAGTTGTCACGAGCGAACTTTCAACTACGGGATATGACCCGTGCGGTATCAAGGTTACTCTTAACCGAGACCAGTATGTCGCAGTTTGTCAAGGTATCCTTCCCGGATAGCCTATTTTCTTTTTCTCGTGTGTTTCCCGTGACAATTTGACCCTTAACACTTCATCTCCACACCTATGGGGTTTCCCAATGAAAGCTACTCACACATGAGTCTCACCTCTCGTGACTAACCAATCGCTTCCTTGTGTCATTGTTGTCTCCCAAGACACTCGTCCAACCCATAGGTTTCTCTGTCATCCTGGCTTGTGTCAATCTGTTGTTGACCAACGTGCACTTCGCACCTTGTAGCAAAGCCAAGGTGATTATCACACTAAGGGGGTGTATTGTAATTGGATTCATACAGACTAATTTTAATCAATTGACTTTTTGAAAAGTCTATAGACTCTTTGAAAAGTTCAAAGACTTTCACTGATTTCTTAAAACCATCGATTTTTAATCACAGACTTTAACTGATTTCTGAAATCTACAGATTTCATATGAATGACTTATGTAAATTTCTTAATACTTACAGAGTTACATAAAGAAAAAAAATAAAGATGCAATGACAAACACATAATGACACCGATTATAAGTTTAGTACTCATCTATCTAATTTCGATGCATACCGTTGTAATATTTGATTGAAATACATAAACATAAGTAACAAAAAAAACTATATTAACTTAACAACACGCATACTTGTACGTTAACCAAAGACACATATTCTAAAGTGGGACATTAGATGTTCACAGTTTAATTCATGTACGCTAATATAATAATATATGATCATGTGGTTCTAATATTAAGAGTTAGTATATAACATTTAGGTTATCGAGGATTCCAAGCATTACAATTGAAATACAACAAAATATTAACATTACAAAAAACATTAGAAAAGAATAGGTAGAATAGAACATTGATAGCAACAAAATATTAATAAAAAAGAAAAAAAAGATGATGTATTGTAGGATCAACCTATTCACATGTAAAGAGAAAGTCTACCGTAGACTTTTCCAAATCTTTGCTCTAGTGGATG
>NC_020496.1:10827157-10831371 GCF_000184155.1 Fragaria vesca subsp. vesca
GTAATATTTGATTGAAATACAATAAACAATAAGTAAACAAAAAAAAACTATATTAACTTAACAACACGCATACTTGTACGTTAACCAAAGACACATATTCTAAAGTGGGACATTAGATGTTCACAGTTTAATTCATGTACGCTAATATAATAATATATGATCATGTGGTTCTAATATTAAGAGTTAGTATATAACATTTAGGTTATCGAGGATTCCAAGCATTACAATTGAAATACAACAAAATATTAACATTCAAAAAACATTGAAAAGAATAGGTAGAATAGAACATTGATAGCACAAAATATTATAAAAAAGAAAAAAAAGATGATGTATTGTAGGATCAACCTATTCACATGTAAAGAGAAAGTCTACCGTAGACTTTTCCAAATCTTTGCTCTAGTGGATGAAAAAATATTGGAGTTTGGTGTGTGTAATTTACACTACAAAGTCCATAATTATCCATGAGTTATTAATTCCATAAGTATGAATGATATTTTGAATACATCTGAACTTCTATTCATTTTAAAAAGTCTTAATTGAATACCTCTGAACTTTGGTGGAATTCATAATGATTTTTTAAAATCTAATTGAATACACCCAGACTTTAATAGATTTTTATAAGTCTGTATTGAATACACCTAAACTTTCAAATTCCATAGACTTCTTTAAAACTTCCACTAATTCTATATACAATACACCCCCTTTTTTTCTTTTAAAATACAGATTCATAATTATATACATACATACAGATAATAATAGTACATGCATATCTGCAGGTATTGGTGATTGATGGGAAGATGCAGAAGTGGACGAGTTTATATATATCATGTTAATTAGCTCATGCATGTTCTGTGGTCTTGGATAATAGGTTTCAAACTCACGTGATCAGACCTCTTATAACCAAACTAGTAATACGAGATCAGAAAATAAGTTAACAATATCGAGCTAACATTTTTATTTTTTCAAACGCAGACGTTGTTGTTATTCTTTTCTAGTTCAGTAGTGTTTGATAGTTACATCATAAATGTAACAGTTTTTACATGGCAGTATTTTTTGAAAGATTTGTCCTTCTAATATTTTATGCTTTATTGGCAATGAGAGGTTTTATTTAGTTAATATTACTGATATCAGAACTTCAATCTGATAGCTTCAGAAAATGAACAATTTCCTCTTTCCCTTCGAGTCTGTGAGGGACTCCCCAATAAGCTTTGTGATCAAATTTGCGATGCAGTGCTTGAATTTTCTATAATATGATATATAATGTATAAACTCCGTAAACAAATTTCCGATAGAGTACTTAAATTTTCTATAGTATGATGTATAAAGTATTTCAGATTCTTCAATGGAATATTGTAGATGGGTATCTCTTCTTTTGTTTGTTCAAATGTAAGCACTACAATTTTCTGATTGTGATGTGTGTATTTTTTGGTAACAGAATAATTGAGTTTCTACATATGATCAGAAAATCAATGTATAATTTTTTTAAAAGCTGGAAAAGAATTCATGGCGTTTTTAAAACGTCATGGAAATTCTTTTTATGACGTTTACAAAACGCCACGAGTTTACTGACGTTTTTGAAACATTGTTGAAAAACTTTTAATGGCTTTTGCGTTTTTGAAACGCCATTGATCTTTTTCATAAACGCTACAAAAACGCCATAAAAAAGACGGCGTCACTTTAGACGGTGTTTGGAGATGACGTTTAAAAACGCCATGAAAGACATTTAATGGCGTTTTTCAAACGCTGTGGATGTCTCTGTGTGTAGTAGTGTGCCTTGTCGACAAGCTGACAAGGCTCGCTAGTGAGACTTATTCACTAGGCACACCAACGAGGCTTGTCAGGTTTTCCATCATTATGGCTCACCTCCTACCTTATGTCTCAACACATGTCAGGCTTGCTAACATCCTGTTTGTGTAGGCAACTTATCCTTCAATGCGCACCTTTGGCTTTTGGTTTCCTTCTGTCTAGCATGATGTCGTCATTCCGTGCTTGCTAGCATCACTTCCCTTTAGGCAAGGTCGAACCCAAACTCATGCCTGCGTCGCTTGCTTCGTGCCAATGAGCACCATGAGGTTACGGCATATCTTCCATAATCCCATACATATGTTTGCCAATGTCGTTGGCATAAGGACTGCCCACTTATGAACTTTGTCACAAACATGGACCCGTAATATGGGCCAGCCAGCAAATACTGTCCACGAGACTTTCTGACTTACGAAGATGTATGTTGTACGTCTTTTTTTTAAATTTTTTTTTTTTACGACATCCACTTGACTCCTGGGACTCCCACGGGTGTCTAAGAATGACTCATTCCATAAAGGCCAGGATCGAGGGTGGTGGAGAGGCGGACACCAGGTACGCCAATATAAAGTACGTATATCACTACATTGTGCAAATCTGGACAAGGAAGGGACTTCTGTGTCGGCCTTCGGCCTCCCTGATGTTCACGGGCTTGCTGCTAGACGGAGGTTTCTAAATGATAATGTTCAGAGATGATTGGGAAGATAGTGTTGCGTGCGCTCAATTGTTAATGGTAATGTATGTTCGATGTCTTAGGGATGCTCGATATTCACTTTTACTGCGGTGTCGTTGGCTTTGCTAGCTAGTTTATATGCCTAGAAAAGAGAACCCTATCAGAGCTTTCCACTCTTAATCCGAATCCGAAGATTTCCAAAATATGCTCCATATAAAACTTTTTCAGTTTTGTTCACCCACATGTGGTCTATTTTGTTTTTGTTTTTAAGAAGTGAATTTACATCAAGAAATAAACCATATAGACGTTGATAGTTTGATACTATAAATAGCAATTGTAATAAGCTAGGCTAAGTTCAATTAAAAGAAGACCCAACCTCCTCCTAAAATACAACCCCAATTAGAGGAAGTAACCCTTAGGAACCATTAATTAGTTTATGAGAGCCAGAAAACGCTCCCACACCGGCCAGCTTTTTTGCTATCACTTTATTTTGAAAAGCAAAAGCTGGAATAAAGGAAAAAAAGATATTACGTACTAAAGAAATGAAACAAGAGTTGTAACCAAAAAATAAGAAATGAAACAAGAGAAACATTAAGCAAATGTTTTCTCAAACCCACCCTCTCTATCAGTTTTCTTTAAGCTTATAAGCTTCCGATTCAACCTCATCGGAGAAAAGCAAACAGTACCCACAAAAGCTTTTAGCTAGCAAGGTCTTGTTTGGGTGCACATACAGGGAAGTTTAGAAAAGTGAGGAAGAAAGCAAAAGAGAAAGGAAAGCAAGGGAAGCAGCAGAGAGAAGAGGAAAGGAGAATTCTTTTTTAGTTTCTTTTGTGATCTTTTCGTTCAAAGCGCGCATGAAGTAGCTAGTGATCAGAAGGAAGCTAGTGTTTTTCATTAGTTGTCTCAAGGGCAACAAATGATGGCCGGAAACCCTAACTGGTGGAGCATGCATCCACCATCATCTATCTTCCCTTCTCAACTTGGATCTTCTAGTTCACTCCCTCAGCTTATCAATTCCTTCCCTACTGATCAGCATAACCTAGAGCCTCCACAATCTTGGAGCCAATTACTTCTGTAACTCTCTCTCTCTCTCTCTCTCTCATGATCGCCGGTGACATGAGGTTGCAGTGAAAGTTTGTTTCTGGGTTTTTATAATTAGGTGAATGTTTTTGTTTTGTTTTCAGGGGTGGATTGTCTGGACAAGATCAAGACAACTTTGGAAGTCTGAATCATTTTCCACAGTCTTATCCAAGGGTTAATCCTGCTGTTGATAGTAATATTATAAAGCAAGAGATTAATTCCCAGAACAACTTGTATGGTGGTGACGGAGGACATGAAGAATTTCAGGCACCTTATATTAATAGGCCATCTTGGTCAGCAGTACAAATCAACATGCCGGTTTCATCCCCTAGGTCTTGTGTCACTAGTTTAAGTAGTAATAATATGTTGGATTTTTCCTATAACCAGAAGAACCAGCATGCAGATCACTCATCTGAGGTAAGTGACGGCAGTATTATTTTTTTTCCGTCCTTTTTTATTATGTAATCACTACTTCTCTTGATAAATTATATTTATCTGGGTTTTTATATTTTCCATATGCATATGAATGGTGTTTTTACTTACCAGTGTGATAGTCCTCCCGCCGGCGGAATGTGCAAGAAAGCTAGGGTTCAACCATCTTCAAGCCAACCACCACTAAAGGTTAACACAATTCTCTCTCTCTCTCTCTCTCTCTCTCTCT
>NC_020496.1:10831864-10834434 GCF_000184155.1 Fragaria vesca subsp. vesca
CTTAATTAGTGTGTGGTTTGTATATATTAAGTTAGAGGATATAATTGATGAGAGAGATCAATTTAATCACCTTAGGTTCAAGGAGAAAGGAATTGTGTGTTCCCTGAAGACCCTGGTCAGGTATGCTTTATTGGATCCATCACCCCCCACGAAAGCAAAGCGCACACCTAGCTTAGGGAGGCTTTGAATATAAAAAGATAGCATATATGTAATCAACTATTTTAATCACATATGATAAAGATCAAAGCACTATAGGAACAAGGTTCTCGATCAGCTTTATATATAGCTTTTATAACGTTTAAGATGGATTATGCTGCAAATTAATGGGACTACCAATTACTAGCTAGCTGGGTTGGAATCAAAGGGATGATAAACATTGAAAACATTACTCATACTTTTCTTTTTCTTTTTTGCCCGTTTAGCTCTTGAATGACAATTGCAGCCTGAAAAGAAAAGGGTCTCCTAACCAGGTATATATTCCTTGGTCTCATCACTAGCTAATACGGTTCCTTTCTATTTCCAAATTGCTTATAATATTTCATGCACTATATACAATGAGGATCAACATCATCAGGCTAGGCTTTCTCTTAATCATCATACAATAATCAGATTTGATAGTTAATCATGGCGCTAATATATGCTGTTATAGTTTTAACAGTTTGGATTTCAATTTCTGACATTGTAGAAACGTTTTGATTATTTCCTATTATGCTGTGGTTATAAAGCAGGATTCTCATCAAGACCATAAGGCAAAGGATCTAAGGAGTAAAGGGTTGTGCTTGGTTCCCGTTTCTTGCACTCAGAATGTTGGGGGTGACATTAACATCGGAGCTGATTATTGGGCTCCGGCTTATGGGAGCGGGTTTTAGTCTGAGACTGTAGGACTGGGGATGCAGCATACATATTTGTATGGTACGCTCCTTTTGTAGAATGAGATAACATAATGAGCAGTCACTCTGTTAGAATTCAATAATTAAGATTGATTGCTCATCATGCTATTTGCATTCTAAATAAGAAGCGTACTGTTGCTAGCTAGTAATTTATTGTAGTACTAAACTAATTAACTTAAATAATTAGTTAAGATCTCTGTCAAGATCTTGCAAGCTTAATTATTCTAAGTAATATAAACTTTATATCATAAACTAAATTTGGACAGGAGTTCTGTATATTAAATCCACAGAGTAAGTAAAGGAATCCACTTTCTGTATAACAAAATAAAAGACATGCAGATAGATGCCTGGTAGAATCCACTTTCCAAATTAATAATTTTCCTAAACTCTAATTAAATTCTACGAGTATGAGTGTACGACTGTCTGAGAGTTCCAAAAACTAGATAATCTGCTTCTTTATCTAGTTCAAATATGGAATTAGGGTTTCGTTTGAAAAGCTTACGAGCTTAAGAGTTCGATCGCACGTTAGTATCCGTCTCTTTGATGCTGCATGATGTAGGGTTTCTGAATTCTCTGAGGTTTAGGAGCATCAGTTTGCACGGCAGTAGAGTTTAATCATTGGATTATCATTTTCTACGTTTAGGGAATCGGGTTTCCGATCTTACTGTATAGTTAAACTGCTTATAAAACATGACAAACCTGATGGAAGTGAAGGAATGGTATTATTTGCCATGTCCATCCATGTTGTTTGGCGTTGCCTTTTCTAGCTCTAACTGCCTAACCGGAAAGTTATTGAACGAGCTCTATACCAGACACTCATGTGGGCATCGATCTGTTTGAATCTGACTCGAATGAAATATGCCAAAACAGACCCCATTTTCGGGTCATTTTTCTGGACCACTTTAGTATATCGCCATGCCCCATACTTGATCAGCACGCTCCTCAATACAACACCAGATTCAACGATGCCAACCTTGATGGTATATATCATGCATCACAAGTTATTTCCTCAAAAAACAATAAAGATCGAGCATCGCAAATTATAAATTCACAACCATATAACGTACAATATATGTACTTATATATCATATATACCTCTCTAAAATACTTATCTGCTGTATCTTTGCCATTGGTACGACGAACTGATCAATCATGCTATAAGCCCTAATTCTAACAGCACGTACTGTTTATACTTTACGTGAAAGCAACACACTGCAGCAAATGAGCACCTATTTGGTCATTGTGACTTCACTACTGAGGTTTTCAGGCTTGCAGGAATTAGTGCTCCTATGGACCGGCACGAAGGATATTTAAAGGTCCTTCGAGAAATGTTTATTAACCAACCGTATGATAAGTTTCTTTTTGCAAAGGTCCTTATCATATATTGGCAAGTATGGAAAGCAAGAAATGACACCATATTCAGAGATGTGATTACCACCGCTACTAATGTTGCAGCAACTGCTGCCTTTCATTTTAATGAAACTGCCTTGTACAAGGCTGTTGTTGGGGGAGGTATTTCTCAAACCACTCCTTCCACCATAAGGTGGCTACCCCCTCACAACAACTTCATCAAGATTAATTTTGATGGTTCTGTTCAAGGAAGATCAACTGCAGGAGGTTTCGTTTTCAGAAACAGTGATGGGAACGTGATTCTTGCTGCTGCAAAGGGTTTAGGAAGTA
>NC_020496.1:10834848-10849850 GCF_000184155.1 Fragaria vesca subsp. vesca
TACCTCTTTCTCCTCAGTTTGCTTTAACCATGTATACAGAGAGGCAAACTTTGTGGCGGATGCTTTTGCTAATGAAGGCCACCAACTCCCGAATGGTCGTGAGTGGCAAGATGGATACCCAACAGCTGTTGCTAGAGCGCTGTTATTTGATACTGTTAGCTCGGGTTGTCCGAGAGGATTTTCTTTGTAATGTCTTTAGTTTCATATCAAAAAAAAAAAAACAACACTACAGCAAATAAGATAATAGGGTTTGTCTACTATATTGTTCGGTATAACATATATCTGACTAAAGGGAGACTTTGTTCAGCAAGGAGTGATGGTTGGTTGAAGATATTTTGTCATGGAATATTAAAATGTATGTTATACCGAACGGTGTGTATAGCAGAAATTTTCCGTTATAATAAGAGTTAAACAAAAACTCATGTTTCAGGTGACATTATACTTTTGTTGTTGGTCTCTTACTTTGCCTATAGACTCAACGTCAATATCAGCAGAATTATTGATGGAAATCTTAACTGTTGGCATGGGTTGATTTGATGAAAATTATTCGACCTCCCGATGTTAGAAAAGGTCGCCCTAGCTATTACGAGCTCAAACCTACTTGCCTCTAGTAAAAAGGGTACACCATGGCATCTACTTTCATTTTTGATCGATTCAAGTTCAAGCATATAATCGGCAATATTCAATCGATCGACGACAAATGTTTTCTTGTTTTTGTTTTGTTTTTTATCTGACATTCAGTTTCTTTGATAGGAATATAATCTGCATGTGTTGTCATATATATATCTTCATATCACAAATGACATATTGATTCATCAAAAGAACCTGCTGTCCCATGCTTGCTAGCTTGTTTAATTGGGTTCGATCTAGATTGAAATTCTTTTATTCATTTGTAAATTGTTGAATATGCCTCATAGCTAGAGCTACTTTAAGTCTTTAACGGCCAACCGCATTGCCGGTTACTTGGCTCTTCATCATATAAATATATAGGTCGACGGTCAGTCGGTGTTTGAAATAACACACACAAGGTTGTACAGAACACAGGAGCCAGGCCATGCCAATACCTAGAATTTAAAACTCGATGTATAAGGATCTCGTGGCAGATATAATGATCGTTTAATTGATTTTTGCATAAACCAGAAACAATATTTGTTGGGATGTCTATTCGCCTGTACGTGTATGTACAGTCCACAATAGTGAACTTCTAATTATATTAATTTTGAGAAAAATCTAGTAATTATTTGGTGTGGTTAATTATTTAAGGGAAAAAGACCATTTGCACAAAATTAAAAAAGTCAAACCCCATTCTAATGATAATCTTTTTTGTTAGCCCATTTAAATACAAGGTACTTCTTTTGTGCCTAAATACACAAGTTTTTAATAAAATCACAATAAAATGATATTTTAAAAGACTTTTTTACCCTTAACCTTTATTTAAAGAGAAAAATGAAAAAGAAGAAGGGAAGACTTTCCCGGAAGCACACCGGACACCGGCGCCGGTCGCCGGTCACCGGATTTCGGTCGCCGAACACCGGTTGCCGGATTCTGGTCACCGGACACTGGCCGCCGGATTCCAGTCACCGGTCGCCGGAAAATTGATGGTGATTGGAAAATCGCCAGAGACGCCGGAGTCTCACTGGATTTTTTTTTGAAAAAATGTCACCGGAACCCACCGGATCTTGCCGGAAGCATACCGGCAAAAAAATAAAGTTTACTAGCCCTAGTAAACTTTTACTGAGGGTAGTAAACTTGCAAAACAGTAGCTCTAATGCCATAATTCACATTTAAAAGGAGAAAAATCAACTTAGATACGAAAAAATGAAGTTTACTACCCCTAGTAAACTTTTACTGGGGATAGTAACCTTGCAAAACAGTAGCTCCATTGCCATTATACACATTAAAACAATGAAAAATCAACTTAAATATGAAAAAATAAAGTTTACTACCCCCAGTAAAGTTTACTGGGGGTAGTAAACTTGCAATATAATATTTTCCTAGTCAGTATATACATTAAAACAAAAAAAAATCAACGTAGATGCGGACAAATAAAGTTTACTACCCCTAGTAAACTTCTACTGGTGGTAGTAAACATGCAATACAATATTTCCCAGGTCACTATACACTTTAAAACAACAAAAACCCAACTTATATGCGAAAAATTTAAGTTTACTACCCCTAGTAAACTTCTACTGGGGGTAGTAAACATGCAATACAATATCTCCATAAATTCACATTTCTAAAGTGAACTCCATACCACAAAATCGAAATTACAAATATCATAACCAAATTAAAGACAACTCCAAACCTCGGCGTCAATTGCCGCGAGGAGTCTCGCATCGATCTTTAGCCGCGTCGTTGTTCATCTCTCCTCTGAACTTCAGCCAAACGAGATGCTCTGAATTGAAGCCGAGGAAGGGGAAGCATTGATCGGAGGCGGCCGTACTAAGTGATGGAGATCGGTGAGCTCGGTTTGCATCGCCTAGAGGTGGCTTGGAGATCGGAGCTCAGATTTCGGCTCGCATCGGAGACTGCTGCTACCTTCTCACAGATCTGGTTACTTCGAGGTCGAGGTAGAGGAAGCCAACTGGTGAAATCGACCGGGTTGATGGCGGCGGTGACGACAGATGAGAGCAGAGGGAAGCGTCAATCTGGAAGAGGAGGAGCCGAGACCTTTGGTCTGTGATGGACGTCATCTGTGACGTTGCTGACAAGATCGAGAGAAGAGAGAGACCGATGAGAGATGAGAATGAGAGGTGGGAGAAGCAAAAGATAGTGTAGGGTTTTTATTAGATTAGGGTATATTTGTCATTTTATCTTGAATAATTGGAATGGGCAATGAAATCTTATTTTCATTGGACCGGGTCAAAACTTCCTAAAATTAGTACTAAATATGCATTTTCCAAACATGCATGGTCGTTCTCATTAATTGGCTCATTGACTGATCAATTCATTCCTTATATTTGAAAAGGATTGGCATATACATGCATGTACGTATATATACATGTACGTATACAATACATGCAGCTAGGAAATTGTACGAAAAATGTAGATACCCATACTAAGAAGATTATATAATTACTCAGTTCACGCTATACAGTAACGCAGGTTTTGCTGGGAGATTTATGATGTGGACTATAAACATATCACAGTAAAACCACTATAAATGAATAAAGTCAGGACCGTAGAAAATTATTATATTAGAGGGGTTATTATATTATCAATAAATGAGTAATAATTAACTCTTTTTATATATTTTTGGAGTGCTTCATCCTAAAATTGCATCATCGTGTATAGATTAATTTGCCTCCTACGATTTTGGAAAGCCAGTTCTACATGCAACCATGAACTGAATTAAACTATAGGCTACGTACGTATACATGTTTTCTATTTCCGTTGTATATGTTGTTTTGAAATGTGTCTAATCATGCAAGATTTTATAACCAGCTACTTGTGTATCAATTATTGAGTTCATCTAAATCAATTATAACTGCAACTACTATCAGGGACCGGCACACACGTATTATTTTGCTTCATGCATGCCCTAGTTCGAAGTTAAGTATCATTGATCAAACAAGTGTCGATCAATTATAACACGTCCCTAACCCCTATATAGCAATTTAAGCACAAAATGGATTGAGACCTAGCTAACACCGAGACGCACATCTCTGTAGTTACTGTCAACATTGTCTAATAAAGCTCTAATAGACCACTACACGAGCTTCTTTGAGCACGAAATAATGGAGTACCATTATATAAGTACGTGCTGAAACCCGAAAGACACGACAACATGGATGAGAACATCCCCCTAACCGAGAGAGATCGAATTCCCAATCAACTTCAACTACATATAATTGTCATAAAAAGCTCAACTACAGTAGCTTCCTTAAAACATCAACGAGGTCGACTTAGCTTTACTTCTAAACATAACAGAAAGCCATCCACATTTTTTGCTTTGACAGAAACATGTACGTAATAATCGAAGTATTCATTCATGTTTTCTTCATTAGATAAGGGGAAATTTACATCATGAGTGAATGCAATCATATATATACGTTAATATGATTGTTTGTTCCTCACCTAGCCTCTCTAGCTTTCGGTGTCTTTCTGGAAATGATCGCACTCGAGCACACTCAGGGCCCTGGTTCACACGCGCCTAACTTCCCCAGCTGCTGCTAGTGTTTGCCATCGTAGGGCTGACGTTTACATTGCATCATCAACGGTTCGTTTCAGCTCTAGATGATTTTTTTCTACAATTCTGAGACTACATACATATATGTGCATGTTTTCTCAGGGTCTTTACATATTTCAGATCTTATGATTATCGAGTGTTTCGGGTGTGTTTGTTCGTTAAGTTGCCCCTTCCTTTTTCTATAACTCGCTACAGTTTTCCGCAGCTTTCTCCATGTAAATAACGATGATATTTGAAATAGGGAAGTTTTATATCTAAATCATTGAGTATAAGTATATGTAGCTGCTTTCATTGTCAAAGTTGGATGCTCAAGCAATCCAAGCGAAAATTGTGAAGAGAATCTCGAGCCTCAGTAGCTTTCATGTCTCTTGATTATTATCAACTGGTTTAATAATTGGGTTAATTGCAAGATCGTACTTATGCATATCTAATTTGTCCATTGATTATATCTAATGGACAAATTAGTTAATTATATGACAATAGAGTCTTCTTTCTGTTTCGATGGGTTTACTTTGACTTTTGAAGATAACGACATCGATCGATCATAATCTCTCAATATATGCCAGTCAGCTGATAAGTTATTATTATATGCGAATACTGAAGAATTAGTCAAGAATATTTTTGAGAAAATTTACATAATATTCTTGGCGCGCGGAATATTGTGATCGATATCAGAATTTAACTATGAAGAGCTAGCACTAGGCTAGGATAACCGTAATAAACTGCGGAAACAAGAGAACATGGCAAGTGTGTGTCCTAACAAGCATTAATTAGCAAAGTGTGAACTGCTAGCTTCACTCTTCCTCCTAAAATCAAGAGTGATTCTCCTTTTTTAAGTTACTCCTGATTATATGCAATTGTTATCTCACAGTAGCTGTAAATAATACAATAGCTATTTGTATATATGTGTATCAATCTCATAGATCAATATCAATAGAAATTCATTCTTTACATGGTATATATCAGCCTAGGTCTAGGTCCTTACCTTTTCCTGCCTCTTCCTTCCTTTCCAATGTCTCTTGTCTTCCAGCTTCTCTTCCTCTCTTTCTTCATGGCTGTCAACACAAACAACCTTTCTCAAAACACATCCCAATTCATCAAATTGTCTGAAACCAATTATCTCAAATGGACTCGCCAAATTCATTCATACCTCAATGGTGCAGGTCTTTGGGGCTACATCTCTAATTCCATCCCTGTGCCATCCCAAATCACCATGACCACTGCTACTACGACTGCTCCAGTCTAGTCGATTCCCAACCCCGAATATGAAACATGGTTCACCAAAGATCAACAAATCTTTAATATCATGATCACCTTGCTGACTGATAGCGTTTCCGATCTCACCGTTGGTTATGACACATCCAAAGATGTTTGGGATTGCTTGGCTCGTCATTTCTCCTAGAAATCTAATGCCAATGCTTCTAGTCTCAAATTGCAACTCCTTGATCTCCAAAATGGATCCAAACCTCTAGATAAATATCTCCGGCACGCCAAATCAATCGTTGACTCTTTGGCCTCAATTGACAAGCCTGTCTCCAGTGACGATTTGGTGCTCTCAACCCTTCACGACCTTGAGATTATCTTATGTTCCGGATAGCTCTGACCCAACAATCCTCTCTTCCTGATTTCAATGAACTCCGGGCTCGAATCCTTGCTTTTGTCAATCCTATGGAGGTCCCTACAACACTACCAGGACAAACATTTTGGCCAACGAAAAAGTTTCGTCGCCTGTTAGTTTAATTCGTCGGCTAAGATCTTAGCCAACGAGCCATCGTCGGCTAAGATTTCGTCGGGAAAAGGTTGTCGTCGATGACTTTAGCCTACGAAACAAGAAGACGTCGTCGGCTATAGTCCCAAAGTTTAGCCGACGAAAAACATGTCGTCGGTTTTTTTTCCAGACTTTAGCCGACGAAAGATTTAAGATATTCGTCGGCTAAAGTGTGTAATAAAAAATTAAAACAATAACTAAAGCCGACAAAATATAGTCTGTTTCGTCGGCTTTAGAAGGGTTTAGCCGACGAAATGTGCCATAATTCGACGGCTAAACCTTATTAAAAAAATTAAAAATACTATAGCCGATGAATATCTTACATGTTTCATCGGCTAAACCTTATTAAAAAAAATTTTAAATACTATAGCCGACGAATTATGGCGTATTTCGTCGGCTATAAGTCCATTCCAGTAAAAAAAAAACACCGAAATTTCTAAATTACCATTCCAAGCAAGCTACAAAATACACCAAAACAATTCCATATAACCAACAACAAGCACATAAAACTATATAATTCATCAACTACACAAAATCTAGATCTTCTAAATTAATATCTGCTTTTGGGGGCTGCTGCGGAGGTTGCTGTGGAGGTTGTTGCGGAGGTTGCAGCGGCTGGGGTAGCGGTATAGCCGTAGGCATGGGTGGAGCCGGAAGTCCCTGAAGTTGGGCAGCTGTAAAGTCCTGCATGTACTGGAACATCTGCCGCTACTGGGCCTGTTAGATGACATGTATCTCGGCAGCATAGGCTGCCTGCGCGGCATTATAGGCTGCCTGCGAGGCATTATAGGCTGCCTACACGTCATTATAGGCTGCCTGTGAGGCATTATAGGCTACCTACGCGACATTATAGGCAACCTGAGAAGCTTGCTGTTCCCGTAGTCTCTGAACTTCCGACTCTAGCTGAGTCGTCCTGGTGGTCGTGGTCCTGTTGCTGGTCGAGGCTGCCTTTCGTTGAAATCCTGGAGTGATCTTCAAGACCCTCTCGCCATTTTTTCCTAGACCCCGGCAGTAAAAGTTGTTTGCTCACGG
Source organism: Fragaria vesca subsp. vesca (assembly GCF_000184155.1). Classification (NCBI taxonomy): domain Eukaryota; kingdom Viridiplantae; phylum Streptophyta; class Magnoliopsida; order Rosales; family Rosaceae; genus Fragaria; species Fragaria vesca. The sequence continues at coordinate 10,841,838 of NC_020496.1, forward strand.
TGGGAAGGCTATGCCCATGATCCTCGCCCCAACCGTCGAATCCAAAGTGTCGATCCGGGACATGGCTTCTGATATCTCTTCCTCCTGCGTGTCCGGCCATGTCTCCCTCACTATAGCACTCATCACCTCGTTACTAGCCTCCCTCACCTTCGCCTAATTGAATAGGAAAAAAATTATTAATTAACATTTTGACATATATATAAGTAAAATAAAAATTTAAAAACATAAGATGACTTACAATATCCTCCTGGGCGTCAGGATATGCCTTCTCGTACGTATAGACGTACCGGTTGATTTCTGGATGTTCCCTGGCCGCCTCGTCCATGAAGACAGCGAACGGTCTAGAACCGGCATGATGGTTCCTTGTGTTGCGTTGCCGGTTTTGAGCGTTCGCCCGGGAAACGGCATTCAAAGAAAAAAATAAATTATTAGTAAAATATTTAAAAACGCACGTACTTAATGACAAATTAACTAATTAATTTTTTTAAATACCTGTTTATGAGGTTGTTGAATTCTGATGTCAGAAGCCAACGCCACTCGTACTCCTTGTATTGGAACTCAGTAGGGGTACCAGAACGTGTATTCCCGTGCGTAGTCCAGTGGGTTCGCAACTCGTTCTTCCACTCCTTGTACCTACAAATACAACAAAAATATTAGAAATATTATTAATATCACATACAATTTTGTTTTTTCATTAACTTCCCAACGTAGCTTCCCCCATGCACAACGTCCGCCCAGCTGCTCTTCAGGTGCTCGGGAACCTCAAACCATACCTGCATTTAACCGTTTATTAGTTTAGTTTTTTGAGAAATCAACAATGTAATACATAATATTATTGAGGCATTTTGTAAACTCACCGACATCGCATTGTGGACCATGTCCTTAACCTTCTGCGGGACCTCGCCCCAGTTTGACCACAACATAGGGACTCTATCTCTAATGAGCGCTCCCACGCGGCCGGAGTACGTCCTCGACTTCTAGCCCGATACTATGTCGTCATCCTCGTCAGTACGGATGACGATCCTCCCTGATGTACTGTCACACCCCAACTCGAGAAATGACTAAGCTCAAGTTAAGACATGAATCACACTCTAATTACAGACAGTTTATTATCCGTAATTAAAATGAGATAGATATCGTAACATGACGTAAGAAACTACAACCTTCGTACCTTTAATTAGATTACAAGCCTTATTAGAATGCATGACGCCGGGACTGGGGTGTGACAGGTACTGACGATCTTCTCAAGAGCCTTCCTTGTGACGGGGCCTCTCTTCTTCTTTGCTGGCTTCGCTCCGACAGTGCCTATCACATGATAAACCAAATTGATTATTAAAATAGGAGAATTATAAGAAAACAAATCATTCATCTTTCATTACCTAAAGGCGATACGGCGGACGCGACGGATTCCGTCTCTGTCGCCGATGATGACACCCTCGCGAAAATAAGAGGCGTATCAAAATGTACGAACCGGTACGTCGCTGATGCAGCCACTGGCGGGGGCAGTGGATAAATCGGCGTCCCTGAGCCATCGACTGCAGGTAAGGCCGGTATCATCCGCGGAAGGAACAGATCAGGCGGCATCTGTACCCCAGATGACCCACTATCTGAAGAAGTAGGACTCGGAGTGGGCGCCCGGTGTATCTCAGGCATACGGGGTGCAAACACCTCCGTCTGGGTCTAAGGCCACAGCTACCTCGAGGAATGAGGGACGCCCCGCTGCCTCGATGAAAGGGGCACCTCCAGCTGCCTCTGCGCCGTCTCCAGAAAGGTCGCACGTTTGGCTGTCATGGGGCCCTGAAACGACGTTTGAGGGTTGCTAGAGGTTCCCTCAGACGATTGGGACCTTTGGCCCTTCGAACCCTTCGTCTATCTAAAATTACCGCTCATCCTGTTTAAAATATTAATTTGAATCAAGGCCAATGTTTTAAAAGGCTAAGGCATAGCCGAGGCTATGGAGCGAGAGCCTCACCAAGGCGTCAGCCTTTTGAAAAAAAAAATTTGATTTGTAACTTTTAAAAATTAATTTTTTAACCTCTTAACTTTTAGATTCGTATTTCATGACAAGAAGAAGAGGTCAGTTTCATGTTTATTTTCATATTCGTAACAACACCACAAAATTAAACAATGTAAACCCATTCAATTAGTCAACAAAAAAAAAATATACACTTCCTAAATACAAATTTACACTTCCTAAATACAAATATACACTTCGTAACAACACCACAACATTGCAATTGACCGGAAAATCAAAGCAAACACAAAATATATCAAACACCTTCCAACTAAAACAATATCCTCTGATCATCCAACTTTTCAAATTCCCAACTCTGTAATCCAATATATCAAACAACCAAAATCAAGATCAAAGATTCACAAGCGACCGGAAATTATCAAGCAACACCAAAACGCCACCACTGCCAACATAATCTCATATAATGAAGGCAAATAAAGTGAGAAAGGGGACTCACTTTAGGCTTAAAGGAGGTAAACGGTGGTGGACTGGAGGGCGTGGAGGCGGAGCAGGCGAGTCGGTGGAGCAGACGGAGCAGGCAAGCCGACGGAGCAGACGAGCAGCAGAGGGCGACCGGGAGAGGGAGAGGGCGACTGGGAGAGGGAAATTGGGCTTTGCTTGGAGGCTGTGGATAGCGACGGCGTCACGGCGAGGCGGGCGAGGAGGTTGAGGTGGTGTTTAGGGTTTAGTCTCGTAGACTAGGGAGGCTGTCGAGCGCAGCGCTGGGATATACCCGACAACTTTAGCCGACGAAATATTTATTTCGTCGGCTAAGACGAAACTCGTCGGCTAAAGGTTGAAATTCGTCGGCTAAAGCTTTGAAATTCGTCGGCTAAAGTACCTTCTATACATTCGGCAAATTGTGATTGTGATGATCAAACTTGAGAAACGGAAATCCGACCATCATATCTGACCATCATGCTAAAATACATGTATGGGAAAAAATTCAACTTGATCTGACAGGGTTAAGGGCTCGATCCGGACGGTCAATCCCGTAAGTCAAACCCCTAAACGCACGGAAAAAGTCATTGGACCGTCTAAATTACGTATTTTGCCTGGACCTTCAACTAAAAATAGTTTCAAACCGATAAGACCCAACAAGTCGTATAAAAATTTTACGGAAAATAACCACCGACATAAGGGCTACCCATAGGGAGAAAGAATGGAAAATTGCATTGACTGCAACTATCGGCACCGAGACTTTACTGGAATACCATGATTTTTCAACCGTAAACGTATTTCACCATTCTGGTCATATCTTATTTCACGACTTTTTTAATTTTGAAGGTTCTACGTATATTTTGTTTTTGAAACGGAACATTTACTTAAACACTTGGTAAACAAGTTATACAACATTAGTAGGCATGTTGTGATTGTGATGATCAAACTTGAGAAACGAAAATCCTACCGTCAGATCTGACCATCATGATAAAATACATGTATGGAAAAAAATTGAACTTGATCCGACAAGGTTAAGGGCTCGATTCGGACGGTCAATCCCGTAAGTCAAACCCCTAAACGCACGGAAAAGGTCATTGGACCGTCTAAATTACGTATTTTGCCCGGACCTTCAACTGAAAATAGTTTCAAACCGATGAGACCCAACAAGTCGTATAAAAATTTTAGGGTTTAGGGTTTAGCCGACAAAATATTAGGGTATTCGTCGGCTAACTGCATCTTAGCCGACGAATTATGTCTTATTTCGTCGGCTAAGATTATTTAAGCCGACGAAATATATCATAATTCGTCGGCTAAGATGGTTTAAGCCGATGAATTATGGTATATTTCGTCGGCTGAGATTGTTTAAGCCGACGAATTATGGTATATTTCGTCGGCTAAAGTGTAAAAAATACATTAAAAAAACAGATGGTTTAAACCATATTAACTTCCTGTTCATATATCACCAAAATTCATATAAAATAACAGAAATATGAATTCAACATATATAAACTATAATGGTTATACATTCTTTTTTATTACAAATTAATGTAATCGGAATTAAAACTAAGGCTCGTAATCGGAATCATCCGATGAGTCTTCTTCGCTGTCAGAATTAATTTCTGGTAATCTATGCCTTTCCTCATCGCCAGAGTCTTCGTCTGTTTCTTGATTTGGATCAACATCAATAAGCTTTGGCTCTTCATCACGAATTCGCACCGAACGACTCTCTTTAAAATTACTAAGGCGAACAGTAGAGGAGTTAGGAATACCTATTGCATTGGGCTCTTGATACGCAACATCTTCTATCTCGTCTTCGGCCTCTTCAAGTGTAGCCGCCCGGTAAATGTTTCGAGGGTGCACAAGGTTGACTATTTTCCACGCGTCACCCTTAACAAGGTCATCAAGATAAAACACTTGTTTTACCGATGTGGCAAAAACGAACGGGTCATCTTCGTAAGAACTTGTAGCAGTGTTCACCGATAATATTCTGTACTGATCGGTCTTCATACTCTGCGGCCTAGTATCAAACCATCTACACTTGAAGAGGTGCACTGTCATGCCTTGCCCATAAACGAGTTCCACCACTGAATAGAGAACACCGTAATAGTCAACTCCATTCCGCCCACCATGTGCCATGACCCCAGAATTTTGTGTTCTCCGTCTGCTGTCTCTCTGTTCACATATAAATTGCACGCTATTCACCTTGCACATCGGATAAACTCTTGACATTATCGGCTTCATCGCTAGAAGTCTTAGTTCGTGCGACCAATTTGGGTGACCATCAAATTGAATATGGTTCATCTGCAACCAACCATTCAACTGTAAATATGGATAATTATGCAATAAACATAAACACGTACATAAATATTAAATTACGTACCCAGCCGCTAAAATAGTTTGCGAATTCGAACTCCTTGTTGTGGTAATCGAGATCACCTTGAATGTCTGGACAATTTAGATGGATGTCTTTCCAGTATTCAACTTCTGGACAGTTAATCAATACCCACCAGTGGGCAATGACTAGCTCATGTTGTTGCAACTTGTAGGAGTCTGGCAAAATTCTATAAACTTCAACATCACTGGAAAGTATGGAAAGATTGAACTTCGGTACATCTATCGGTATGGTTTGCGGAGTTTCCTTCAACGCTCCTAAATACAACTTCATGTAGGTGACGCACTCGTGCGCAATATATGCTTCAGCTATACATCCTCCAGGCGCGGATTTATTAGCCACATAATCTTTGTAGTCTCCAAGTTGCCTATAAATCAAGTTGCAAAATGTTATGATTATTGAACATGTATATTGAGGAATTCAGGTGTAAAAAACGTACATTTTCATGGGATACATTCAAGTGTAGTGTACTGGACCGGTAAGCAACAATTGCTCGGGAAGATGGATGATCAGGTGAGGCATGATGTCAAAAAAATTTGGAGGAAATATCCTCTCAAATTTATACATGATATAAATGATGTCCTCTTGCATTTCCCGGAGGTTAGATTTTTTCACTTCCCGTGTGCATAACTTTTGGAAGAATCTTGCCAACGCTACTAACGGCTCCACCACCTGACGGTGAAGGAACGGTCGAATGAAAACATGAAAGAGACGTTGTAGCAGGATATGACAGTCATGACTCTTCAACCCGTACATCTTATTGTCCCAGAAGTTCACACACTGGGCTATATTTCCTGCATAACCTGAAGGATACTTCACACAACTCATCCACTTGAAAATAACGTTCTTCTGGTCAGGCTTTACGGTGTAAGGAGCTTGAGGCATTTTTTTCTTCCCTTCTTTCAACCACAGATGTCTTTTTAATTGCATTTTTTTTAGATCAATGCGTGCCTTAGGACCGTCTTTTGTCTTCCCCTCCAAGTTCAACATTGTGCCCACCACACTATCGCAAACATTTTTTTCTATGTGCATCACATCTAGGTAGTGCCTGATCAACAACTTACTCCAGTATGAGAGTTCCCAGAATTTGTACATGTCGGGTCTTTCAAGTATTGCCGCCACAATATTGGGATGATTGCTAAGCTACCCAAAATCGTACTCATTAAGCACTGCTAAAATTTCTTCCCCCGTCCATCTTCTGGGAGGCACACCGTTTTCTACGGTCCCATCAAATGCCTGTGCATCGAACCGCCATTTGTGATCATATGGAAGGAGAGTACGGTGACCTAATTTGCATATCTTGTTGCAATGACTGCTACTCCCCTCATCGCTAAGGCACTCTGGACAAGCCTTGTATCCCCTAACAACATTGCCCGACAACATCCCACGGGCAGGAAAATCACTGATGGTACCAACAACCATGACATGCATCTGGAACATCTCGTGCATGTACTTGTCATAAGTGGGATGACCAACGTCCCACAAAAACTTAAGCTCTTCAATCAATGGTCTCAAATACACATCGAGACACTTCCCTGGATAACCGGGCCCCGAAATCAACAAACTCAACATATTGTATTCCTTCTTCATATACATCCATGGTGGAAGGTTGTACGGTACCAAAATCACCGGCCATACACTGTATTGAAGACTCATGTTGCCAAAAGGGTTGAACCCGTCGAATGAGAGCCCGAGCCTCACAATTTGGACATCTGACGCAAAATGAGGAAACTCCCTGTCTATATGCTTTCAAGCCTCCCTGTCAGCAGGGTGTATAAAGGTATCTTCGTCATGCAATTCCCTATCAGCGTGCCATCTCATAGCTTCGGCCGTGTGTGAAGACATGTACAACCGCTCAAGCCTATCACTCAACGGGAAATACCAAAGTACCTTCACAGGTTTCCTATTGCCTGCAGGAGTCAACTTATACCTGTCAGTGTGACATACCGGACAGACGTCAAGGCCACCAAGGTCGACATTCCCTTCTGGATCTTTACCTCAGAAGAGAACACAGTCATATCTGCATGCATAGATCTTGATGTAGGAAAGCCCAAGATCTTCCAGGATACATCAGACCTTATGATGAGTGGTAGGAAGACGATGACCATGGGGCAGCATCGAAGCAGTGTACTGTAGATAATCATCAACAGCCTTCGCGGTCGATTTTGTCTCAACTTTAATCTTCATTACGTCCATCCCACTTTCAAGAACGGTCTTCTGACAACCGGGGTACACAGGGGTCTGTTGGAAAGCAAGCAGTTTGTTGTACTTGTCAATACCAGCAGTGTTGACAGCTCTAGGGAAGGGCTACACCGGGTCAGACATATACTGTCCTTGAGCGCATACACCGCTCTCATAAGGAAACATATCGTTGATGAAGGCCGTTATTGGATCGTTGGATGTATTGCCCGTCTCAGAAAATTGGCCATGATCATGCGGACCCCCTGATGATGCTTCACCGTGATATAACCAACATGTGTACTTCTTCCAAAACCCGTTACTCTTCAGGTGCTGCCATATTTTGTCAATCGTAAATCGATGCATATCGCTGCGACACTAACATTTCGTGCACGGGCAATAGAAAATTGTATTTCCGTTAGCATTAGCCAGCGCATATTCTAGAAAACTCATAACTCTTTTAATATCTTTTGTCCCATTTTGGAAGCGAAATTTAACTCTTATCCATATCCTGAAAATATAACAAAATATATATGTATAATTCTAGCTAATTATTAATTAAATTCCATATATAAAATCTCAATTCATTTAGTATTCTACGTACTACAATTAATTAATAACAAATTAATTAACACATATATACTTAATACAGGGCCCTTCCAATGAGGGATCCCTATTTTAAGCCATTTATAGGGATAGGGTATTACACCAACTTCCCGATTATAATTTTACATCTCCACCGTTCATATCTTAGGTCTATATGAGTAGATCATCTCTATAAAATTTCATATGATTTGGTGATCGTTAAGGCTTTCAAAAGTTCAATTTAGTTTTAATGACCTTCAACGGTTTTAGTTTGACATAAGCTGGACCATTCAAAATCATTAAAACTAAATCAAACTTTTGAAAGTCTTAACGATCACCAAATCATATGAAATTTTGTAGAGGTGATCTACTCATATAGACCTAAGATATGAACGGTAGAGAT
>NC_020496.1:10850298-10869743 GCF_000184155.1 Fragaria vesca subsp. vesca
TACTACTTATTAACTAACAACTTACATATATATTATACAAATACATACAACCAAATACGATCAACATATATATATATATATATATATATATATCCAACGTACTCAAAATCGATCAACTCAATCACACTCAAAATCGATCAACTCAAATAAAACTCAAAATCAACATATATACACATATACGTACCTATATATAGATCCACAAACTAATTATGGATAGATTTCAACAACACCCAAACTTTTTCTGCCTTTTTTCTTCTCCCGTTTTTTTTCCAAGATGAGCTGCTGTCTAGATCTGCAAATATAAGGCACTTTAGCCGACGACATTTTAATTTCTTCGGCTAAACTTTTACATTTTCTTTGGCTAAAGTTTACAGACTATAACCGATGAAAAACAATTCTTTAGCCGACAAAAATTTAAATTAGCCGACGAATGAAAATTTCGTCGGCTAAAATGGACCTTAGTCGACGAAAAAATAATTCGTCGGCCTGGTTTTTTATTTTCGTCGGCTAAAGCTTTTTTTCTGGTAGTGCAATGTTTACATGGGTGATGGTAACTCTGCCCATCTCCCACATTGGTACTCTTCCGTTATCTCTCAGTTCCTCTAATTTCTCTTTACGTAATGTCTTTCATATCTCATCCATTCATAAAAACTTACTCTTTGTCACTCGTTTCAAAAAAGATAATCTTGTCTTTTTCTTATTTGCTCCTGATTTCTATCAAATATATTGCTTACATACTGGTCACTTATTGTTTCAGGGCCCTTCTAAAGATGACCTCGATCCGATTAGTTTTCCCTCTGAGTCACCTACTCCTCAAGCACTCGCCTCGATCCATTCATGTCTTTGGCACAATCGCTTGGGCCATCCTTCGTCCTCGATTTTGTCTTGTTTAGGATCTTCTATAGGTTCCAAACTTTCCTTTGACTCCTTTTGTAATAATTGTGCACTCAGCAAGTCACAAACATAACCGTTCACACCAATAATACTTATGCTTCTTCTATGTTTCATATTATTCATAATGATGTTTGGATATCCTCTACATTATCTGTTACTGGTTTCAAGTACTATGTTTTATTTACCGATGAATATTCTCGTTACACATGGTTATATCCTATGTGCTGGAAAAATGAGGTCTTAATGCATTTCTAAAATTTGGTTGCCATGATCCGCAATATTTTTCACGGATCAATTAAATACCTCCAAAGTGACAACGGAATTGAATATGTCAATCATGATTTCTCTCAATTCTATTCATCTTTGGGCATCCAGCAACACTTTTCTTGCCCATACACTCCTCAACAAAATGGACTATTGCTGAGTGCAAACATCCTTACATTTCAAACATGACTAGTACTCTCCTCCTTACCTTTGGTGCTCCACAAAATCTTTGGGTTGACGCCATTCTTATTTCCATCTATCTCATCAATCTTCTCTGCATCTCTCCTCCCTTCAACTGTTACTCCCCAAACCATAGCTTCCAACGCATAACATATTGCATCTCAATCCTCTCTGCCTCCACCACAGACTTCTGATCTTCATCCAGGGTCATCACCGGCTCCTGTTCACAAATTAACGACAAGGCTTAAAGCCGACATCACCAAGCCCCGAAATCAACAAGATGGCACAGTTAGGTACCCATTACCTCCTGCTCATCTATCTACAATTGAGTCTTTGGAACCTACTTGTTATTCGTAGGCTTCCAAACACGAGTAGTGGCGTGCTGCCATGGCCACCGAAGTCAATGCACTGCTGAAAAACAATACATAGACCCTTGTTCCCTCTTCTCATTCCCAACACATTGTCGGTTGTAAGTGGGTGTTTCGTATCAAACATAATTCAGATGGTTTGGTGGAACAATATAAAGTGCGGCTTATGGCCAAAGGCTTCCACCAACAACATGGCATCGATTATGATGAAACCTACAACCCTGTCATTAAGCATGCCACCATCTGTATTGTGTTATCCCTTGCAGTGTCTCGTGGTTGGAGTCTTCGTCAACTAGACGTTAAGAATGCATTCCTCCATGGTTTTCTAAAAGAAGAAGTGTACATGATTCAACTTCCAGGTTTTGTCGATCAATCCTGCCCAAATCAAGTATGCAAACTACACAAGACGTTGTACGAAATCAAACAAGCTCCTCATGCTTGGTTCCAACGCAGAGTACATTCCTCCTATTCGTCAGTTTTAGACAGAGTAAGGTAGACTCTTCTCTATTTATATTTCATCAGGGAGCATACACCATCTTCTTCTTACTATATGTTGAAGATATCGTGGTGACTGGTAACAATGATGGGATTCTGCAAAGTTTAATCAATGCTTTAGGCCGTGGTTTTGACATTAAAGACCTTGGTCCTCTTCACTACTTTCTTGGCTTGCAGGTCACCACTAAATCCACAGGCATTCGTATTAGTCAACTTAAATATGACTATGATATTCTTGTGAAACATGATCTGCTTCTATGTAAATTTGCTAGCACTCCTATGTCAGCTAAGGCACTTCTCATTGCGACAAATGGGGATTACTTGCAAATATTACCATTTTTCGTAAAATGGTTGGCTCTCTCCAGTATCTCACCATCACTTGCCCAGACATAGCCTTCGCCATTAATTCGGTATCTCAGTACTTGAGTCAACCACGAGCTCCCTACCCTATTGCAGTCAAGCGCATACTTCGCTACATCAAAGGCACCCTCAGTCCTCACCCCCTACTTTGATGCTGATTGGGCAGGATGCCATGACACTAGTCGCTCCACTTCTGGTTACCTCATCTTCCTAGGCTCTAATCTCATCTCTTGGTGTTCCAAAAAACAACCCATTGTAGCTCGGTCAAGTGCGGAATCAGAGTACCGTTCTTGCTCATGCTAGCGTTGAGACCACATGGTTAGCTTACTTATTATATGAACTTGGAACTCACATTCACTATCCTGTTCTGCTATATTGTGACAATCTCAGTGTCACCTATATGGCTTCAAATCCTGTGTTCCAACCAAACACATCGAGCTTGATTACTATTTTGTTCGTGAGAAGGTGACAACAAGCAGCCACCGTGTTTGCTTCATCCCATCCTCGGATCAGCGTGCAGATCTCTTAACAAAGCCTTTTCACAAGCCTCACCATCTCTTTCATGCTAGCAAATTTATCCGTGCAGTCTCGTCTCGTCTAGTTTCAGAAAAAGAAAAAAAGAGGGGGGGGGAGCTCTCAAAATCAATATATGTAATTGTTATCTCTATATTTAAAGTAGATTGATTTCCTTAACTGTAAACAATACAATAGTTGTTTGTATATATGTATATCAATCTCACACATCAATATCAATAGAAATTCATTTTTTACAAAAATTTCGAAATTACCTAATTTACCGTGTATGTATAGATCTTAAGTTTTTTTTTTTTTTGAACAATGGTTCTTAATGGTTTTTCTTATTATAAACTTCTATTAGAGTCGAGCCCAAATACCGGAACGGACCTTCGCCTACCAAGCTAGGAAAATGCTGCTTAAACCGAGTCCTACGAACTGAGTCTTTCTGAGAGAGTGAATTTAACATGGGAGACAAACGGAAGCACACCGCTCTTCTCGTTATAGACATGCAGGTTTCTTTTCCTCTCAAACTTTAAGTTTCTGATTTCTATTGAACTTAAAAGAATATGGTTTCATATGTTGTTTTGTTTTGTAGAAAGATTTTATAGATGGGGATGGTCCTGTGCTAGTGAAAGGAGGCAAAGCCATAGTTCCAAATGTAATAGAGGCGGTTCAAATCGCCAGGCAGCGTGGCATCCTCGTAGTTTGGGTATTGGTCTCCCTTTTTAATAGGCTTAGCTGAATTTCTACTCTACCATACTAGCACAGGGAACAGAACAATATCCAGAAGTTTGTATATCAAGTAGAGCTTTTCTACTTAAGATTATAATTGCCACTTACATAATAACATGCTCTTTATAGTTGAAAATGGACTTGAGCAATTGAAATTGAGAAAAATAGTGTATTTTGACTCTTATTGGGAGCTATTGCGTTCTTTTTTTCCTCACTTCAATTTACAGTTGAAAATGGAGTTGAGCAATTGCTTAATTGGGTTTAGGTTGTGCGTGAACATGATCCACTAGGAAGAGATGTTGAGCTATTTCGCCGGCATTTGTATCCTGCTGGGAAAGAGGGTCCAACGGTTAAGGGAAAGAAAGGTGCTGAACTTGTTGATGGGCTTGTGATTGAAGAAAGGGACTATAAACTAGTCAAGACCCGGTTTAGTGCATTCTTTGCCACACACCTTGATTCGTTTCTTAAGAGTAATGGAGTCGACAGTTTGGTTGTCATTGGTGAGTAAGAAATCCAATAAGTCCTGTTTTGTATATTGAATGGTGCTTTTGGTATTTTTTAAAGGGGGTAATCTGCTGGTTTTTTAATATTAGGTGTTCAGACTCCAAACTGCATTAGGCAGACTGTGTTCGATGGTGTAGCTTTGGATTACAAATCTATTACAGTTATTGTTGATGCCACAGCTGCTGCTACAGCTGAAGTACACGCTGGTATGTGCTATCTGTACTTTCTGAGTGTAACTTTTGTGCCGTATCTCTAGAAATTTGTGTTTCACAGCTTCAGTAACTATCTCAATACGATCGCCCTTTAAAAATTTGATAGTTAAGAATTGTTTTTGAATCGGCAATCATCTTGAGATCGATTTTTCAATGCTATATGGCCCTGAAGATGATTTGGATCCACATTGAAAAACTTATCACCGTATATTGGAAAGTGAGTATAAGAATATGCAACTCATATCCTTCATATGATGAGTGCTGATTTAGATTGCTGGTACAGTATCAGTCCTCAATTGGATTTGGTACATAGATTGAATCTGTTGTTATTCATAATTCTGCAGGTAACGCCTTATGTAGCCCTTTTTTCTTGATTCTCAGTTTGCAGTGTGTAGTTCAGAACTATATCTTAACAGAAAGGAAAATTAGATAACTTGGAACACCAGGATATGATCCCAGAATTGGTTTGGCCTGTTTAGCTTAGTACTGAACTGAATCTCTTGAGATATTGTGCTGGTCTAGTCATACTAATTTAAAACAAAGTCTGAAAAGAGCTGAATAGTATTGAACAAACATCAATAAGATCTGCAACTCAGGAGATCAAAGCTTGATGTGGAAGATAGTTCTGATTCTCTTACTTCCTATGCATGTGTAGTCTAGCAGAGTAGCAGGATAGAGAACAAGAACCTATCTAATGAAATATCTCAAGTAAAATAGGAAGCTTGAATAACTAGATGGATACATGCTGTTCTTTTCTTTATTATTCAAGCCAAGGAAAAGTATTTAACAAGACTTTGTTTCATTTAAATAGGATTGTCTAAACATTTCTTCCATGATTGAATTTGCTTAAAGAAATCTCATGATGTCTGATGAGCCTAATGTGACTATCTCAGTGAAAAATGCTGCATTTCAAGTTAGCCTCATTTTTTTCACATGTTATGTGTCTGCGTGTTTGTTTCTAACCCTCGAGCTGGTTCTGGGGAACAGTAGTCCTAGTTATACAACTTCTATAATGATTCCAGGACTGACATTTTCCAGTTCTGTGAACCAGCCAATATATTTGACATGAAGAATGTCGGAGTTGCAACACCAACCTTACAAGAATGGTTTGAATTGGGCGCCTGATCCTCAATCTGTTAACCGTTACAAATCCCTGATGTTCGCAATAATATGTCCTGTATATTTTTAGACCAATTAAAAACTTCCTTCCTTTAGTTTGATTGTGAACTATGCATAACATTTGAGCAAAACCAGTTCACACTTTAGCTCAACAGTGGCTTTGATGTTAGGTAAAACAACATAAGGAAATACACAAGTCTGCTGGCTATGCAAGCAATGTATCGACATACTTATATTTAGTTTGCACAACTTGTACATATTCATTCTCATGTTGCTGATGTCTAACATATGATCACTTTTAGCTATGATAGCTCCATGGCAATATACATTCTTCTAGAGAAAACGAATGAGGCAGCATATCGGTGTGTTCATATTTTTGCCTTTAAATTGTACCTTCTGTTACATCATATGTACTGATTACAGTGCAGAATATTGAATCTTAGTCACTTAATTAGTGTCCTCTTACTAACGTTAAAACTGTTAGTCAAGACTGTCTATTTTTTTTTTTGAGGGAAAAGAGAAAGTTTCATTGATCAAAGATCATGACGACCAAAACAGTCAAACATGAATAGTCCGAAGACCATACAAGCATCTTACCAACTACGAAATAAAAGTACAATCACAAAACTACAATCCAAAAAGATGGGCAATAACAAACTAGAAAAGCAAATAAAATTAACCTTTAAACCTATAAAGCCTTGAAGCAAAGTCACTGTCCTGGTGAGTATGACACCTAATACCTAATGGAGTACGTTTCCACTCAACATACCAGCTAACCAACTCCGCTCCATCAGCAATATAGGCTAAAGATTGTCACTCCATCATGACCGAGCACAGACCAACCCAAAAAGGAGAAAAAGATAGACGTATAATGAGTTGGGAATGCTTACTATTTCTAGCTTAGACATTTAGCATCTATGGACTTTGTAGGAAAATGCAGGTCATGTTTGGTTGGGCATGAAACAGGTTATCATCGGAGATACTTAAGACTCTACTCAATAGAGCGACAAGACATCTTTCATCAGGTCTTCAATATTGTAGGCAGTTGGGCATGTAGCAATGTATGCTTTTAATTCATGTCGAAATGATCTTGTTTGGTTCTCGATTCATGCTCGACTAGTAACTCCGGACTAACCACGACTGCAATTTTGACCTAGTGTATCTTCATCTTGGCCTGGAGACTTGTGTTTAACTTTCGAACTCGGTGATATTTGCTAGAAGCCTAATGACTGTAATAGGTTGACACACGCTGCCTCGGTGTGCTTTACATGGAAGAGGTCTTTCACAATCTCATAATTGGTTACTGCCTATCTTTCCGAGCATGCCACATAAATGATATAATCTCATCTCAGTCTAGATCATTTGTAGGTCTCCTTGAACTATATTTGTTAAAATGAACCAACCCGGAACTTATATGGAATGGTTAATTACATAAACGTTGTCAAATGTAACCTACTGGTGGGAGACCCGGAATAAGAAATGTGCTTAAACGTCTGACAATACTTCGAGAGGAAAAAAGAGTTGGGTTTCAAGTAATCCCAACAAGGGGCAATACGTACGACATGCATATTTGGCTAGTACGAGTTTGTAGTTGGATTCATGGACCATGTGAAGAGCAAGCAAGCTTGATTTCCTTTACAGAAATGCTAAGCCATTTCAGAAGTATAACAATCTTTGACTGATGCATTGGATCCAGGCATATCATTACACAATGTGTCTTCAACTCTGCAACTATTTTACTTGGTAATTTGAAGTTTTGGTACGGATAGAAATCACAGAATTATACATAGGAGTGATAGGACTGATCAGATTGGAAGCCAAATTTCCCTCCAATTTACAATGCAACAAAACTATCACTAAAAGGTGATGGATCGATCGAAGGCTCAGGCGCCTACAGCAAAATAGGATGACTCAGCTCACAACAGCAAATGGAAAACAAGAGATACTATGCATTTGCGTGATCAGGGAGACGTTTTAGGTCCATCTCAACTTGTTGGATCGTCCATTGCATATTTTCCAGTTTCTGAAAAGGAATATTAATAATGTTTAGAGTTTAGCCCAAAAAAGCAAGTGATGGACATCAGTAAGTGTTGTTATTACCTTTACAATATCGTGGTACTGCCTCGCAATATTATCAAAGTGAGGATCAACACCCTGATACTCTCGAAGACGAGTAACCTGATTGGAAAAGAGGACTTGTAAATTAATAAGGAAACCCAGCAGGATTGCAGTCAAAAGTAAGATTATAATGATCAGGTTGATTAAGTTGACAAATGTAATCAGGAACAGTAGACTCAGCAATATCTTAAATATATATTAGCAGCTGGAATATTCCAGAATATCAGCTTGTGAATTGGGCATACTGTTTATAATGCGGATTAGTAAGTATGGTTCCAATATGATATAGAAATACGAGAAAATTTAAAACCATAAACAATCAGGTGAGAAACTAACTGAAAAAGACTAACCAGAAACTAAGTACTACAACTGGGGGAGATTTATTAAATCTTTCCCACTGTCTCAGTGTCGGCACATAAAAATTACAACTGATGAGAAATCGCATTAGATAAAACAGGATGGGAATGAGAATAACATACTGCTTTATTATAAGCCATAGAAGCTTCTTCTGTAGCTTCAAGAAGATATTTCCTGCAAATAAGTTTAAATGATTAGAATATTATTCAACCTGTAACTCTGTAAGTTGCTATTATTTCAAGGGGTCGTCAATAATACCTTATTTTATGAAGAGCTGGTATTGACTCATTCGTATAAGTTTCAAGAAGGAGAACATTCTCCAGAACCCTAAAATAAAATGGGGAATCTTTTAATTAAGGAACCATAATAGAATCAAAAGCATAAATACAGTTAACTGAGTCTTGGGGACCACAAGCAAAAACCTTCACTTATATCGTATATTTAGCAACACTAATTAATGTCACAAAAAACAATTCACAGACAGAACAGGCAACAAACCTCAATTTTGCACTCATGGTCTCACACCTTTTGCACAGCCATGTTTTTCGCAGATCCTCCTATCAACATTACGTACAACAAATGTTAAAGAAGGCTTATCATCATGGGAAACAGAATAGAGATGATAAGAAAAAGTTTTTGAAGGTGCATGAACAAATATCTTTCCTTGAAAATATACGAAACGTAGGTGCTTACATATTTATGTTGATGCTGCAACTTCAAATCTTTGACCAACTTAATAAGCACTGCCAGTATCTGCTCTAAGACCTAGTTTGTCCAAAAGGGGTTTTACATCAAATATCCTCACAAACAAATGCATCAAGTATGAAACAGCAAGAACATGAACATCAATTATACATTCCCATACGTTATAATATTCAGCAAATTTTCTATCTGCAGAATATAGATCGTCTTGAAGAGCTGCTTCATCCCTTTCCATCTCTTCAATTATTAACTTTACCCTGATAATAATGAGACAATGCAACAGAATGAAGATCATAATGTAACTGAAATATTTAAGAACAGTGGTTTTGAACATTATGGATTCACTAGAAGCAAAGGTCGTCATTGCAGTTAAGAGACCTACAAAAAGAAATGAAAAGTTCTTGCCGCACACATATTTTGCAACCACTAGCTTAATAATGTGAAACATGAGTTTGCTAATCAACTTCTGAAAGAAAAATAACAATTTTCTTAAAATAAAACAAAAAAGACATAGAAGTGATTGCTGTGTAGCCTTTCTGTGAGTAACATTTTCTATATTCTTCTCCAATTATGAGACTACTCATGTTAGCTACTAGGCTACTAGCCAATGTAACAGCCGTTTTCATGTCAAATACTATTGTCACACATGCATCAAAATTTCATCACTCCGTGTAAAAGGATCTTGTCATAAAATAAAAATTACAATAGAAGAGTAACTCAAACCTTTCTGGAAGTCGAGCATTAAGATTTTGATGTCCAGATGATGACTCTGCAGCAATAAAGCATTGGTATTAATCGTGCTGATAACCTTTATGCTTGTGTATGTATATAATTATTCACATAGTGCACTGCCAGTTATGAAGTCCATGTTTTGTTTATTAAGTTTCCAGGATATTTGCAAACTTATTCATCCTCAAGGTCCCCTACTGGAAAGAGAAGCCTGATACTGATTTATGGCAATACATATGGGCATTTCTCCCGTAACAAATGTTAAGCAAATAGAAATGACTCCATCAAATCATTAGTAGTTTGACACAGATGATGATTTGAATTTTACACAAAATGATTAAGCTGTGAGAAGTAGATAAACAATATTTACATCATCCAGATTCAACTGGATATGTGTTTAGTTTATGCATGGGTTGGACTTGGAAAGAGGAAGAGAGGAATAGAGAGAAAGAGAGTATCATACCAGTGTCATCCATTATAACTGCATCAGCTAGCTTATCGCATTTAGTTTGCAAACGAGCCTCAATCTCACGTGAAAGAGACACTTGATATTCTGACATATCCTGCAGTTGAAGCATCACTAAGGTATTAACAACAGAGCCTAACAAAGGTTAGATTTCATTGTTTACATAAGAACATATAAAATGCTAATCAAAGATCACTGTTTTTTAATTAAAACCAGAATGGGCATTATACCGTGGAGAATGGTGTTTGTTGCAGCTGTGTTTGCCATAAATAAGCAGGTGTGATTCCAAGAAAACAATTGGGAACACCACCCACTCCAGGTTCCACAACATCAGAAGCACCAAGTGAAAGATTGTTGTTTGCTGCACTACTGGTGCCAGTTGCAGTAGTATAGCTTGTTGAGTTGGAACTTGAGCTGATTGTAACTCCAGTGCTAGTGCTATCAAGGGAACTCCGTGACAACACACTGCATTTCTCAATTTCTTCCTCATGAATTTCTCCATCTTTAGAGATCAGAGGAAGCCTCAACCTTTGGGCTGCTTCGGCAACGATCATTCGATGCTCTAATGTCTCGTACAGCTAATATGGACACCAAAAGCCCACTCTAACCAGCTTTAGACTACCATATGTCTCACACAGAACATAGAAAACTAATGCACATTTGAGCATAAATGCAAATAGAATTAACCTTTTGTCCATCGCCATCTCATAGCAACTTAGATTTTGCATAGTCAATTTTAGAAGACGTTTTACTTTCAATTACGTTGTTCTTAAGTTGAACTAGTAGAACAAAATCACTCAGTTCCCATCGAAACAAACCACACAGACAATTCCATTGTAAACACCACAGGCACGTAATGTGAAGTGCATTTCAAACTAAATAACCTAGAAAATTCCAAAAAAGCAAGTGACAAAAATGGGAACCTGCGGGGAGCTCTTCAATCCCAACTGCTGATACACACCCTGCACATCTCGACTTCCACCAAGGTTAGCCATCGAAACGGCTTGCTGGTACTCTTCCACCATCGCCATCGCCTCGCTGTACAGTGCCTACAATCAAAACCCACACTCTTTACAAAACCCACTTTACCAAAATCAAAACTTGAACCACTCCAATTCAATCACAATTACCATTGCTTCCAAGTAACGCAGTCTCTCCTTGGACATTTCCTCCCTTGCCTGCACCAACAACAACACTCAATGATTTTGATTTGACGCATTGGTTTTTACAGTGGGGCAGTAAACGTACCAATTGGAGGTCGTAGTAGGCGGATTTGGAGACGAGGGAAGCATCGGGAGCCAAGCAGTGGCGCTCCAACTGATCAATGACTTGGGTCAAATCCGCCGGCAAGTTCTGGGCTTGCTGCACTCCTCCCTTCACCATTTCACCAACAGACGACGCAGAGAGTTCAGAAATTTGAAATCTCAGGCCGGTCTTTTGCTTCCGCTACCAGCAAAGCAAAGAGGTTAATATACCTTTTTTATTTTTTTTATTTGTTTTACTTTATTTAAAAGGCTGTGCTGACGCGTGCGAATAATTGGTTTGTATCATTTATTCATATTTTGCAATTTTTTGAATTCATGCATTTATTAAGAGAGTGTATTCAATTAAGAATCTGTTGGATTGTTTTGTATTTCAAAACTTTTTTAAAATCTGGTGGTATTCAATTATGATTCTTAAAAGTCTTTTAAAATCTCATGGTATTCAATTAAGATTTTAAAATCTCCTTTTAAATCTAGTTTTAAATCTAGTGATATTCAAAAGTTTAATGATTTTAAAGGATTTTACTAGATGGTCGATTCTGTAGGATTTTGAGTTTTTTTGGTATAAATACCGACCTCTATCACAAATCAAGTCTCTTGACATGAGATTGTATAAATAACAAAAGTAAATTACATAATAACACATAACCAAATATCAAAACACAAAAACCACACTTTTTATCATTTTTATACAAATTAAGACATGAGTCTAAGCCCAAAACCAAGTTATAACAGTCCTGACCCGAATTTATATGTAAAAAGACCAAAATGCTCAGCTTTTTCAATATATGTCATTCTCTTCTTCCCCGATTTGGTTCTCTGCAAATACTCTTTCTCTCTCCCCAATGGCGTCACACGCTTTCACAATCGGAATCGTCACTCAACCGGCGGCTCAGATCCCAAACTCAAACCGCCGTGCCTTTCCCTCTCTCAGATCCCAAAATCGCCGCAACCAGCGGCTCCTTCATCGGTGGAATCATCACTCAGCCTCTCCCTCGGCGCCGTCTCGCTTCTAGGTCTTGGAGCATCGATGGTCACGAAGACTTTAACCTTCGCTGCTGCCTTCTCTGCCTTCGGCGATCCAATTCCGTGGATCATCTCCCTCGCTTTCTTCTAGTTTGTATCCTTGTTCGATAGCTCCTCGTTGGTGCCGGCTCAAACAGGCACGATCCATTGGCAGAGGAAGGGTCGCATCGAACAGAGGAAAAGATTTCGACCGGCGCTGTCGACTGGGTCCGCCGGAGTTGCTAGAAAAGTCAGGGCGGGTCAAGTCTGGGTTAGGGGTAGAGGAAGGCAGAGCGGAGTTAGGTTAGGGAGTAGCAACGGAGTTGGTGGGAGCACTGTTGGTGGTGGTAACGGTGGTTTAGGATTAGGATTGTGGTTGTGTTAGAAATAATTTGTTTTTTGACAGTAGCAGCACGTTAGCATAGACAGTAGCAACGCGCTATCATTGAATCGGCAGTAGCAGCGCCCTAGCATCAGAGTCGACAGTAGCAGCGCGTTAGCATGCACTAGCATCAGAGAATTGCAGAAAAAAAAATTGTAATAGCACCCGCAGTAGAACATTTTTATGGGCAGTAGCACATTCCTACTTGGCAGTAGCAGATTTATTGTCGATAGTAGCACATTTCTTGTCGATAGTAGCAGTAGAATATGTAATGAAGAGTAATTTGGTAAAATTGTAGTGACAGATAACATATGGACATTAATTTGTCATAATTTATTAATTTTTGTCCTTAAATGTGTAAGATAATGCGTAAATGATGAATTTGTAAACTAAAATTTGATTAGTAACTTATATGCAATTTACTATATAAAAATCCATGTCAAATCCAAACAAATCTAGCTAAAAAAATACATCAGAATATGCTCAAATCTATATGGAGTTAAAACAATCTGTGGATTCACAAAATCTATAAGAATCCACGGATTATAAAAAATCAAACAAAATCATTTAAAATCTAGGTTGAATACACCCCCTTTGGTACAAATTTCCTGTGTCATCCTCAACATAATCGAAAGAGTAGAGGATACGGTCCGGTATATTAACCCTCATTGATATTTTTGTTTTGGCTGTGTGGTGGATAGTTTGGGAAGTTTAGTTTTAGGCTTCACCAAAGACACCAAAGCCAAGCTTGGCTTTCTAATAGTACAGATAAAAGTTTTAAGTAACAACAATTTCAAACGTAAATGGACATACCTCAACTGTTGCTAGTTGACATAACAGTCTACCTCCTTTTGCTCTTCAAGCTTTAGATTTTGATTTTATTAACTTAGGTTGTGTTAGGGGTTCTTTTTTGTAATTTGTTTCTTCTCATCGAAAAAAAAAAACAATTTCAAACGTAATCCTAAGCGTGGAAGCCTATAACACATGAAGGTGAATAAAATTGCAACAATATAATCTGATCTTATGTTATAACAAAGTAGAATGCAAGTCAAGTAATTAGGTATTTGGGTATTTGGGTTGCATCAAAACTTTTGATGCAACCCAAATCAAAACCAAACATATGATGAGGTTGTGGTGATAAACCATGAGAGGGTGAGACCATGTGGGAAGGTTAAGATTTCTTACCTTACTCAGTACGTGGAGACATCACTTTGCTCTAACTGACTTACTTATTGTGTTAGCTCACAAGTTTGGTTCATGGCCCTCTCTTGTGAAGCGCTCTAAGAAAACTCACTCTGTTTCATTTAATATGTCTGAGATTCCTGATGAGCGGCTCCAAGCACTCGAACAACTACTTTGTGATTTTCTTAAGTTGAAGATTCATTTGCATGAGGGTAGCATGCTACGTTGTACCGAAACACCAAAACACTCGTGTTTCACGTTTCAAAAACGTTTTAGAAACAAAATGCTTCAAAACGCGACCGAAGCGTGTTTCCACAAAAACATTATTCTCTAGGGAAAAAAATTGATATTTCTTTGAGGCATGGCTTTGTCTATTATGAAATTTTGATTGCCTTAATATGCATGGTTTTACCTTAATTTGGTCTGTGTATTGACATTAGTTTGATTACCTTGTTGGTTTCAAGAACACGATGACAAGATGGACACCTCCTGTTAGTGCAAGTGTTAATGCTGGTACTAGCAATGATTCCAATAGAGCTTCTAATCCTGAAAGTGAGATAATAAATGATATAACACCATTGTGGAAATATGTTAAGAAGATTGAAAAGTACAAGACTGCTGGAGGAAGTTGGAGGTGGCAACTTCTGTAAGTTGTTTTATAATGGGTCTCACACTAGAGTGCAACAACATCTATTGAAGGAAGCAAGAGTGGGGGTTACCATTTGTAAAAAAAGTTAGCCCCCATGCATTTGCTTAGATGACTAAATTGGTGAAGGATTTCAAGGAGAGAATAGCAAATAAAGGAGCAAGACAAGTTCATTTACCATCATCAACAAGCCGAAGGAGTTCAGTAGCTCATGGCAGCTATTCTATGAGTTATGGTGACTACACATGAGCACCAACAACAACAATTGAAGGGAAGAAAAGAAGGGCAGCATCTGGTCTTATTAAGAAAGCATTCCAAAACGAATTAAGGGAAGAATGTAATGGTGAGATTGCTAGGATGTTTTACATGCACCAGTGGTTTATCCTTCAATCTAGCAAGAAATCCACACTATCAAAACTCTTATTTTAGAGCTTCTACTCTTCCGGGCTATGTTCCATCGGGTTATAAAGCTATAAGAACAACATTCCTTGCTAATGAAATGAAGAATCTTGAGAGTCAGTTGATGTCATTGAAGCTTGCATAGAGAGATAAGAGTGTGAGCATTTGCAGTGATGGTTGGTTCGATGCACAAAGAAGACCCTTGATTAATGTGATGGTTGTTTGTGAGAGTGGTCCAATGATGTTGAAAGCTGTAATTTGTGAAGGAGAATACAAGGATCTTCAATTGATTGCTAACTTGCTTATTTATTCTATCAAGCACGTTGGTTAAGAAAATGTAATGCAAATGGTTACCGACAATGCTCCTGTTTTTTCAAAGGCCGGTGTTTTGATAGCAAGTAAGTATCCTACTATCTTTTGGACTCCATGTGTTGTTCATACTTTGAATCTTTCTCTCAAGAATATTTGCACACCTTCTCAAGCTTTGAACAATGTGGATGTGTATGATGCATGTTGTTGGATACAACCGGTTGTGAAGGATGTTATGTTTATTAAGAACTTCATTATGAATCATGGAATGATATTAGTTATGTTCAGTGATCATTGTAATTTGAAGTTGCTTTCGGTTGCTCCCACAAGGTTTGCATCTACATTTATTATGCTTAAGAGGTTTAAAACAATCAAGAATGGTTTGCAACAAATAATGATTAGTACAAAATGAGATGATTACAAAAAAGATGATTATAGGAAGACAGATAGATGAAGGAAATGTTGTTGGATGACTTTATGTGGGGTAACATTGATAATATTCTTTCTTTTACCAAGCCTATATATGAGATGATTAGGAAGACGGACATAGATAAACCTTGTCTTCATTTGGTGTATGAATGGTGGGATAATATGACAGAACAAGTAAAGAAGGCTATTTATAGGAAAGAAATAAAACAATTTCATGAAGAATCTCCATTTTGGGATGCGGTGCATAACATCTTATTGTCTCGTTAGCCAATACACTCATCCATTGCTTGGCACATTCTTTAAATCCCAAGTAAGTACAACAGTACAACAGTACAACTACTAATTAATTTCATTATAATTTGCTTATTTCATAATTATTTGATCTCTAGCAAATCTTATAGAAATTATGCATATTTATAATTAGGTACTATAGTTCGGAATGGTTTGATGAAGATTCCCATCGGGTTGCTTCTCACAAGCTTTTAGATGTTACAAGGGAAAAGAAAAATTATTTTCTTCGATACTTTTGCCAATGAGGATGATAGAAGAAATGCTAACATAGAGTATGCTAATTTTTCTATGTGTATGCAAAGGTTTAAGAGTAGAGATGTCATGAAGGATATGTTTATATTAGAGCCACTAACATGGTGGGTGGTTCATGAATCTTCGGCACCAATTCTCCAAGCCATAGCTTTTAAGATGCTAGGTCAACCTTCTTCTTCCTCATATTGTGAAAGGAATTGAAGTGTTACAGTTTCATTCACTCTTTGAAGAGGAACAAGTTAGCACCACAAAGAGCGAAAGATTTGATATTTGTGCATACCAATCTTCTCCTTTTAGCTATTCACTCTTTGAAGAGGAACAAGTTAGCACCATAAAGAGCAAAAGATTTGGTATTTGTGCATACCAATCTTCTCCTTTTAGCTAGGCAATGCCCAACTTACATCAAAGGTATCTGCAACTAATATGTGGGATGTTGGAGGTGATGACTTTGATTCATTGGAAGACTCTAATGTTGGAAGGCTTGAGATTGCCAACTTTTCACTTAATGAACCTCAATTGGAGACGGTCTTGTTTGAAGATGATAAGTTTGAAGAGGAAAACATTGAGGAGGAGGATGTTGTTGGAGCTTGATGAAGTCATTAGTTGAAAACAACTGTTATTTTACTTATTTGTATTTTAATTTGACTATGGACCTTTTCTCAAACCTTTGTTTGGGTTTGTATTTGGATCGACTATGTGATGAAGTTCTTTGTTATTTGTATTGTAATTTGATTATGCATGCTTATTTGGATTTAGATTGATGTTTTTTTATTAAGAACTTATTTTGTTGATGTTATTTTTTCAATTATATTTATTATAATAAATATTATATTTATTTTAATTTTGACATTTCCTTCACGTTTTGTATCAGACTATATTTTGATTTTGACGTTTTCGCGTCGGAAACCAGAACTCGTTTTCGTTTCCATGCAACATAGGTAGCATGTCTACTTGACATTTCCTTCACGTTTTGTATCAGACTATATTTTGATTTTGACGTTTTCGCGTCGGAAACCAAAACTCGTTTCCATTTCCATGCAACATAGGTAGCATGTCTACTCTTACTCTTTATGTAACTGGTTATTATTTCCATATTTCATATTACTAGGCGTATAAGGTCATAATTCAAATGTGGTTGACTGAGTTCCCACATCAAGCACCACAAGTTTATGTTTAATGTGATCGCACCAAGTCTTGCATTAAAGAATGTTTCAAATATATGAGTTCGATTGATGGTGTACCTCGTACTTCACTTCTACAAAATTGGTGTTACCGTCAAGGGTTTGAGGACCATTGTATTATGGTGGGGTTGATTTGGAATTTGGTTTACTTATCTAGTCTTGACTCACTTGTGTGCTCAGGAATATGTGTATTTTAAATCAAGATACAAGACAAATGAAGAGAAGAAGATGGATGGTGAAAAGGAGGATGCATGAGTTGCTTACGACAGATCAGAAACAAGGCTATGAAAATGAACAAAATGTGTATGGAGTATGAGTGTCAAATTCGTTAAGCACTGAGTGACATTTGAAATGATGGACTAATATATATACTATTAAAAAGGAAACTGCATAACTGTAGAGAAATATAGGAAACTAAGTGTGAGACAACAATAATGGAAATTACAGCTACGTGGAACCTATGCAAGAACAAACTGAGTTAGGAAGTGAAGGTTTTATGGAGAAATGAATTGTTTTTTCTTTTCTTCTTCCTTATTTGTTGAACTATTGTGTTATTAATCATTTGATCAACATTGGTTGTGATAATTGTTAGACTATTGTGATATTATAGTTTAGGTAATTGGTCTGGATTGAAAAAAAAAAATTCTCGAGAGTAGCTTAAATTGTTGCTTTTAATTTTTTTTTTTATGTAATATTAAGGTATTCAAATTTCGCTATGTTTTGGGGTTGCAGGCATAATAATGACATCTAAGCAGAGTTCTGTTCGGTCGCTTTGTGGAAGTAGATGAACAAGTTATTGAGTCAATAAAAAGGACAGGGTTGGAACACTTTAGAGATGTAGCACATGCCACAGGTAATAACCAGCACTCGAATGACATGGTGCGAGCATTGTTTGGTATGTATGATGCTAAAAACTTTTGATTTTCGTTGTTCGAAAGTAGCAGGGAAGATAATCCAAAACAGTTGTTTTTTGGGTTCGAGGATATTTTATATATAACTGGCCTTAATGTCATGGGGGAGTTCGTGACTAACGGTAAGAACCATAAAGCTGTCGTTAAGGGTTCAGGTTATAGGGTAAAAGGGTTAGACTCTTTAAAAGATGGTACAAAATTAAAGGGTAGAACTAGTATTTCCCTTAAGAGCTTGCGAAAACAATTTCAAAATGTGCCAATAAATACGGATGAGCAAGAGTTAGAGTGCTATAACAATGCATATGTTTTATATCTTGTGAGTACCGTTATAGTACCGACCACTGATGATTATGTGTCCCTACGCTACTTGGGATCGATAGTGAATCGAAAGTATATGACTTTGGCATGGGGAGCGGCGATGCTTGCCCATATACATCATTGCCTAGGATTGGAAAGAAATTATTTCGGCGGGAACATGTACGTCCTTATTGTCTAGGCCTTTGAGCATAACAAGGATCTCTTAAAAGTTGTTTTCGTTGATGAGTTTCAGAAGTCGGATGATAGGATTGATAGTGCAAAGTTACCTAGAATGTATCCACTTTCTCTTGCTTACTTAGGCGACGCTGATTTCCGATAAATTTGGTAACAAGTACCTAGGTAGAGATCTTAACTTCAAACAGTTATTGGATTGGAAGGAGGTAAATGTTTTTAGGGATTTACTCTTGACTTGTTGCTAGTTAGTACTTCACTAATATTATTTATATATAATAATGTTTGTTTGT
Organism: Fragaria vesca subsp. vesca; assembly: GCF_000184155.1. Taxonomy (NCBI): domain Eukaryota; kingdom Viridiplantae; phylum Streptophyta; class Magnoliopsida; order Rosales; family Rosaceae; genus Fragaria; species Fragaria vesca. Next base: position 10,869,346 of record NC_020496.1, read on the forward strand.
TTTTTTTTTTTAAGGTTACTTGGCGACCTTATAAAAAGCTTTTGTGAACTTCCTAAGTTGTTCAGGAGACAGTGGGATCGTAAGGATGAGTGTCTAATGCAGTTGCTAGGTATGGAATAATTTTTTGATCCTTTATTTTGCTGAAGATCTCCTCCCTCACTTTCCGGCTTCTGACATATACATATATATTATATTTGTAGATGAAAATGATCGTGTAATAAATCTGCCACGCCTCGTCAAAAGAACTGTTGAAGAGGAATTACCCCACTTGCATACCGGCCCTGTCTTAAATGAAGAGAGGGTAGTGAGATCTATCTCTTCTCCTCCCCCCTCCCCCCCGGTAAACATAGACAGGTGAACAATGACGGAGATCAGTAAAATTATTTATATTTAATGAT